>NC_090128.1:37846967-38449544 GCF_040581485.1 Linepithema humile
TTCGGCGACGAACAATGGCCAGCTTAATAAAATGTACGGTAGGTACAATTACGGATATCATTTATTTCGCGCGGGTGACAACGATGGATTACAACGGCACCCGCAATTTAGATTCTTTGCTGCTGCGATCTCGGAGACTCGCCGCGCGGGATAGATTTATTTCCCGCTTTAAGCGCCCAAAAGCCCCTTCCCGGATGCAGATAGGGACGTTGAATGAATTAATCCATACCACATTTGGGTGGTTGTAAGAGTGTTTAAACGGAGCGAGCCGGGGAGGCGGGTAGAGGCCCGCTTGTACAGCAACCGTTGTTTAAATCGTAAGCCGAGCTTAAATTGTCTGCCATCCAATCCTAGGTTTGCGCTTGACTCAAGTTGCAGGCAGGTATAACTCGGCGTTATAACCGGCAGGAAGCATTATGGCCACCATTGTTCACTAATATCCCGCTTCCCGTGTTACCGAAGTTGTTTCTAGGACGCCGATGACAGCTCTTGCGCCGCGCGTGGTCGAGGGGCGCAACAAGCAGTAATACGAGAAGCCAAACACGTTGTTTTAATAGATAAAACATTGCCCAGCAATTTGCCATTTGTTATAGATTTTTAGCTTATACGTTAGAGAGAGTAATCTCGGATAAACGCGACCGAAAAGAATTTAAATCATCAGATTGTCTAGTAATAAATTTATTCATTTTCATCATGTCGATGCCTAGGAAACAGAAAAAAGCAATTATTCTCATAAAGAATTAAAAGCAATGTCAATTAAAAATATTCACTTCTTTACTTCAATCTTCCTCAATAATAGAATTAAAAAGCTTCCATCTATTTTTACAGAATTCTAAAAACAAAAAAAAAACAAAAAAAAACCGATTTCCGCTGCACTAATTATTTATCGAGAAATTTTAGTAAGAAAATTAAGATATTTTAAATATCTAAGTTGGGAATTACACAGAAATAAACTAATCAGATAAATAGTTGCTTTTTCTTCTGTTCATAACAATAAAAATACCTCGGCCGCTCGAATAAAAGAATCAAATCCATCTTTGAAAAGGCGAAGCAGATGGACGTATTTGCCAATGAATCAAAGCTTAAAAGCCTACTCGATTCAAAAACGATTCGATATGTCGATCTCTTTGCAAACTTTATCGAACTAAGCTACAATGCAAGCAGTGTTGACTTTGCAATAACGATTGATAAGACGATTTAAACATCTACATATAAAACATGAATGGTAAAATTAAAATTTCTGGAAGAATTACGAGAAATAATAAGTCATAATTTGTGTAATACGAATTTAATCTTTTAATAAATAGTTTAACAATTCTTTGTGAATCAAATCGAACTCTTCAACAACGCTCTCTCATGTTAGTTAATCAATAAAATTTTTTAAATTCTACATTTAAACACTCGATTTAAATGAAAAGAGTAACTGATTACAAATCACTCGTGCTTCTGAAATCTTCGTAAAATACTTTTTCTCCATATTCTTCGTAAAGCAGAGTCCACGTAATTCATCATAGATCCAATACACGCAGTTACACGCACAATAGTGCATGTGGACACGACAGAACAGCTTGACGTGACAGAGAATCTGCCGCTGTCACGTCAAATCGGGACATCTCCACGCTGTCCCTCCAGATAGGGCGAAGATTCACGTAGCCGTTTGCAAGTGTGTGCGAAGCGCACGCAAGCCGAAAGATCTGGTCGAAATAAACGGAGTTAATTATTTTCTCGCAGCGTCTCCACGCCGCGGGTTTATCGGGTGATTAGTCGATCACCGCACCCTTGTGGCGTTTCAGCAAGAAGGGGGTGGATTGGACGTTTTGCGGAAGACGGTTCGCCTTCTACGTCGCTGATAATCCACCTCGATGGCCACACCAAAGCCCGCAAGCCAAGCATAGCTTAACCCGGATGACCGCTAACAGACTCGCTGCAATTCCACACGCCGCCTTTTTACGTTTGCACACTCTCTCCCCGCCCACCCTTTTCACCCATCAGTGTATTGCTTTTCTCCATTCTTGCCTTCCGTCGTTGCTCGGCAATTTCCATGAAAAATGCCGAGGGTATATGGCGTGCGATATCGCGAACGCCTTTGACTATATATGGCGATATGACAGGAACGTACGTCGCGGAAATTGCAAGCCCTCCCCATTAACCCTTCCACCGACTCTTTTCGATTTTACCGCGTCGCACGGTTCATTGGGATAAAATTGAATCGGCCGACGTTCCGCAACGGCGCTGCACAATGGGTCATTTCTCGCTTCGTGTCGAGCAAAAGCGATTTCCCGAAGTGATGTGCATCTTGTTACAAGCGTCGGTATACTTGCGTTATTATCGCGCCACGCTGCGCGTCGCTTTTTTCTATTGTTTCTGTAATTTGATAGATGGATGTTTATATCTCTCATCATGCAGAACCGCATTTCAAATGTAAATGTTTGCGAATGCCACTTTTTAATTTAATAACGGTGAATAATAAAAACGGGCAAATTCATCAATTTCCACGATCGCTGCGTATTCCATCGGCCGCGGGAGGTTAGGGGAGGCAGATGGAAATTTCAAGCACCAGCTTGATGCGAGAAGACAGAGAGACCGCATCGAAATCGAGTGGGAAAAGAGCGAGTGCACCATTCTCGAATCAGGACGTTAAAGGCCCGATATTTCCCGAGGGTCGCGCGAAATCTCTTAAGGGAGGTCAGTTATTGGCCGTGCAATTCAATCAAAAGATCAAACATCGAGGGCAGCCCTCACCCTCCATATAGAGGGCAACTGGAAATCGTAACGTCTGCCCTTCCCTTTCGATCCATCGTTATTTTTAAAAGATGGTTCCGCAAATTCGAGCGAAGGTGCAGGACAAATCGCGTTTCCGCGTAATTCCTTTCAAGGGAGCGAAGAAAGTTCTTCCAAGAGCGCGTTTTATTAACGTAGTTACGTGAATCTCACAAATTCGCCAATTCACCACTCGCTATCGCGGCAGCGTTTCGTTTAGAAAATTCCGCTTCGAAAATTCGGAATATCGAGCTGGAAAAAAGTAATTGAGGCAACGGGTTACGAGTTATCTACGGCTAATTAAAGCCGACACGGTGTGCGGCCGCGCATCGTAATGAAGCACGCGTGAGAGATTTCGCGGAGTACGTAATGTCGGTAATTTGCGCTCGCGGTGGCCATTAGCGGCGGTAATTTCCAACGAAAATAAATACTTTATTTCGTTTGCCGGTCCGCCTTTGCCCTCTCATGCCCTTCACGCAGCTGGGATGCGACGTGGCAGCGCGTTAATAAATTTGACGCGCGAAATGGCGCGAGATCGTTGCACGCTTAACGGGCAGATAGGCATTTATGGGCTAATCATTCGGGAATCATCGATTTATCGTTCGACGGCCGACGAAGTAAATTAAAAGGGCAGGTGCGCCGATTATTAACGCCCGTTGCCGCATCTCGCTGAATACAGTTAGCTGTATGTATGTCGTTAACATCAATCATCGTCATCGGCGTTTCACCCCCCGTTACACGACGTTGATGAGACGCGACATGGCGTTAATACCGCGTAACATCTTGCAAGCGTTGTACGCACCTCGTCACGTTGCAAATCTATGCTCTCGAAATAATATCATGGCTCGCTGCTACTACATGTTTCACATAATTTATAAATTCTAAAGCGATACTTATTTTATCCGTCAATATTATCGACGTTATATTACATGTGGACAATTTGTCACTACTTTGCGATTATATTATTAAAAAGAAATTTTTTTTGCCCACAGAAAAAAGTAATCCAAAAGTAATCCAAAGTTATAAAAAATTACTGCACTTTTTTTTTTCTCACGAGCTCTCTCTCTCTCTCTCGTATTTTACTATGATAAAATTGTGAAGATAGTAAAATGATTAAATACGGTTAATTAAAAAGGGGGTAAATTATCGAGTAGATGCTGGAGGTAATACGAATTGCCTTTTTTTGAGGGCTTAATACTTCGTCGAATGTCCGATCGCGATTCTTTTATATGTGAAGTTAAATCAAAAGAATCTTCAATTGTGTCTACGAACGCTATCGCTGTCCCCAGTAATCCCACATTAGCCTAGTTACCAGCCAAACGTTTCCAAGCCATCCAGTAGAAGAGTTTCCGGCCGCTTCGTTCCTTCTCTCGTCGTTTCTCTTCTTTCTTCCTTCCTCTCGTGGCTCCATTACACCCTCACTTTGGCTGCTTACCAGAATCACTTCGAAAGACTCCGGTATTTTCGTACCGTTCCGGTTCAACAGTTTCAACGACCATAAGCCGCTACTTCTATTTTTCTGGTCGAGAGAATAGAGTGGATATAAACAAAAGACCGACCAAAGATTTTAGTGCCGTGAGCGATTTTGATTGCTGGGGATTCATCCTTTACACCAAATTCGTCTCTTTAAATTCGCAATTATTCGTATTAATTATTGAAGATGTAAAATTATAGAGTGATAATGTTACCTAAAATGAGCACTTCCAGCTTTTTTAGATAACGCGTTTATATAAAGTATTTTTATAATTGCATAAAAAAACCATTTTGAATATTTAATTCATTACTTAAACCGGATCGCTGTCATGTTAAAACATGAGGTATAAAATCTCTGTCATCATGCAAGTTATTTTTAATTTAGCTGTACAGGACACCGCAATTTTGAGTAAATATTTGATGAATTAATTCGTCCACCACAGATTCAAAATATTTGCTGGTAAAATTTTCATCTAACCGCCGCCGAAATAGTTAGGTCATCTACGAAAAGTGGAAGTAGAAATATTTTATGTCATCTGCGCAAAAGTGCACGTTTATTTTTATATATGTGTGTCGGTTAAATAATAACAATACAATTTTTAGTCGGTAAAATAAGTTCTTTTAATATATTTTCATGAAAATTGACATTGATATTGACGGCTATCTATTACGTTATTAGTTTGTCGCGTATCTCGTTGCTATTTACAATTAAAAATTATTTTTAGCATAGAATTTCGCTTAGGACTTTATCGGAGAACATTCTCCGAGTCGTCTCGGCATACTTAATTATTTCGTAGGATTATCGCATTAAGTACGTGCATTCAAGGCGGTAAGAGCATTAGTTCTCGTTCTTGTCGCCGTTTATCCCCAACATGCGGGCGGGCGCTTTCAGTTCCCGAATCTGGATAGCTCACAATGATTTCAAATGCACGTCAAAAGAACGATAACGTCGACAGATTGAAAGACAACAATCAAAAGTCTTAATTATAATAATTATTTAGGTAATCTGTGTATATACGGTCTTTTGTACCATTTCTTTCATCTGTTCTATTTTTATATCACTTAATAACGCGTGTAGTTATTTAAAATTTTATATTTTCTTCAAGTTACCATAAAACGCGATTTGTAAAAAGTGTACAAAAAAAATCTTTATTTGGATATCGTGCGGTCAGAAAAATATATCTGCAATGCTATGGATTAATTAAACGCAGCGCGAGATAAAATTACATTTGCGCAAAGCGGATTTGCAGATACCTTAGAAAGATTTGCAAAGGAAACACGCGCTCGAGAAAAACGGAGCAAAAGCTATTGATCCATGAGCGGCACGTTTCTACGAGTCGGAGGAAATCGGTTTAGAGACCGGAAGGGAACTGCTTTGATCGCGTTACCGGCTCGATCTCACGGATTATAGACCACCTCTTTCTCTCTTCTTTCGCTCTTTACCTCCTTTTTCCTTCTCTTCTGTTTTTCTATCTCTTTCTATCTTCTGCTTACTCTTCTCTTTTTTCTGTCCTTTACTCTTGTAAGATCTTCTTCTCGCCAAACTCGATATTTCGACTTCGATCCTGACCCGAGCTCAACAAAACCCTTGGTTTGACTTATCTCGGAAAGAGATTTGTGGCGTATCTCCTTCAATTTAACTCGACTTTTTGCACTATACATATTGTCGCGGTTTTTAAAATATTGCTCAAAATTAATAACTGCCAAAATAATTATAACAATATGGTCGGTATACCAAATCTATTTTGACAAATAGAGCTTCCGGCAGAGCTCGTGATTTTTATTACGTTAAAAAAGAATGCCGCATTTTTTTTTTAAATGCTATCTTTTTACAGCAAGTGATGAATTAGGGCAAACTTTCAATAAGCTTGCGATTCGTGTAATGAATTTTCGGCTCATGCTATAGATTTCTCACGGTAAGGGCATTCACGAAATCCCACCATGCGCCGTCTGTCTCCAGCATTTGACAAACGAAAGGCAACGTCTCCGGGAGGAGACAGCAAGATATCTCCGTTGACTTTTGCCTTTGGTGTCGTTGACATTTCCCATCGGGCCAGCGGTCTGGCATTTCTGCGCTGAAACCGCAAAGGTGCATCTTCGAACGAACATCCCCGCCTCGACATTCACTTTATATGCGCGAGTATATGCTACTTGATATCCACCGCGTACGAGAACGCACATGAGCGTTTGGGATGAACATATTGAAATAAGGTAAAGAGACACTGTACCTCGCAGCGCATTATAATTCCATTTTTTTTTCGCAAAGTAAAATTTAAAATACTGTCGACTAATTGATTTTTTTCCACTGCTGCAGAAGAATAGCAAAAAATTATAAAGTCGGAAAAAGTCACAGCAAGACAAATCGCGACGAACTGTCGATTTTACGCAAAAAATGCAAATTTTTTACGACAAATTACGTAAAGTAATTAATAAACAGTTTGACAAAAATTACTTCTACTTAATTGAATTGATAATCTACCCCGCGAACTGCGTCCACTGCCTTGTCGTCGCGCGACTTCAAATTCATTTTAAATGCGAAAATAAAAATCCCGATCGATGCAGCAAGTCGACCTCGTTTCCACCGCACGTTTTCTTCAGTACACCAAAATACGTAGAATGGAAAAACAGCAGAATATTTTTCATGCTACATGTCGATCAGAATAAACATTTGTATTCAAGCCGAGCTCGCAATATATTTTCGAAATATTACTTCAGGGGCGATATATTGTTTCTTGCCGCGAACATGAGTTATCGCGGGTGTGGATATTAATCATGCCTTTGTTGTTTTCGGCCTGCGCACTCGCAGGAGATGATAATGATTAAGTCATTCTCGCGTATGCCTGGATCCGCGGTTATCTGCGTCGTAAATGTTATCTGAGCAAGTCTAATGGACGTTGTATACGTCGCGCGGTTGCGGCATATATGCACACGCACGAGAGTTAAGAACGTTATGTATGATACATACATACCTAATACGTACATAATGGTAATAATTAAACTTCAGCACGGCTTTGTGCAACCGCGGCGTAATGCATCTAGAATCGTAGAGCCGCGTCAGTCACGGCCACATATCGCAAGCATAGCCGCGCATGTCGGGCTATAAACCAGCGAGCGCGTGATACCAGCAGTTAAGGACGGTCGCCAGATAAGTCACCTGGTATCCTCCGCGAATCCTTAAAATTTCAATTAACTTCCGTACGCAATACTAAAACCGGTTTTTGAGCAAAATTTCGCGATGTTCATTTCCGAGGGAAATCGTAAAAGTGATTAAACATTATTTCCTAGCTCTGTAGTCGAAAAAAAAAAAAAATTTCCATTAACGAAACAAATAACTGCCAAATTTCTATTATGTTTGAAACAAGAGGAGCATATTTTGTTTGCAATAAATGCAAAATTAGGTAATTACGGGTTGTTGCAAAAATAGAAATTACGTTGTTTGATAAATTATTCTGATTCGGCCGGCATAACGTATGTATTCAACGATGATTGAATAACATTCTCGCAAATATAGGTCGGCTGTTTGACATAGTGGACAATGTATGACGCACGTCGTCGCTTTTCCACAGTAGCGGACGCGTTTTATTAATTTTCCCATCCTGTTAGAATTTATACCTTTAATCATAGTTTTCGATCATCGTGACCCGCCGCTGTAACATCGCGGGCGCTTTCGCCGTCCCGCTGAATTATTCCTCGGAAGGATCATATTTCTTCCCGCATACGCTGCATTTCAATTGGTCCGCCTTGTACGCGTTACCTGAAAACTTCCGCGGTTTTCATCGTGCATTTTATTATGGCGCATTCTATCTTTTCGCCCCGGTATTAAAACAACACCTCTCACTGCCGCCGTAACCATAATACAACTCTTTTCCGAAAGCGTGTGAATACATAATGCAACTTAAGCAAATGCTTTCCGCAAATTTCCAAGAGGCGAGGATTGGATTAAGATTAAATAAAGCGTATTAACGTTTCCACCATTAATAATAATTAAATGTTCGTCGAAATATCCACGTGCAGAGTCCGCTTAAATTTATATCGCAGATATTTTTCAAGCTTTCGCCTCGGAATTTATGCCATATACTATTCTGGAAAGTACTAATTTCCCCCGTTTTCTTGATGAAATGTGTTTTATGTAATAGTTTGCTCAAGGTTCCTGCGGGAGCCTTTACGGGAAGAAGACAACGACGGAAACTGGAGAAGTGCAGTGCAGAGTGAAAGGACGTTTTCTTAGGACCAATACACGTGGGATTTTCCGTGATCTAAAGCTTCCTACATCGTGATATTCTCGTGTTCTCCTCGCGTCACTCGCTCGCATCTCGCGCGACGATCCAAAAAGTTTCTATACGAATGAAAATGACGCGTGCATCGATCATGACGTACATCCGATACATCGATCAGCACGTCCCCCGCTTGTATTCGCGCTGCGAATAAAACGCTTACGAGTTTCAAAAAGGAGAGCGGTTGAGCTTTCCGTTCTAAAAAGTACACTACTTTCTCGGATAAACGTACTCATTTGTTTCCTTTATAATGCAGCCGTGAAAAATACGTCGAGCCGGTGAGATAAATTCTTTGTTTATTTATGTTATTCGCCAAGCTCGCCTCTAATTAACGGGCATCGAACTTTTTTTCACAAGATTACGCGCGCCAAAATAGAAAACGAGTTTTCATATCTACGCATGCTGTACGGATTAATAATTGTGTGTCCATTAAAGACCGCCATGTTTGTGATATTTATATTATCTTCGCGTATATCCTATTTTCACGAATATACATATGGCGCGATATCGCATTTTTTTCCCGACGTAACATAATATAGTGATTGTTATCGTCATGTGCAAATAAAAGAGCGGGAGATGGAAACAACACAAGTTTGTTTGTTATTTTTTTTTCCACAAATAGAACGAGTTAACATCCGAGCCCCAACCAGCTTTCCGTGCCGGCGCTTTGTTCCCTTCCATCACAGCTTCGGATCACGCGTGCACTATCGCACCGCAAAGTCTACGCAAATCTCGGGCGTAGCCGTCAACGCGCCAGCCTGCCGTCTTGTTCCCAAAGTCAGCACTGTGGTCGCCCCCCCCCCCTCGACAAGGGTTGAATTTATAACAAGTGCTACCAAATTTATGAGACGGTCTTTTCCCGAACGGGGTGCGAACTGACGGTAGGATGTAAGAGAGGTGCGGAGACGGCCGAGTTCACCGTCGGAGTCGGTGAAAAGTTGGAACGGAAAAGGGCCGGAAGAGGAAGAGGGGGTGGGGAGAAAGAGGGGGTGGAATAGGTGCAAATGTAGACTGTAATCCGAGGCCGCGGTGAGCCATCGACAGGAAGATTTATCTCGACGGGGTCAACGGTGCCGACCACCCTTCGCACTGTGCTCCTCCAACGTCCGCCCACACGCCCTTCCCGCCACTTTCCCGCGGAAATCCCTCCGCTTGACGTTCTGCCCGAGTTCAGCCCGGAGAATTAAATTCGGTCGCGAGGTGGTTAGCAATATTTTATGTTCCGGCTCTGCCACCCCACGCGGCCGTGTCCCACCCTCGCGCCCCCACGTTCGCGCGACCCCTCGCCACGTGGAACCCGGTCGTGTAGTTTGCGCGCCAAAACCGGGAAACGAACGAGCAAACGTGACGTCTGGCGAAACGCGACGTTCCTCTAAAATTTTATTTATTTACTCTGTAATTGCATTATTTGTAGATGTCTTTTCTGACGTTTATATACATATGTACACACCAGCGAGAATATAAATGCCGCGATAACACACGGAACGCGATTGCATAAAATTGGCAAACAGAACGCTGTGTGAAATAATGAGAGTAATAACATTAATTTGCTGATAGATCCAAACTGAGGCACCAATATGCATCGAGTACCGCGATCGAAAAGTGAACAGAGAGAATTATGTCAATCACATAAATATTTTCCAAGAGAATCTCGACGAGCTGTGGTTGCTTTATGGATAACACTGTAACCTCCAGTGCTCTTCGCGGAAAATCAAGCCGATATGATATTAATTTCCGCGTAAAGCGGACCTGTGAAAACGGCGTATTCGTTCGCCATGATCGTGACTGCTATATACGTGCAACCCGCATTCACATACACATACGCACGTGCGCGTGTGCGCGCATATCTCCATATCGTACCCTCGCCCTCCGGTCAAACTAATCGAATGAATAAAATAGCGCGCGTTAACGAACAATTCGGGTCCCTCTTGGCCGCAGCGTGAAACTTCGCTAATGGAATCGCGTCCGCTCGTAAAGGAAATATTAAATGCACTTCCTGTATGACCGCAGTGCCGATCCTTTAGTGCGCCGCTTGGGCACTCGCGAAAACGCGTGGGATAATATTTTAGAACTAGAGTGTAATAACTCAAGCATCGGCACATTTGTTATTACGATGTGTTTACATTCTTGCAACTTTTCTTAAAGTTTGAATGTTGTGCATTAACGAACATACGTTTTCATCACTGAATATATGTAACACTTTAAGAGAGCCAGCGCAAGGTAGCGGTGTAAAGTACATTGCTACATATTATTATATGCTGCAAATTTTCTTATGTTATACATTATACGAGGTGGAATTAGAGCGAGATAATCCGGGCAAAACAGCAATTAAGAAGCCAAGAATTGTAGGGTAGAAAGCGGTAATACAAGTCCGCCTTTTTTTTTTTACCTCCTTGCATGAACGTTTCCGTCTTTTCTTCACGAAGCGAATTTAAACCAGATTTACGAGGAAAGCAAATATTAATAGGGGCTCAGCGTCAAGACCAACATTAATTAAACCGATATGAAAGAAAGCACACTTATTTTACTTCTTGCACGCGATGTAAAAGCTAGCGCAAACAGACACTCGTTTACACAGGCAAAGGAGATCGGAATGATCATTTTAAGCGCCAAAGTTGAGTATTTACACGGAAGTGCGGAAACTTCCGAGGCACGCTTCGTTCGCGAGGCGCGCTGCCTTCCGGGTCAGTGGACTTCTGATAGCGCTTGATTAATTTCGTAAGAGCTTACGCTCGCATTCGGCAAAGTTAGACTAAACGGATTGTCGTCCGGCCGGCGTGGCAGGGCCTGATGTACAATGCGCGTACAATTCCGGCGCGCTAACGCGTCGTAGACTGACGGGGTAATGTGATTCCGCGTTGCGAGAGTTGGTCAGTCCTCCCGTCTCCCAACTCGACACGTCTCCGCTGAGTGGTTCACTTCTCCGTCGGAATAATCCTTGCGGCAAGATATGCTTCCCGAAACTACGAGCGCGTATCGCTATAAACGGATAGCCGGGTCAAATATTCGAAAGCCTGATAACTGTAATTCGATTCCAATATGTTTGTGCTCCAGTTAATGTTTCGCTATTTCGTTACGTTGAAACGATGATTTTGGTGCTATCGTTTCTACGCGTTGCATGTTCCTCGAATATCTGGGAATTATGTATCGGGGGAAAAGTACTTTCTGTATGAAGAATGAATAAGAGAAAATAAAGAATAATAATAACAATAACTATAAAATCGACCAAGTTAGTTAAATGGAATATGACAGTGGCTGACAATTTAGATCCGGAATCCTTTTATCACGCTGAAAGCACGAAAAGTGTCAGTTGGAAAATGATAAACGTCAATACATCACTTCTCCGCGCGATCATAGTCCGAGTGAGAGAAAAGAGCCAGGAGCCACGTCTCGTTTCGCATCGGGAGCATGCGGTCTCTCGACCACTTGTTCGAAACGATTTATCTTTTGGAGAAACCGTCGTCGGATTCGTCGCAGGACTAAACTTTCCCCAGCAAGGTCAAAGGTCGAGTCTGTCGGATGGCTTGGGTGAACGAGCAGCCGTGGGTCGACGGCAGCCGTGCTCGAGCGGAGGGAGAAAGACGGCGCGAGAGAAAGAGCGGGGCAGAAAGACGGAGGCAAAGCGACATCCGAGACGGAACTCAAACATTGGTGTATCCTGTGACTCTCCCTCTTCCTTTTCCACGCCACCCACGCTATCCTATCCCTCGCTACCTGTATACACACACTTAGACACACATTTGCGCGGGCGCATCGCCCCGCAAAGTCAAGTCGTGCCGTGCCATTTCTGTGTGCCGCCACCAAGCTTATATTATCCAGTTACCCGTGAGGCTTACAAGCCAAACAAATGTATAGACGGCGGTCGGATTCTGTGGCCTTCGAATCTGCCGCACCTCTTCCGCCCCCTTCGCTATCCTTCATTCCATACACGCCGCTTTATCAACTGCTCGCCTTTCTTCCTTACTTTCATCGCGCAGCCTGTGCAACGAAGCTTCATACGCGGTAAACCTTATTGCGTACTCCTAGTGACATCATATTGCACTCGGGAATCGATATAGCGACGAGGTAAACGCGAAATGATTTATTGTGCCGACATTGCATACAGCGCGGTGTTATAACGCACAACAAGGCGCAAGAATCGAAAGAAAAATGCTTATAAATATGCACATCGCCGCGTACATTCGTTCCAATCTTTCTGCAAAGAGATAACAATCTTCTATACTCCAACGTTCAATTTGCATTGCACGTCGTTTCTCTTTAGCCTCCGAACTTTTCTAAGTCTCATCAATTTTTCCAACTTGCAACTCAGATACGCCTTCGACGTGCAATTCCGATCGATCGGAGCAATCTGCGGATTTTACCGATAATAGCACTTGCGACCGCCCGGCACGCCGGGCTCTCACCTCGTCAACAACGACGACTATTCGCGGGCCGGGCCGGGTAAACGTGCCCGGCAGCAATCTTATCGAGGAGTTATCAGCTGTCTGCCATAACTGTCGATCCGGATGCGCTCTCGGCTGACCCGTGCGCGCTCTCTCTCCCCCTCCCCCTCCCCCCCCCCCTCGTCGTACGCGCGTATTGAATCTTCGCGTCGAGAGATCAGGTTTGAAGCTGGGCGCGATGATCGGCGTACTTCGAATTACAATCTGGAGTAACGCCAGCGGAGGATAGTTAAGAACGAGGACCGCGCGTCTGGAATCCTGAGACGAAGCCCTGTCTGCCCTACGAGAAACTCCGGACTCTCCCTACAGGTCACAGTAATCTAGTCTTGTATGTCGGCTCGCCTACGAGCGCGAGTTTTAGGTCCGGGTTAGCTGCCGCGGAACTTCCGTAATGCGTTAATCCGGCGGGCACGTATCCGCGCTCAAGATAAGGTTTGTAACCGGGACGATTCTCCTCATCTGGAGGGGGGGAGGGGGGGAAGCCGGAGTCCTCGCAGACGTCGTTCTCTCCGTCGCGCCGCCGGCACCTACGTGACGTCGACCCTGTCTCGTAACGTTACCCGCGATCTCGAGCTACTCTCACGATACCGCACCGTAGATTGAGATTCGAATTTTACGCCGTGATATTCAGAAGTGAGCTGATCCGCTGTAGCTTGTCTCTACACTTGCAATATTACTTAGAGTGCGATTACAAACACGCGGAATAAGTCTCTCTCGGTCCGGCGAAGTCATTGACATTTGCGAGAAATTTTGCACAGTGAAGAATATAAATTTAAAGTAAAATTTTATACTTTTACTGCAACAAATTTGTAAATTGTTACTAATTGTCTTAAAATGAAAAATTGTATTTTTTTAAGAAAATAAATTCTAAATAAAGAGCGAGCGCTAAATCAAATTAAATGCAAATACAGCAAACGAGATTCAAATTTGATGTACGAAAATAATGGACGTTATTCGGGAGCATATATGCAATTCATAGCGTTTTAATGCGATGTAAGCGGCATACGGATTATTTTGTCATTCGTTAATACCGTTAGGCAGCCACGCGGCGGCAGCAATTACTGGGATTCGATAAATAAATACGAGGCTCGTATTTGGAATTCGAGAACCGAACGTTTCCCAGTTCACGTAAAATCCCTTGAAACGATAAATTATGCAGTCGCGCTACTTGCGAGGAAACCAGACAGAAACCGTCGGGAACCACCGCGACAAGCGTCGCCGTGTCTGTCCCGTTTTATCTCGGTTGCTTTTTTGCGTCTCTTCTTTTGCGGGCGTTCAACGTACGTCTCCAAACACGAATGCCTGCACGGCGGTAGAAAAACGTAACGTATGCGGAATTGTATTGGTACCGGCCATTGCAGCCGGCAGATTACGCGGTGTGCTCCGGTTGAGTTTCGATGTAAAGCACGTTCGGCACGAAGAATATGTAAACAATGCTAATAAAACGTTATTTATTGCGCGCGCAGCGCCGAGCTTATTTTATCATTGTTTTTTATGCAATTTATTTATTCCGTTTATTCCGCATTTTTTTTTACGTGTTAAAGCGCGATGTATCCTTGGTTTTGTCGCTTTCGAATCCAACGATATCTCTGCACAGCAACGGAGTCATTTAACTCAAACGTGAATATTTGATAGAAATAACATTGAAATAGAACAGCTTGCCTCGTGTAAAACAGGAAAAAATAAAATTGCGAATTTGCCGGGGATTATTTTCTGTATTAAATTATTACTTGTTGCAGGAAATTTTCTAGTTTTAACTACATTCCGGAACTTTCGCTGTATCAAAGCGACGCGTATTTCCGAAATAACCATGCGAACTTTAACTTGCCTAATCGGCATCAAAATCGTGTTTCTAAAGCCGTCTGGAAATTTGCCACACGGCAGACCAATTTTGTCATCTCTTTCTCTTCTTTTCCGCTGTTAATCTAATACGACAAAGCGCGTCTCAGTGCACTTTAGAAGAACTGTCACAGGGCCGTACAATTCGATTGTTTTCGTAAGTGGGCTATCGTACGTTTAAAAAAGAAAGAATAGAAAATAGAAGAGAGAGAGAGAGAGAGAGAGAGAGAGAGAGAGAGCCGCAAAAACGAGCCTGGCGTGCTCGAGAAAATGCGAGAGAATCGCGCGAAGGAATGACGGTATATAAAACAGAGAGGGTTAACTCGGCTAGGTGAGCACAGTTTGGTTCCGAGCGGGATTCGACCTAAACTTTGTTTGTCACTGCGTGCCGCCATCCCGTTGTCTCTTTACTCTATCTCGTCACTCCGACCACCCGTTTCACTTTCTCGCTCCTCTTTCCGCGCCCTGCTGCCACGGTCTCTTCGTCGGCACTCCGGCGGAGCCTTAACGCCTGTACCAGTCTCGCGCCAGAGCGCGCGGCGGTGATTCCATTATCCTGCCTGAGAGAGGCAACGTCCTTTCTTCTCTTCGCGATGCCCCCATGGAATAGGAAGACTTTCGAGATAACTGACGTCATTACGCGCGCGCACATGTACGTACGTGTGTGTACACACTTTAACTTTAGCACGTTCATTCAGTCACTTCTCTCGCTTGACAGCGGTGCGGAATGTTAAACGTCCGTCGCGTGCACGATGATCCCTTCTTGTTTCGCGCGTCCTGCGCACGGTAATTCTGTTCTAGTCGCCCCTTCAGCCTCTCGAACCGTGGAAAGATCAGGCGCTCGGATTGGTTTTGGTTGCTAATTAATTGCGTCACGCAAACATCTCGGAACTTTATCACTCGAGAGAGGCCCCATTAAGACTTTCGTTTCAATGAAAGCTTTCTGAAACATCTCGATTCTGCGTCGAAGTGCGCACGGCAATTCCCACGGAGTGTCTTCGATATTTGTCTGTGCAGCAATATCTGTCGATGAGTTATATAAAATGAGCTGTATAAATTTAAAGGTGTTTGCACAGATTGCAAATCAGTGTTTATTCGAAATATTTTAAATATTATAACTATATAATATATTTTTAATTTTAACTAAAACATCTTATTCGACTCAGGATATAAATAATATTTATTCAAGTAATCACGTTTTCAAAACGTAATCACATAATCTTGAAGAATAAAAATCGACTGTTTGAGTTGACGATTCCATTTAGATGTTTTTCTTCTCCCAATTATTTTAATGTATTCGGCTTTTATATCGATCAATCGGGCAACGATTTCTCTGCTTTTCTACATAGTCAAATAATTCATTTATCGAACAGAACATACTTTGTTTTGCTACGGGCTATCGCTACGAGCAATATTTGCAATGAGGTTCTCAATTAAGTCTGAAAAAGCCTGCGACGAGCAGAGTTTATCTTTAACAGGGACATCACAGTGTGATAGTGGCGAAAATTAGCCAATCCCGCGCATAAAGGACGGTAATACACAGCGATGGCAAGAGTGGCGGCTCGAGATAGGGCTAAAATTACTCCGGAGGACAAAATTTTTGTTCTTCTCCCTTCTTTCTCCTTCCCCCTATTTTTTTTTTTTTTTTTTTTCTCGATGGAATGAGAGACGAGACGCGCCAACTGGGAAGCTTGTACACGTTGTAGCTACTCTTAGCTGAGGAGGGATCCTTCGAACGGAAGAGTCGCGGCAAAGCCGATATACGACGTTTCAATTTTCGCCCTCGTCCAGCTTTTTCAATTCTTACCATCCCACCGCCGGCAAGCTCCTACGGTTCTCAAGGCAAAAACTAATATTCCCGCCTTGGAAACTTTCTAAAGCCACTCCGTGTTCGCCGAGGATGGGAACGACGAGGATGATGACGACGAAGGACGAAGGCGGAGGTTCCGTTAGTAAGTGACTATCAAGTGTACACATCGTGGACGGTAACGCGATCGAAGAAATCGAACCTATTAAATTTGCTATTGACCCTCGCATCTTCTTCAAGCTACCGCTTTAACTTATCCCGCTAATAAACTGTATAATTCAAGCTCTCGCAAGAATAACAGAAATTAAAATTTATTAGATAATAATAAATTGATTCATTATAACTATACAATACATTACACAATAGTCTACTTTCGATAAATCTGGGAATAGAAATGCGAGCTTTGTTTCCATTCAATCTATCATATTAGCTCGATCCGTTCGATGATTGTATATTCAGAAAAATATATATGTATATATATATATATATATATATATATATATATATTCACCGTGCCGTATTTGTAAATAAACGGATCCAGCGCAAACTGAATCGCTGATAACTGAATCATGAATATACGATAAATGTAGAAGAAAACAGTGATAGTTTAAAATACTAATTTTTAATGTCATAAATGAATGCGCAAAAATTCTAATTTTACAAAATGAGAAAATTGGGGGCAAATTTAAGCAGAAAAAAGTAAAAAAAAAACACCAATGCGATAGAACGAAAAAACGATGCAAAGAAAATCGGGAAGAGGGAAAAAGTAATCTCGATTTCCGAGAATGGGCCTATTTAGCGGTGAGTACGATCAGTTTGCTGACCAGGCCGAGGGGCAGCAGCTTCCGGTCGGGCAATTCGTTAGAGTCCGCCGTTCCGCAGACTCGTCCGTAGGACACACAATGAAAACCATGACAATAGACGTACAGGAATGGAGTTGGGATGAGGACGGCGGACGCAGAGTAGGAACCCGGATTCCAAGGACAACGTTCTCCGCCTGGAAATTCAGCCTTGGAAACGTTTCCAGACTCCGGGCCACCGAACTCCGAGACCGAGCGCTGGAAAAAGCGGAGGGAAAAACCTTTGTCGAGCGGACTTCAGTCGCGGACGAAGCATCGTCGAAGTTCATCTCGCAATAAACGCGATATAACTTCCGGCCGCTTTCCTGTTCGTGTGGTCGGCACCGAAAATATCTCGCGGTAAATGAAACGGACAAATTCTCCGCAACGGTATATTCGTCCCCTGAACCAGGGGTGGCCGCGCCGCGCCCTTCTTTCCTCAATTCGCCATTATTCGCGCGCGTGAGAAAAGAGTGCGAGAGGGAAAGAGAGAGAGAGAGAAAAAGAGAGAACGGGTCGTTTGCTGGCGCGCGGACAAAGCCGCCGCAGTTCGCTCTACGTCCGACAGTTTCGAGAAACGATTCTTACCCCCGGGGTCGTGCATTCAATCACTATCCTCCTTTCTGCGCGGTGTCGTTTTAAGTTTTTCCCCCTCGTGTTCCTGCCGTGTGCCGCCCACGCCCGGGACATTCTTCCGCTTTCCGTTCTCGTAACCGCTCTTCTCGATTTCAGTTTCTACTTCGCGGATAGAAGGCAGCGAAGGAAATACTAGTATTATCCGTTTGGTCGCAGATGCATTCAGTATGCACGTAATTACTTTTGTATATACAAATAAAATCTTCGCGAGGCGCGCGAGCGGCGTAAGAAAGCAAAATCGATGGAATTGTGCGACACGTCGATGGAGATTGAGGAGTTGCATTCGAATTTACGTCGGCGGATCGGCACGATTAACCGCCCAGCCATCCTCCCAATCATCCCCTGTTTGTCATTTTGTTGCGTTTACAATAAACAAGCGTCGTCGTAACGTCGCGATAAATGAACGTATTGCTGATTATCGCATTGTCGACTATTTGTAGACAGGCCAATAAATGCTTAATATTCGCGTATGGTGATGCTAAAATACGGCCACGGCACCTGCCTCGCTGTTGTGTATCATGCCACGATACACAGCGTTTAGCACAATATTGTTTGTAAATGTTCACCGAGTGCGCTTTTAGCAGCGCATACGCGTGACGGCCAATGTACAATTCAATTAACGCAATTCCCGCCCGCAAGTGAGGAAAGACGTATCAGTATTTCGCACTGCGGGGAGAGCACATTTCATATCGACAGTGTCAATAAACTCGCCATCATTCGATAAAAAAAAAAAGGGTATTTTACGCAAAAGGTTAATACGCGGGATTGGTGGTGACGTTTACCGTGCGCGGCTTTCCACGAATTCGCAATTGGCGAGTTTATAACAATCCCTAAATTCCCGGTTTCATCGCTGTTAGATCATTATCACAGTCTGTCGTAACTTTCTTCGTTGTCGCAGCCATACGAGTCAAATTGGTGGAAATTTTTTACATCAAATTATTACGTGTAGTTGGATTATTTAAGCTCCGAAAATTGAGCTGTCCCCGAAAAATTCATGTTTCCCGCAAATACGAAGGCTCTAAAAAAAACCTTGTATTTCTGAAAAAAAAAGCCTCAAGCCACAAAACCAAGATTGCGATCGTGCGGTTGCGGTGGAGCGCGAGAACGATTAAAATGCAACGACGACGTTGCCCAAGGCGCCGAGCGTCGTCGGTATTGCTGATCGCAAAAGGGGGAGATCTCGAAGCCCAACGTGCCCTCGTCACCGCGTTCCCATCTGCTTGTTCTCCTTCCACGAGGATGAAAAAGTTTCACAAAGCGCAACAGCTCATCATGTTTTCCCTTTGCGACGGCGCCGAGTAAAAGAGCTGCTTTTCTATTAGCGAAAGCCCGCTGCGCACGTGCGCGTGCCTGCAGCGCAAAAGGCTCAGGTATTTATTTAATAAAATGCGTTGAGAAAGATGGACGACGCCGGAGGGAAGGTAGGTATAGGGCGAAGAGCGGATAAAGAGCATATACGCGGTGGCACAGAAAGTGGAGAGGGACGGTTGGACAGCCGCCGCCGCCGCCGCAGTGGAGCACCAAAGAAATTCTCCGCGCTTTGTGAATCTTGTGCCTCGGCCGTGCTCTTATCCGCTGACTACTCAACTTTGGCGTATTTGCCTTTAAATGGTAGCCCTTATACTCGCCTCCTCTGCTGACCTCCTCCACTCGTCGATTTTTAGAGAATTTCTTTGGAGTTCGCACGGTCAAAGGTTTCCTGTCTCTTTTCCTCTCTTTCTCTTTCTCAGTCAAAGGCGCTCTCTCTCTCTTCCACGCGAAAGCTACCGAAATTTCCCAAATTTCTGAGGATATTGCAAAGTATCGCAACCACGGGGAAAATATCTCGTGAGTAAACGCATAAAAAACGATCCCGCTGCAGCAGGAGCAATGCAGTTGCGCGGCGCGGCGCGGCGCGCAGGTGAATTCTTTCGACGCTCGAACACGAAGCACCTCACCGTTATTAATTAAATAAATTTAATGCACCGTATATTCCAACTCCAAACGGCTTACTTATGGCTGCGGGATCTATTTGACACGTTAATATAACAAATAATTACACTGGTTAACATTTATAAATATGCGGCGTTTAATCAGTTTGTCTATTACGCGAATCCATTGTTCGCAATGCGCTGTAATTAACACACTCACGCAAACGGACATGCAATTTCGCATTCGTTCGCAATAAAATGTAATCCAATTTAATGAAAACAAAGTCGAGAGCTATACGTAATAATTTTGTCATCGCGTCGCAAGCGGTCCTAGCATAATTTAACAGATCACCGTGTCATCATAAATTCGGCGCAAATTTTGTTATTATCCGGCAATGTTGTGTTATTTAAAATTTATTAACCTTTGGGACCCGCCATCTCGAATGTATAACTCTGTCGTATTCAATAATAATTTTAGCGAGAAAATGCAAACACGATGAAAGACCGCCTGCCTGGAAAATCGCGGGGATTTACCAGAGAATTTCATTATCCTCGACTAGCGTGCGTATTTCCGTATCCATTTTTTCTCCAGCAAAGTGCCAATTCTGAAGTCGTCGTTAACGAGCACTTGGTAAGATTACCGGATCGGCGAGCGCATGGTAATAACGAACTTCCATCTAATGCGGAGACTCCTCGTTTAATTCGGTTCATCCAGTCGTCGCTCCGACCAAGTGGCGAACCGCTTCCGCAGGAATTTCCAGTGGCAACTTGCCAGCCAAGCGTTACACACTGCTAAGGGTTGCAGGTAGGCCCTTTAATACATGCGTCGAGTGTCCGCCCACAATATTAACGCAACTAGATCCCTCTTTTGAGCATCGCTAAACTTCAAAACTTTCGTGCTCAACTTAATTAAGAAACTGAGGAATAAAAGTATTCGCTTTGAAACACACATGAGTAGAATTTTATTCATGATGAACTTAAGATTGACACCTGTAATTATCTCAGTATGCAAATAAAAATATACTAATTATTCCCTTAATAATTAATATCTTAGTAATTTATTTTACTTAAAAATAATTGACTCCACGGAAATATGCTTTCGTTCTTCCTTATTCGCTCGGTTTAACGCGTCATATAATATTCCAAGCATTGCTGTCTTATTTTGTTATTCAGCCCAGCTGACTAGGCCTTATCTTCGTGATGAGAATTCCACGGATGATATTCCTACGCACGAGTCGAGGAAGTTGAATTAATTCGCGACTGTTGGCGCTCGACAGTGATTTCACGAGACTGAATAATTCGCAGTCGGGACGAGACAAAGAGTAGAAGAGCGTTCTTTGGCGGTATCTGGTAAGCCATTAACCTACCGAAGAGTTAACAAATGTGTACACGCTATCTAGCTTAATTACCGACCCGCACACTTGATGAAAAAAATAAAACTGTATCACACTTGGTAATTAAAAGAGCGACGGTAACATGCGGGAGCATGGAACGTGTCGAGCTCAAATCAAATGCATTGCGAAAAAGTCTTCCTTTTATACGTAGACAAATCTTTACGTACAAACGCAAGATGTCTCAAATATCATAGATTTTTGCTCAGTTGCATAATAATAGTATAAACATCATTATTAAGAATTTAAATTATAAAAAATAAAAAATTGATTGCTTCAAACAAAGTTTGTGTATATGTGTGTGTTATTAGATTTTTATATAAAGTTTATCTCTCTGTCTCTCTCACTCTCATAAGAAATCCAATTAAAAAAATACACAAATTACGAGAAAACGTTTACCACACGAAAAATCGCTCTAAATTCATCATTGAAAATCTGAAAGAGTCGTTCCCGATTCGGTTGGAAAAGTGAAAGAACGGTGTATCTACCAGACGGCGACGTAGCTCATGCATCGGGCTGGAGTTTATTTAGTCGGGAAGTTCGGCGTACGCGTGGCCGTAAGCGCAAGCTCGCACTTCGTGACGAGACGCGGAGAAAAATGGAGAAAGAAAAAAAGAGCCGGAGAGGATGAAGACAGGGAGTAGGTGCGATGTATAGGTCATGCACAACACCTGCGGTGCCGAGGCTGACGTATCAGCATACTGCCGCGAACTTTATCTCTTCTCCCTCGACTCAGGGCTCCAGTGCTTCGCGATATGCGAAGGCGCCATCAGCATCGGCGCCATCAGCCAACCAGCCAGCCAGCCAGCAACGGCGGCAGCAACAGCACCGGCGTCGCTTGCTATACACCGGCCATAGCGTATCTCAGATCGCGCGTCTTCCTCTCTAACCGGGTTCGAGCGACGATGAGAGGGGAAAAGGGAAGCGGGTAAAAGAAAAAGAAGAAGAAGAAGAAGAAGGGCGAGAAGGCGGACGTGGGAAAGAAAGAGCAAGCGCGAGATCCCGCAGGAATAGGGAATGCGAAATGTACCAACGTATACCCGTCTTCGTTCTCCGGAGATTCTAAAAGTTTCACTGCGAGATGCCGGTCCAGTATCCATCTTGCCACCATCCGCCGCTCGCCACCCCCGCGAATACGTCCTCGGATACGCTCCCGCCTCGATGTTAAAAGCGTGTGTATCGCGGTGACTCGGTCGCTCACGGGGTTTACGACTACAGACGTGTCCCGCTTGCGGATATTAATTAAACAAAAAATGTGGACGTTACAAGTTTCAGCGTTTTGCTACAAGTTTTTGCTACGTTGTAATAATGAGAACAATGTGCGTATTAAGTATTTTAAGCTTTACTGCTCAAGTTTCTGCGATCAAACTATGCAAAATATTAATTGAAAGTAAATTGCAGCTGTATTTAATATTAATCGCAATTACAAGTTTTTTACTTAAAATATATTTGAATTTAGTTTAGCTTTAGCATTAATAACATAACTAATTATACAAAAAAAAGTTTTAAAACCTCAATATATTTAATAACCAAATAAAATAGAATTATTTAAAAAGTTATCACTTTGCATTGAAGCTCGACTTTTCTTCTTCTCTTATGAAATTGTAACCTCTGTAAAGTTGGCCCCCTTTCAATTTTTTAAAATTGAAAAAAATGATTAGAGTTCTGGATGCCCCCCGAGAAGTTCTAGAGTTCTCAGTCCATTTTAGAAAGAGTTCTGCCATTTAAAGTAAAGAAAACACCATTTGAAAAATCGGGGGACTAACTTCACGACACTCCCCATTATGTAAAAAATCTAAATTCTTTTATAGTTCTGAGTAGATTTCAAATAGTTCTATAGTTCTAGATAAGTTTCAAAAATAGTTCTGCTCGAAATACTACGAAAATTAAATTTAAAATTCTCGACTTAAAAGACGAAAAATAGCGAGAACTCGTTTAATTTGGTTTTAGCGTTTTAAGACTTAAGGATAATCGTTAGAACTCGTGAGGAACTATACAGAACTCTCAACAGAACTGCCGGTTACTGAGACAAATTTTTATCACTGTAGGACTTTGAAATTTTTCGGAACCGTAACTTCAACCATTGGGAATTTTTTAAAAAATTATGTTTCACTAGGGTAAAAATTTTTCTCGGTAACCAGCAGTTCTGTTGAGAATTTTGAACGCCCCCCGAAGAGTTCTAGCGATAATTATTAACATTCGAAGCGCTCCGAGGCGAAACAAAAAAGTTCTCGATGGTTGAAGTTACGGGTCCAAAAAATTTGTAATAAAAATTTTTCTCGGTAACCGGCAGTTCTGTTGAGAGTTCTGAACGCCCCCCGAAGAGTTCTAGCGATAATTATTAATATTCGAAGCACTTCGAGGCAAAATAAAAAAATTCTCAATGATTAAAGTTACAGGTCTAAAAAATTTCTAACAAAAATTTTTCTCGGTAACCGGTAGTTTTGTTGAGAGTTCTGGATATCCCCCGAAGAGTTCTATCCTTAAGGCTCAAAATGCTAAAACCAAAATTGAACGAGTTCTCGCTATTTTTCGTCTTCTAAGTCGAGAATTTCAAATTTTATCTACTCAAAACTATAAAAAAATTTGGTGTTTTCTTTACTTTAAATGGCAGAACTCTTTCTAAAATAGACTGAGAACTCTAGAACTCCTCGGGAGGCATCCAGAACTCTAATCATTTTTTTCAATTTTAAAAAATGGCGGGTCAACGTCACAGAGGTGAAATTGTAAACGTTAATAACAACACACAGCATTTGTTAAATATAACACATGTAGTTTAGAAAATTTCTGACACTACGTGCAAAGGTCGCAAAATCTTTTTTCACAACCATCTGCCGTCATACTCTTTCAGATATTATCACCTTCCTTTCGCGTGGAGGAGCCATTCCGCATTAATTACTGTTTTGTTTTCGACTAGTCCCTCGAGCACGTTTCTCACTTAATCTTCTCGAAAAAAAAATAAAGTCTAAAATGCCATTTGTCTCCCGTTTATGGCCGTCTCAGTAATTGCGGTGGTATCAATAACGTTGTCCATTTGGAAGCGTGGCGCCGAGACTTAAGACAATCATCGATAAAAACTCCTTATAAAAACAAGCAAATTATGTTTACTCGTTTTACTTAATTAGAATTGCCTTCCACTAAGCATCTTTTGTGTTTGCCTTTAATATAACATTTCGAAACAAGAATATATTAATTAGGAAGTCTTAAAAATAAGTAATAAGAAATATAAAAAGTAAATATTAAAAAAAAAATAATTGAAAATTTCGTTAACAATGAAATCTTATCACAGCCGTTGTAAATATGCGCCTGTTGGTAATGCGTTTTCCATCTAAATGAGACATCAGAACGCTTATGACGCAGAATAGCGTTTACTTACGCGAGTGTCAATTCCACTTCGTAAACATAATGAGCAGCATCAGGCGTTAAGCGCGTCCCAGCCCAGCGGCGGCGGCAACAAAGTTTCGCATTGTCAGTATTTTAGGGCTGCGAGAGCTACGTCCCGTGACAGCTCGTCTGCTGAACAATATCGTTACACGGTGCCACGAACCGAACCAAAACGTTCATAAGTTCACGCGCCGTCGCATCACACGTCGCGCCGCGCGCTCGAAAACTGAACGTCAAATAAACATCAATTACCATTCGCGTTCGCAAAACTATTTCACGTGCAAAACGACATGTGCGCGATTCAATTTCGATTCTGAGTATTTATCTCTGACCATCGTCCACGCTCTGCAAAAAAATGCCGTGCGAGCAATAACATACGTTGAAAGAATAGCGGTACATACGTCGCGGCGAACAGTTTTTTAATGTATAATATAAATCGTGTAAAATATCTGCGGATATTAAACGTCTCGGATGTTTAGGTATCTCGCCATGTCAATATTTGAACACCAGCGTTATAAATTTATAAACGCTAAGTATTAATAACATATATAATATAAATGCATTTAATCCCGAAATATTCAAGGTTCAAAGAAACAAAATAAATGCAAATAATTTTGGCCATAAAATAATAAAACAAAAATAAATAACATAATTATAAATAAAGTCAGCTATAAAATAAAAAAATTATAGAAAAATATATGAGAAAAAAACATGCTTCTTTGTATAAATCCACCATAACGCCAATTAATACACGTCTGACCATAATCGGCGCTAACTACTGACTACAATCAATCGCAGGCCGATCGAAATAGAGCAACGTAGATCTCACAATGGCGACAATTTCTCTCGCGAAGATGTTTGGGCTCCGATACAATGACCTTTGTAGATCGATGTAAGCGGAGCACACAAGGACGGTGCTCCGTCCAGGGTTATCTTTCGGATGCAAACTCAATCCTGCTGGCCGCATTCCCATGGAAATCGCGCGTTATGCGGCTCGTGTACACGTGTACAGTGCCGCGTGAACGATGTGTGGGCACACGAAGCGCACTCCACGAACAAGGTACCTAATGTCCCGGGATGATAATGCATACCCGCGGGAGCCTTCTCGCCCTTTCGCATCATCGGCGTACGTATCCCTTAACTGCATCGTGAATACACCCAGCATCAGATAATATCAGCTACAGAAATAAGGATTTTACGCAATCTACAAGATCAATCCCACAATTATTTATGTAAAAACTGTACAGGAGTTGGCTAATTTGAAGAGAAAAAAGAAACAGATTACACTTGTTTCTCGATCCATGCGGATTTTTTGTGTTAATACTAATGAAATAAAAATATTCTCAAAAAAAAGATTTTTTTTTACATTTTTTCTACTATCTTGACTCGAATTGCGCGATACAAGACCGCGTAAAGAAGAACGAAGTGGAACGTATCTTCCATAAATCAAGGAATAGTATATACGTATAATTTAATGAGTTCTAATTTATTACACAAATTATAATTTTGTTTATAGAATAAATTCGGCCCTTCTGATATTTTATAGCAATTTAGACGCTATAATAATATCACTTTCAAATGCAATTGCATTCCGTATGTCTTTGTCTAGATTAAAATGGAATTTAAATATGAAACATTGTCTAATGTGATTATTATCTGAAATACTAATATGTTTTTACCAAGTTTCATCGCCGCAATTTCCAATCTTTTCAATTTCGTGCTTCTAGTGTTTGCATCTACGACACATCGAAGATAAACAAATTACTATTTTACATTCCTTTAACTTTCAATGTATACATATATATTTAACATTTGTTTCATATTTAGTAAGCGTACGATTAAGCGTTATTCAATAGAATAACAAATTTCACGAAGAATCAGAACGTCGGGATTAAAAAATATATGTAGATTAACAAATGCGAGATATTAATACACTCCTGCCTCGAAAACTCGTTGTATGAGTCATCCTCCAGCGGGCAATCGAAAGTCGAGCGACTCGACAAATCACGGAACGTCGAGGACGAGTGTTAACATCCAATTCCCTGAACGTCCTCGTCCTATCCGCCTTCTCGTACGCGTCGTATTCGGGGAATCGTGGCATACGGCGAACACGCATTTGAGAAGTACGACTCGAGATGGGACCCGATGCGAATATCTATTCCGGAGAATATAAACGATCGTGTCTCAATAGGGACGAGGAATAAATCTAACGGAGCCTGTTCTTCTCCGGCAATGATCCTGTGCATCTTGCATCCACCTTCCCCTTTCCGCCTTCTCACGTACGCCCGCGCCATCGATGCGCAGTGTCGCGATCCTATTCCATTTATTTTACTTCCATTTTCTACAGTATATTTTCGTCAACAGCATAGAACCGCTTTATCGATCGGCGCAAACTTATACACCTACAAAACCCAGGGATACATCCGGGGGCTTTTACGAAACAGAATCTTCGCCGCGCGCGGCAGAAAAATCTCGGAATATCTTCGCTTTAACTCCACGAAGTACCGAAGAATTTTTCGTCGGGGCTTGTGGATATTTCGCTCGTGCTATTGGCATACCCCGAGAGATGGAATCTATTTACAACTTCGCTAATGGCCACTCTGTCTTGCCTCTCGCAACTTTGCTGTATCATTCCCGCAAAGTATATATACCTATTCATAAAAACTCAGAACTTATTATATAATATAATAAATCAGAAATATAACTAAATATAACTAATTATATATGCGAGAAAAAATTTTCATAAAATTTAGGCACAATTATACGATTAAATAAATTTCACCTACAAAATATTATTAATACACGTTTGGATCAATTAACATTACCTGTAATTTAATGCGCAATTCAATCCTTGTTCGTATAAATCCGAATAATATAATAAATTATTTTTGAAGATATGATTTTATATGTTTACGATACGCCTTCCAGTCTTGCATTGCTCGGTTTGAAAAAGACAGCCCGCGATTAGCACGAGAGCTCGTTCCATACGGAAGTTCCTGGTCAACATTGGCAGACTAACTGATTTTCAATTTTCCAATATTCAGGACGTCGCCCAATGTGCTTCCTTGATTGAGGTTTTCCTATCCCGTAAGCCTCTTTATTTCCAGAACAAGGAGAGCAGGAAGGTGGAAGAGAATGAGACGCGGATAACTCCACGGCGGAAGCAAAAGGAGATCGAGAGGACGAGCCTGAGAACAAATAGGGAACGTCTCTTTGTACGATTCGCGATCGCTGCGCATGTAAAAAGAACCCAGTTTGATCAAACGCAGAAGAGCTCGAAGAGTAACGCGGATTGTGCATCGGGACGGAAACGGAAGACGAGTGTGCGCCGTCTCCAAAAGCGATGCTGTCGCGTTTCCGGAACGAGGCAGACACCTGGTGCGCCCTGTTCCTATGGCAGGCGAAATTCCAGAAGGCATTGGTGCGCGCTGCTGCCAGGTAAGACGCGAAGTTTGTCCCCGTTGTATCCACACTCGCCTCGCTTCTTCCATTGTGATCTCTTTATTTTCAAAAGCGCAAAGATATCGCCGACGCCTCGCCCCACGAGAAATGAATAACTTTATCAGATGACGCTGCTGCTGGTTTTTTTCACTCAGAAGGGTATTTTAATTGGTGTGGAATTTTAATCCGTATTTTTATACACTCATCCCTCGATTTACGTGAGGTATTTTTTTTCAAGCGCGCTCGGATGCTGTGACACAAATTACACAAGATAGCCAAGTTTGGAAACGTATCGCGAGATAACCCAGATTTTGCAAATGTTACGCGAAAAATTCTAGGCTACACAAAAAAAAAAAAAAAAAAAAGGGGAGATCAACATGGAATTTGATTTCAACGGTGAAAAATATTACAGTCGAACATTTTGGAAGCTGAGCGCTTTCCCATGTAACTGCGTTCACATGTGGTTTCCTAATTCTCATCTCAGATCCACCATTGACGGTGCCTTTCCCATTAGACAAATGAAATCTGGAATCAGAGGCACGTGCATTCAGCGCTAAATGCGCGTTGAAGGTGGGGCTTTTCTCGACGAGCGTCTGTAGCCGTCCGGGACGAAGGGAGAGGTGATTTAGGATCAAGATTTCAAAGGGTGCAAGATAAATAATCGTATTGTCATCCCTCTGCGGGCGAAAACTCACCGCGTTTCTCGTTTTGCACTCCACCGTGAGTAAGCACAGCATAGAAGGAAGATATGCATATACGGTAGTCATGCCGCGGGAGATGAAAGGTCTGGTTTATTCAGAAATATATATATATATATATATAGTATATGTATATATGTATATTATGTATATATATATAATATACATACAATATACATATACATATATTGTGTATATTGTATATATATATACACACGCATTGTAATGTACAACGCGTAACTTCTCCGCGGAGTAGAGAAATATTGCATATTCATACGGCCGTGAAGCCCCTCGACATACGGACGGATACTGAAATGGCGATTGCATAACGTGGGTTATCAAACGACTCACCGTACCGATACCGCCGAGGAAATGACATTCGAGTGGCGACAAATTCTTCCTGACCTTCTCTTCGCGTGCGGAGCTCGCGATAACTCCATTTTCTTTACGACCGAACATTTCCGCTGATTTATTAGCTGAATTGTGCTACAATACGACAAGCAGCATACGTAAATGCTATATCGCGGAATATATCATATGTAATCGTGACATAAATCGAAAATTTTTGAAAATCATCACAAAATCGCGTACACAGTTTCAATTATCCTTTTTTTTAACGTAATGCAATTCAAAGTTCCCATTTTTCTTAAAACCAACTGAGTATATATTGTTCAATTAAATTTACCATAAATCTATTGTTATTTTCATCGTTAGTCGTCGATTTTATCGCTATCGACTGTCTTAAAATAAACGCTGCAGAACCAAACGATATTCACAACTTCTACGTCATCATCTCAAGCCGGAATAACGATAGCGTAGAACTTGCTCTTCTCACGACCGCCTTGCGTATCCTCCACAACGCGGCGAGGATGCAAACAGGTGACAGTAGTATCGATTTCCAGGTCGGTACTATATTTTCCTGGCGTATCATATCGGTCCTCGGGGTGCAACGAATTTATTTCTACCCCCCCCCCCCCCCCGCCCCATCTCGCTTGCACGGCGCATATATTTATGCCTATACGTATATACGTAAGTTCTTACCTTCCGCCTTCGTGACTTTTTCATTTTCGCACAAAGCGCCTATCCGAGTCCATTTGCAAGCGAAGACGCCCGCATCCCCCTCCCTCACCCGCGTCCCATTTCTATTCTCTCTCGGGTGAATCCCCATACGCGCGGCGCGCGACCACGAGCGAGCTAAGGGAAGAAATCTGCAATTCACCATCGGACCCTTCTTTCACGGTTATATTCCGACGGCCAACAGATACCGCCAAGAGAATGGAAATAATCGCACGCGTATGAGCAAAGATGAATGTTGAGGACTTTAGAAGAAGGTGCGCGAAATCGAAGACATTCGAAGGAGGCGCGCGTCAAAGAAATAGATGGTATCTTTGCACGATTTGCATGCGAAATGCGATCGGACTTGTGTATGTATGCGTTGAAGTGATTCTTCCGCTTTCGCATGTATCTTGAAATATAAGATGTGAGAAAAATACCGCTCTTAATGAATATTTAATTCCACAGCTAGAAAAAATTGGAGCGAAACGTGTAGCTGTGTCATTTCGATAAAGTAAAAGTTCCTCTCGAATTGAGCGCGTCTCAATTGACAATTTCGAAATTTTAATAGAATCAATATATGATTGCGCACACTTCTCTCTTTCATATATACATATGTATCAGAGAGAAAAATATGTAAAATTGTTGAAAATGCCTTCAGTGACCAGAAATTAATACAATAAATAAAATAAAAATATAACAAGCTTAACGACATATCCGCGGCTTATTGTCATAAAATGTCAAAAACTATCATCACCCAAGACATTGTGAATGACAGAATCAACAATATAGATATTCTTCTGATATTTTTTTCTAATATTTATTATCAAATATTATATAACGTGTACGATGTACTCGTCAAGAGTAAAATTCATCGGAATTCACATGATTACATTATAAATTTGCACAAACTTTTCGAAAATCGACGATGCTGGTTAAAATGACGCTCGCGGCGTCGACTAGTAGAAATCGCAAATAGTATTACATCTCGTAATAGCAACTAGTTAACGGTACTGATTTATGATTCTCCGTGGAGATCTATTAGTAAATTCCAGCTTTTAATGGGAAATCCGCATTTTAATCTCTCCGTTTAGCGCGACACATGCTTCCACTCTCGCGTAAATTACCAGGAAGCGCGTATATTGTAACCAACAACAGGTTACCGTATAAAAAATGACGATAGAAAGAACGATTGTTACGACGGCCAAAGGTCGCGCGCAATCCATCCGAACGGCGCGAAATCATGCGTCGCGCTCGCACGCGTAATGGAATCTCGTCGACGCTGCACGTGGCTTGTCGCCGGCAATAACAATTATTTCCGCACCTCCTCGACATGCTCGATCGCCTATCGCCGCATCGCGCCGCCCGACAATATGTTCACCGATATAAATTTCGCGTGATTCCGTGGTCAACAACGAAACGTCAATCCGCGCGGCAATCGCATACGCGCGCGCGTGCAACCATCCTATCGAGTCTCGGTCGGATAATAATATCGCGACGATGATGCTGATCGTTCGAATAACGGTAACGCGATCGATTAAGGGCTTAACGTAATCGCTCTTTACTCCGACGTTCTCGCAGCTCGAACAATAGCTCGATTAAAATGATTAATATCGATGCGGAGTACGCCGCCGACACACAAATCGATCCTGATCTATTAGCAGCAACCAGAAACCCGTGCGCGTACGCGAATGAATAGAGAGCTAAACGTTGAAAAATTTCGAGAATAATAGCTCGGCTGCATTCGCGCCGATGCCGGCGGACGAATAGTTTGCGCCATTCAGCGAACATTTAGTTTGGAAATTGATATTTCAGATAAATTAAATAGAATTTTCGACTGATAATTTGCCGATGCCGGTTTTAAAGAAACTCGCAGGATAATTATCGATAGAAAAGCAGCCGAATAAATTTGGGAATTGAAAAACGCAGTAGCTTGCACGATGATTGAAAGTGCCATTTCGCCAAAATTGATGATTTCGGACGCCAAACAATTCGATAATTACCACAATCGCGAAGAGAGGAAAAGTTTCCCGTCGACTTCGACGAACTTGCGTCGCGACTCGTCGACGGTTTGTTTGCCAAATGCAAATATCCGGAATAATCCATATTTTATGCCGGGATGATACCGCCGGCTAGGCCGGCGTCTTTTCACGCGACGCCGCGCGTGCAGCGAGTTTATTCCGCCAAGTTCTCGAGTTTCCTGGACCGGGGAAAAGCCAGCACGGTGGCTGGCTGGTTGGTTGGCTGGGTTGCTTGCTACGTAAAAATTCGCTGTTTGCGAAGTACGCTATTTCCCAACGTGAAATCGCGCCACCAGGGAAATTGGATACGCGCCGGTGAGGCGACTATCGGTGCTGTATCATTTGATGTGCGACGACTACGTGATGGCGTAGCAATAAAAGAGTAAGATACAGGTGTTATCCTAAAGACTTATGTGTACTGCTTGAGAGAGAGAAAGAGAGAGAGAGAGAGAGAAAGAGAGAGAGAAAGAGAACGAGATAATTAATATTTGTTTTCCAAAATAAAACGTTTCCTCTATCAATTCTCTATCTTATTGTAGAAGAAAACGACAAACATGTTTGCATACAATAAATTGATAAATTGATAATTACAGTCGTCTAAAATAATTACAAATTAAAAGTTCTCTTGTAATTATTTATAATTTAAAAAAAATAATAATTTTAAAAGGAAAAGTATTAGTTGAATCATATATAACGCTCTGATTTCGTGTAAAACAAAAATGAAGGTGGATCTATTACTATACGTCGTTTATGCCGATTATCAGATATGAACTCCGGTCGGTCTATGAGTTAGAACTATGAGTACACAGTCCGACCTAAGCTTACGTTTTGTTCACCCTCGCCTCCGTAGTTCCGACGACGCGGAGACTATTACAGCAGCGTCGTATTCACATGAAAGTCGTCGAGTTTAACTTGGAAGCAAGCCACTGGGGTCGTATCGACGGGTAAACCGGAGCAAAGGCACTCCGCGTTTATTGTTCGGCGACTTGTACGCTCTGTAAATAGTTCTTAATAAACTTAACAGCAAAATAGATTTCAAATCAGATAAAATCGATACTTTTTAAACGTCTCATAAGAAGAAACAAACGTTTGAGATTATTTCTTTCCAATCTTTTAAAACTGTAAAAATATTTTGGATATGTTAAATAATTTATCTTTTTAATTTTTAATTTACAAAAAAATTTGTAATATTAATTTTATATCTCATGTCGTTAAATAATATTCGCGCGTGCGAATCAAATATTTCAAGCCGGATTTCAGAGGCTATTTTAAGTTTTATATAGGACTCTATTAATATAATGTACTTTGCATGCGTAATTTTGATCAAATATCGCCACGATAAAATGTCAAGTTTAATCTACATTTGATCTATCGCGCAGACTTCAATTATGCGAGCAATTGCGCTATGAAAATCAACGAAAATCGCAAAGTCTTGAATATAGAAGTGAAAGTCTTGGTGTTTGCATTGGCAACCAGCCAGAAGACGGGCGCGTTCGAGTGCTAATCCCGTTAAATGTGTCTCGTGCTATTCGCATTGTCGACGGCAACGACGACGATAAAACGTGCACCTTTACTAATTTTAGTTTCTTGTTAAATCATAAATTTATGATAGACGATACAGATCGGTGCCCGCCACTGTTCCGCTGTACAAAAGCATCACCGTCCGTTCTATGCTCTTTTGCCGAATAAATAAAATACAACTCACGTGTTATAAACCGTATATCGATAGTTTAATATAGTAGGTTGGTTCTGGTCATTTCATTTGTTTTTTTACTGTGTATTGCATGTGATCGGTTTATTCGATAGAATTTTCTATAGTGACAGCGAACGAACAGAGATCTCGATTTATAGGTTTACGTTTATCTCGAAAAGTTTTCTAAAATTAAAACACTTTAATTAAAACACTTCCACTGGAAACATGTTCCAGCGGGACTCCAATCCCGAATAGATGAAACAATATCGTTGTGCGTAACTTTGCAAAATAAATATAAACTCACGAACAGTCGACAGAACGATCGCGAATGATGGTCCAAAAACTTTTGAACGCTTCAATTACGTTGTACCGATATGGCAAATATTGCGTGGAAAATATATGTAGAACCGCAATTACAATTGTGTTTGCAAATGACTGATAGTATGACGATGATTTGCACAGAGTGTCCTCATAGGATGAAATGACTGTTGCAAAAACAAAATCATAAAGTTCTAATATCACTAAACATTTCAATATTAATTTTAACACGGCAGAGGATTAGAATTTATCTGGAAAATATGTTATCTATCCCGCATAAAAATAATATAAAATATTTCTTCTTACAATTTGTATTACTATTATACTTTTTATGCTTTATAATGTTATATCATAATATTTGTTAGAACTTCAAAACTGTATATTTTCTTTATTATAATGCATTGAAATTATATATACATGTATATTTCAAACAAAAAATAGTCTAGAATTCTAGAATATAAGATTTCAATGCATCGCAGTAAAGTTCTAGGCCTTGTAAAATAAAAATGCGTTGTAAATAAAAAGTGTTCTTATGAATATCAGAAGGTACTCTCGCAAGAGTAGCAAATAAAGAGCAGAATAGCTATTGAAGATGCAAAATGATACTTGAAATAATATTTTCTTTCAATCCAATTGGCCGATTCTGAATACGATAAGTACTTGGTTCCAGAGAGATACTCAAGTACCAATCTTTGGTTACCTGAATCAACGAATAAAACGCAGATAAGAGTGAGCTCATTAATTTCGGCGAGAACACTCCCCGCGTTTGTCCATTTGTTCATCGTTCGCTGAATTGAAAAACAGCACTTGATAACGAGATGATAATCCCGTTATTACAACAAAAGCCTCATAATGATTCATTTTCGTTCGTCGGCCGTCGCATCAACGATGATCCGTTAATACTCGACGAGTGGCATTTGTAAATTTTCTAGTTGTTATTACGCGGCCCATTGTCATTAATATTTTGTTATTAATTACGTGCGCGCGCGTATAATTGGCACTGCGGCATTAATTAACCCGGTAACATCTCGTGTGCTCGTATTCCTTGCACGAAAATATGATTAGCCGATTTCGTAGCGAGAGCCATCCACCGCTGCACGTCGCGCTTATTATTTTTGACGCCGATTTCCGGCCGAACGAAGATGAAAAATCATCGGACCAGAGCCGAAACGGATGTACGGCTGGAACCAATTAAAAGTTCGCGGCGTCGGCAGCCAATTACGTACATTGGCGTGGAACGGCCGTAACTTCGAAAGTCGAGTCGCCAAGCGTATCTTCTCATCCGCAATTTCATTTGCAGAATGTTAACTTTCATATCGTTAATGTTGCGCAAAATTGTTTGACCAATTTCTGTATGTAATGAATTTTAAAAAAAGAAAATAATGACAATTTTTATTTTAATCTTTCCACGTGAATTCACGTGGAAGAAAAACGCGACCCTTATTTCTTTTAATACACTACTTGTTTTTATAAAATTATAATCAATTAAATATTAATACATAATAATTTTTTATCGTGAAAAAATAAAGTTTTAAACTCTGCATTTAAATAATTCAAGTTTATAATGTTTGTAAATACTTTAAAACTGATATAGAATTCACGTCATGTTTGCCGTGCTTTCGTGTATGGTGGATAAAAATCTCGTGACACGCGCGGCTTACGAGGTGTGAGAAAATTGTGTAGCACTTAACGGATTATCCTTAAGCCCGCGTGTGAGAATACGAGTGACTCGGATTATCGGGAAATCGCATCGAGGTGCTGTCATAAAATAAGTGTCAGCGGATTGAATACAAACGAGAGATTTGTACAACGAACAGACGTAAGCGCTGACGGCGTGCTGCGCCTTTGGCCGCAATACCGCAATATTGCCCGCGAATTTGACACGCTCGCACCTTGCGACTCGCGGGTGGTTGTTGCGCTAGTCGGCGTTTCACGCCTCGCGCGTTTCAACTCCCCGTCAGAATGTATAAGCGCGCGTATAAACGCGCGGTCGATGAGAAGTTACGGACGATTCACACGCTCCACGAATGGGAAAGCTTGATAACGCGATGGATGCCCGTAAACAGCCTTGCCCGACAAGCACGATTGTTAAATTGTAACTTGCAACCAGAAACTAAATATCTTCGCAATATTGTTGCTGTAAAATCGTAAAGTAAAAAATTTTATGTAAATATATTTGCGTGCAGTTTTCAAATATGAAGACTTGAAAATCTCCTGTGATAAATAATCATTAAAAAGGTTTTTTTTACATTTTCCACGTTTATATATATATATATGTATAAACATGTAGAAAATATATACATATATACAATATATATATTGTAACAATGCGACGGCAAAAAAATGTTCTTGCGTAACATCGCAGATTTTACAGCTTGTGCGATATTCGGGTAGAATACGCAGTCAGCCAACCAATTAATTCCGTCGCATCGAATTTACGCATGAAAACGGAGAAACACATCGTCGGATGGACGATGCACTTGGCGAAAAAAAGTGCGATGGGAGGTTTCCGAGTGAAAAAGCCGACGGAAAAAGAATTGCGGAGTCCTGTAACATTCTTTCATTCGTTCATTTATCACCTGGCCGTCGACATAATAGACGATCGCGAGCCACCACGGACTCTTAACCGCGGTGGTGTTTTACCGCGTAGTTGATACCAGTAATTTCTTCTTCTCCGAATTTGAACGTAAAGTTTTATGTCCTCTTCAATACGACGAACTTGGACAATATTGATTCTTCGACTCTTCCGGTTACGAGCACCAATAACGACATCGTCTACGAACCGTAAAACTTGCTCATCAAATATCAGTCAAATTTGAAATTATAAATCCCACATTTCATAAATTGTTCTTAATTTGTATAGCCGCCGATTCAGTCGCTCATTCAGAAACCTCTTCATATTTCTCGCGTAATTTATTTTCCCTTTCCGGCAACTTTTTCTCTTTCATACTCGATTATATTCGTGATATTGAAACTTTAATCATCATAAAACCTACAAGCGGAAAAAAAATGTAACGCTCAACAAGTATCACTGTATAGGCTGAGCAACGCTCCGCAGTCACTAATTAATATTGATCCTAAAAATAACAACTCGCGAAAATCCGTAATCGTAAAACGCGCGATATATCCGCTATTGATATGACGCCCTCACACCAATCTCCCCGTCCCCCGCTAGCATCCACCTCAACTGTGCCGATTAATTGGAACACATTGTACCTGGGAATCGCAGGTGTAATGAAAGATAATCGTTTCCGTTTGCTCGAGCTTCCCTCGAAGTTGCATTACCGCGAACACGAAACGCTCCGATTCCCTATTAAAAGTATCGCAATCGAGCGGGAAATAGCGCCGTCGGTCGTAACGCAAGATGGATGCGCATTTCGGTCGAACGAGGCGGATTTAATGTGCCGGTTCGATTTTGGGATAGCATCAATCCTTGCACCGCGCGCATAATACGGCGATCGAGAGTGGAAAAAAACGCATCGCACGTGCGACAGGCTGTCAATCGATTTCGGATCTTGCCGACTGATTGTTCATTCGGTTGGATAAATTTTGTCGCAGCCGGCCCATAATAAAAAAAAAAAAAAAAAAAAAAATGCGTGCTGGACGCATGAATATTCCGCGATCATGGTGCATTCCATTCATACGTGCAAAATAGGTCGACTTTGGCTATAGTAAATTTTATAGTAGGCATTTCTTTTAAAATACGCACTTCTTGATAATCCATCAATACACCATGATGCATAATGTGTCTCTAATAATATCAAATATTTTTTTCATAAAATAAATCCTTCGACTGCATAAATATAGACAAGATTGATTTAAAATACGCTGCATTTTTTGCACATTGCTAAAAAAAAGTCGGAGAATATAACGAAACGCGTTAAATTCGTGCGAGTACATTTAACGTGACAGAATGCATTTCGGAATTTGATGAATTTGATGAATTTCGACTCGAATGCAGGCGAGCGCACGTCGAGCCGGAACGGTGCTTGCAAAACGACGGGCGGGGTACCGCATTTTTAGAACAGCCGAAGGAACGGATAGTACGGTTACGAGACGTGAATATACCGGCCATCACATGGTACCGATATGGAGCATACAGCGGATGAGATTTCCTTAGTCCGGCAAAATCTTTCCACCTTCGGCAGCGGAAAACGATAATATTTTTTATTCTATTCGTCGTTTTTATGGATCGCATTTCGGGGCATCTCCGTTTGAATTTCAATTTCAGTTGATACTATCAAGAATTGGCATTTTTATACTACTTGATATTTTCGTAAGTCAATATCGCAATTCTGGTATGATTGTTCTTGAATTATTTAACAGTGATAATACTTACGCGTTAAAATTGTACTCACTTAAGATTGACAGAAGACGAAATTTTGCCACTTCGGCGATCATCTATTGTTCAAATGTTGTTGAATAAACGATAAATCATTTAATCGTGTAAGTTTTGCGACCGTTCAGACTTTTAACAACGAACGAACGATCGATCCAGTAATTGCTATATCGAATTAACAATGGTGGCTGCTGATTCGCATCAAAAGTCGCTACGTCGCGGCATTTTATCTCGCGTCAGGATACGGATTTTTGTTTTTGCAAAATAGATTACACGACATCGACCTGGCAAGGCCTCAAGCATCGCAGGAATTCACTCAGTAATTTTAGTGTTGACTCTGCGTGCAACTTGCGGGCGATATGCGTCACGAATCGCATTCGACGTGCAGCATCGTCGAGGAAATTACTGAGGTCTGAAATTTATCTCTCGACGTCGGACATTTGGCGTGGTCCACTGACGCGTTGTTCGAGTTACGTCAAGCAATCTTCGCAGCGTTCTATACTTGTCATGTGTTTCGCGGTTAATTATCGAATCTCGAAGAGAAGCGACGTAAGAAATTTATTATTATTATTCGCGACCCATTTGTACATTGCGGTCCAAAAATAATTGTGGATTAATTAACAATTTTCATGTGCCCTCTTTTATACATTCAACATTGACATTTCGTAAATAATTATAAATACCGTAGCAAATTGTGATTCGCAGCTTGAAAAGCTTGTAGCACGGTTTGCTTCAAAAGTATTTTGGTCATCGCGTCGTAACCGTTTTTATCTAAGCGCTTTTTCCTCCTTACAACTTTACTGGAGGTTGCATTTGTTATTTCTTCGGTTTTGTTGCGCTCAATAGCATACATTTTGTTCTCACTCACCTCAATCTGCTGTGCTCCGTGTGCGGCGATTCCTCCGGCGATTTGTAGCTGTTTCCGGTCTGCAACAAAGAATGAGACGCATAATGAAAACCTAGATTCCATAACTATTAGAGAATAAAAGAATGCCGCAAAAATTTTATTCGTATCCGACTTACAATAGCAATCGCAAACTAGAAGTGCAAAATGAGCACATGAGCGCAAAAAAGATTTATCAAAATAAATGAAAGATATGTTAAACTACGAGGAAGATAAAAACAGGAATGAGAAAAGTAATTCATAGATAAATAAATCGAGCAATTTCCTCAACGATTTCTCGTCCGAGTAAAGGATGACGCATTGTTGTTGAAATAACCGAAAGAGCATGCGCTGCTTTTGAAAACGTTCTCCTGCAAGCAATCGTCACTCAGATCAGGTTCTCACTCAGACAACCGGCGATGCTGGAGAGATTAATCTGATCAGCCGAGCTAATCGTCGTTCGCCATGCTGACGTTACTGGATTCTCGGATGCCATCTCGTATTCGCGACACAGCTGTAAACGCCGCGGCGCTTAATTCCATCAGAATGACGACATTCGGGAGTAGGCGAGTAGCGGCGGACGCCGTTGCATCGGCGGTCGCGTCGTTTGCGAAATAACATTCTCGGAAACGAAACGAAGCGAACTCCTGTCGCCGTGAACACGTGCGTCGACCATTAATAAATCGGCCGTAGGAAACAACGCCTGGTTACGACGACGACGGCGTCGTCGTCGACGCCGCGAATTAGTTCGCGAGCAACATATTGCGAAAGCGTGTAACAACTCGTAGAACAAATGGAATCCAAGGGATTTCGCGAAAACGCATCGCGCGGCAACGTAATTAGAATTTATGTCGATTAAAGCAGAGGAAGAAAAAGGACATCGACACGGGAGCAGAGGGGTTTGGCGAGGCCGCCGCGTGAGGCAATGGTAGTATATTTTCATCGAGCAATTCGCGTCATAAATTCCTTCATTACGCGCCGGCGATTCGCGGATATCTCTACGAGCTATCGTCCTGCTTCCCGGAAGGCAAACATTAAAGTACGAGGGCGGCTATGCGTTATCGGCGATGCAATTATGTTTCAGATCGTGCTGCGCATTCGTACCGTCGATTATTACCGGCGCCGTTATTAAGGCGGGAACGATCGACCGTTATGTGAGCTTGATCGGGATTTTCTTCTCGTCCAGCACGATTGCTATCACGTTTCGGGCACCGCGATACTGCAGATTGAGTTTCTCCCTTTTTGCTTCTCATTTTTCGTTTCAATCGAGGGACGGTTAGTCAAACAGCTCGACAAGCTGGAAATGTTATTCTTGCGTAAATTGTGAACGCGGTTACACCGCGACAATCGAATCGCCAGTTATGGAAATTCGTGCATTTGGAAACAATGGTCATTATAAATACCAGGCGGTTGCGGCGCGCGATAGAACCGCGTATCGTAGATGATCATGGTACGAACAATAATGATTATTTCATTTCAATCAACCTGCGGAAATTGAACAGTTCTGGAATCAGAACGAAAGGACGTTCCTACAGCCCGGTCCGGCCGCTCGTTACGCCGCGCCCGATAGGCGTTGATTTAAAACTGCGTCTAATTATATATCGCGTATATATTGCGGCGTTTGCAATCTATCCATTATGGTGGGTTAACGAAGTTGGAAATCAGTTTGAATCGATCCGTTTAAAGTAAATGATTGTCGAACACATTTGACTGCCCGTCGATCCCACAGTGATTTGATCGCTCCGATTATATCGCTACAATCGCGGGCTTTAACATCTGTTGCGTGGCAATGTCATGACGTTACAAGATATTAATCAGCGGAACAATTGAATGTAGATAAATTGTAATCAACCACACGTACATTTCGCCTTAATAAAATATGATACTACAAATGATATTGTGATATTACTAGACACAAATTTCGAACAAACATTTCTCTCCGAGTCTGTACGTTTATCTTTTTAAATGAGTCATTTTATTCGCAAATAATTGCAATATCGTTTAGCATTGACGTTCTTACTACGATCTTCTTCGAAACGGCCAATTTAATTCCTCTTTTCACTGCAACTTCATGCCGCGGTTAATCACGTCGCTCGTCAGTTATCACTCGTTCGCAACTTACCTACCGCACGGACATTTATCTCGTAATCCAGCCCTGAGTAGCAACCGTCTGCTCCTCGTAAGTCTCATCCCGTCCGCAATCTAAGATCAGCACTCAGTCACCGTATATTCTCTCTCCGGCGCTTTTCTCCGTCGCGCGATTCGCACCCGAAGTGAATTCTTCGTCCCATCCATTCGGGGACAGTCAATTTGTCCTTATTTTCTCTCCCGCTCCCGACTTTCACTTCGCTCGAGTTAAGTGTTTTTTTCCTCCTCCTCGCCAACCCTACGCGCACTCCAAAAGCCACCCCTCGGCGAAAGACGCGACGCGACTTTCACTCGATTGTGCTTCGGCCAAGTTGTGCTTGGCCCGAGCGAGTGGCTCTTGGCACGAGAATCACTATCATCCGTTCCCCCCCTCCGGGTGGAAAGCCCGAGACAAGAATGAAGAACAAGAAGAAGACGAGAGCGAGGCGTCTCGCCTTTCCCTCTCTCTATCTCGCAATCTGTCGCCTCTACTCTCCCTCCCAGTCGCGGCCCGTCGGGGACCGGGAAAGCGGAAGGAGAGAACGAAGAATGGGAATGCGCGAGGAGGAAAACAACACGCCATCCACACTGGGTTTCCACTGCCTCTGTACCGAAATACACTGGTCCGTAGGTCCGTGCCTATAGTTCACTCGGGCGACAGAGAATGAAGGAGAGAGAGAGAGAGAGAGAGAGAGAAACGCGACGGGGTTGGACGACTCCGGGTTAAAGTGGCGTCGCGTGTACAACCGCACCGGCGGCGGAATATACGGCACTGCGACAGAGCGGAGGACTACGCGGGAAACTGCCTCCGTCCGCGTACCTTCCTTTCCGTCCTTTCTCATCTCTCACGCCGTCCCGTAGCTGCGTCTCTCTATTTTTCCCCGAGTTCCAAGGGATGGGCGAGCTCCCGCGACTCTCTCACGACTCATCTCTTTTGTCTCCGCCGAGCGCGACGGATTCATTCGTATTAATTATGTAATTCGTCAAGCGTCAAAGAGCATCAACTCATTTTCCATTTCACTTTAATGCTTATGAAAAAGCACACTGTTGCGTACAATAGAGGAAAAGGGAACTCCGCGCTCATTCCGTCTGTTTACCCTTTTTATACGAATAATCCGAATGTTTATACAATTATTATTTCACAAAGATTGCACTTCTCTTTGCTCGTGTGAAATTATTTGAAGATCTCCACCAAGTGTCTCGTTACATTTATCGCGGAGTATCCGAGTAGTCGCGACAAATATAGAGTTCATTATCAACTATGCAAAGCGCGAACACGCAGAACGCGAAAACAAAATTATGCGGCAAAGAATCAACAGCACGTAGCTTCATCGTCTTTAACGCGAATCAGAGGAGAAATTTCTGCAAAGGAAGCGAGCAGACGGAGGGGCGCAACCATCGCGAATAAATATTTGTGTAATGTTGTACGTGCCAATTGGATTTTCGGTGGCAGGCGCGAACGAGAGCGAGGCTCTGTCGACTCCGTAGCTGCGAATTGTCGGCGACGAGCTGTGCGCTCTATACAGAGCGATATGCAGTTGTAAGCGTGGACTTAGGATCGATGTGGAATCAGCCTAATCACCCGGAAGTGTTGCCAATGTCCACCGCTAATCCGATCGCAGATGTTTCACTCCAGCCGGTTATCCCGGCGGCCGTTTCTCTCTCCGTTCCTCTCTCGCATCTCGCCTGGCGCAGACTCGGCGCCCCGCTCGCTCGTGTCCGTTCGCGGTGTTTGTTTGCGGCCGCGTTAGCGGATTCTAATCGCGGTTACTCCGTTCGCGCCCTAAATCTGCCACCGCCACCAAACCGAGTACTTAAATCGAGTGAAACGTACCGTTGTACAGCGCATTTAGGTTAAAGCACCTATTTTCAATTAGGCGCCTCGACCGCTTAGGCCGATATATCTCGCCCGCTCCGGCGGCTCTGAGTCATGAAACTGGCACGGTAAACGGAAATCTCCTTGATTAATCGCATGCACGACTTTTCGCGATTTATCTTGGCGTCTGTTAAATGGCGTGTTTTAATAAATCAGAGACCTTGTGAAAATTCCAAGAAATGTAATGTTAATCGTTTGATTGATACGTAGCACATTTCCAGTTCCGTTTGATATTAATAGTAAATCCATAAAGGACGAATATTGCGTTGGAAATGTGGCGAGCCACAAATGCAGTCTGAAAATGGAAAACGACGTAAGAGCTCAAAATATTTTTGATACTTTTACATTTTTTTGTACAATATGCAATTTTATTATATTTACTCACAGCACTGCTGTTTCTTTTTCATTCGTATATTTGTCATTGCAACATATTTATTTCGCAGAGATTGTTTTAATAAATTTATTTTTTTTTTCTTTTTGAAAACTATGCTTTCATCATCCTCTGTTTTGTCCCATTTTCAGTCCACAGATTTGTTTATCACGCGAGTTACCGTTTCAGCACGACATCCGCGTAAACCGAGAGCAACATCCGTGAAGTCTCAAATACCTCTAACTGACGAGAGAGAGAAAGAGAGAAAGAGAGAGAGAGAGAGAGAGAGAAGAGAGAAGAGGAGAGTAAAGTAGGCGGGATGAAAAGAAGGGAAAAAATGCGTGTAACAGCGAGGTCCATACGTAAAAGTGGCACCGGTAGGATGAAGAGTCGAGGAGGGGAGAAAGAAGGCTCGAACCACGAGCGAACGTGCAGGCGGAAAATATTTTTGAAGCGGAGAACGTGCATGTGCGCGCGCTGGTAAGAGAACCACTCTCTAATTAGCTTGGTATACGAGGTGGCTTTTTGTTTAATTAACACGCTCGTAGTAAACTACCCTTATGCCGCGCGCACGAGTCTCTTTCTACCCGGCGCGGCGCTTTATGTTTTATTTCCCCCCCCCCCCCCCCCATCTTCATTCTTTCGCTCGTGATATACCCGATAGGTATTAGTTTGCTTAAAACACGCGCTCAAGGGTGTCGGGTTTAAAAGAGCGACGTTTCCGGGCCCGGTAGGTGTGTCTCGCCGGCAGTTCTCTATCTCCCTTTTCGTGTCGCTGTATTTTTTCTATTTTTTTTTTTTTTTTTTTTTTTTTTTCCCTTCACTGTCGACCGATGAAAATATCGGACCTCCGGCGTTGTATTTTGACGATCAGCTCTTACCGTCCCTGAATCGTGGCGTTTCAATCTCTGCGCCCGCTCGAGAATGCTGTCGACGATGGGCCGGCGGCTCTCGCACAGCCATTTTAAACTCCTGAATTCCGAAAGAGAAGTAATCTTGTTAATAGAAAGCTGCGAAGAGCTTACTGGCGCTGCGCCCGTCGCTGATTGATTGCTCTACCTTCGCAAAGCCCTTAGACTTGGCCGTTTATTCGATCAGAATGTCGACCCTTTGTTTTCGTTTTGTTATGCTCGAGCGATTCTATTATCTTACAGCCGGATTACATCTTTTCCGGACGCGCGCTTCTCGCGCTACTCGGCGGAAATAAGTCTACGTCGCGAGTACAAACCTCCGCCAAAGGATGAAAGAATAATATTATGACTGAAACATAATGGAGACATCCCATATTCTCGGCCTGTTGTCCCGGCCGTGCGGTGGCAGTTGGTCATAGCACTTCTCCCGGCACTTCCACACGGAATTGAGTGTCTCATAAAATGATGCGACGGTAAGTTGAATTTTATTGGATTCTTATACGAAAGGTGTAACGCGAGTGATTACATTAACGTATTATGTTGATCTGTTCCTTGGAAAATTACGGCAATTTATGCGAGTATTATTCTACGGTCGGCGCAATTAGTATTGCAGCTCGAAAACGCCCACAGCTTGAGATCGAGTCGAGCCACGTGTCGAACAGACTCAGCACGGCATTGAGATACGCGCGAGGGCTACCTCCGCGCACGCTTTCGCAGCAGTCTGGCGACGAAGCACAGCACTCTCGGCTCGGTCTGGTCTGTACGTTAGCTAGTGAACGTTAGCTGCAGGTGGTGCAGCGTATTTATAGCCGCGTCGTGACTCCTCTTCCTCTTCGCCAACAACACGCCGGTTTTCGTGCAACTCCTCACTCCGTGCCTCTTTCCCTTCCGCCTTTCTCTCTCTCTCTCTCTCTCTCCTTCTCCCTTCCTCGCCCGTCGTCCTCATCTCGCACTCTGTCGGCTGTTGCTCGCGAAAATCTACCTAGCCGACGTTAAGCCGGCTGGCACAAACGACGGCTTCCTGTCGGAAGATCCGGACGGACAAGAACGCCGCTGAAAAATGAGTTTAGCTGACGGAATTGGGGAAGCTTCAAAGAGGATTATCTCGAGTCTTGTTCGAATCCGCTGCCACGAGGAGCGGAAATAAACGATCGAGCGACGGCGCGTACGTGCGCCGCGAGAGACGCCGGCTCCACGCTCATCGGAATCCATCGATCGCCGTTACGTGCCGCTCGTACCGTCCCGATGACGGCATGAATTTTTATGCGCGCCGGAAAAATCGTTTTCTGAGTGTTCCTGCATCGGAATATCGATTTCGCCAGTCAGACAGATTTTCCAATCGCTCGCGTGTTGGAGAGTGTATTTTCATGACGCTTTTACGAAAATCACTTGCGAAATGTGACTGCTCTGATTCCCTCACTTCAAATATATATATATATATATATATATATATACGCAGTCTTACTTTGATCAGATCCATTGATGATTTTTACGCCGTAATAGAAGATTGCACGGTAGATCCGTGACACCCTGCGGGGCTCGTTATTAATTGTAATACCCATTCTCATTCTTTCGTCAATGCCGGGGCTCTTTGCGCGAACGCGAGATCAAGATCTCGCACGCTTGCGGAAATAATCGTGATAATCGGGCGGAACGTGCCGCGCAACGGGCGACCCCTAACGACTCACGTATTTACCCCTCTCGTTCGCGAAGGCGGGGTTGCCCGACTAAGTCACAACGGGCGGGTCAACACTTTTACACCCGACTAAGCCCGCCACCATCAGATAACACTTCGCGAGCAACGACGGCCGCGGCAGTCACTTTCAGCCGGCGCTCAAGCGACGCGTATGCCGCCGCACCTAAACGGTTAAAGTCTTGTCCAAACTCGGCGAAACTCGTTTGCTCCGCGGCTGCCGTTATCTCATAGCTGCGATCTCCTCTCAATCTCGAAGCCCGCCTACGACCCGCTGCTTTCTCCCCTTTTTGGCTCCCTATCTCTCCCGGAGAAAGGAAAGAGAAACGGCCCGCAGTCTTTCCAGATTATTTTGATAGCGAAAAAATCACGGGGTTTTAAAGATGTTATGGAATCCCTTTGCTTTCTTGGGACTAGCATAGAGATGTACCGAGGAAATGTTGAGTAATATTTTGCGAGCAGAATTGAGATGTTAGAAACAAATAAGTGCAAAAGTATCCATAAAAATCTATTCATCAAAAAAAAAATCCAAAGCAAATTAATAAAGAATTTTAATCATACAATTTAAATTAAATCACAATGTATACTTTGAAGTTTAGCAGCAAGACAAAAATGTTTCTTTAGGAACAAACACAGTATTAGTTAAAAATTATTAATAATTTCCTTTTTCATCGCAAAGTTTGCATACATGAATGTTAATACCGTTAGGATGTAGAACGTTTCAAGTTTGTGTGCGTGAGGTGTGCGCTTTTTTTCTTTTACTCGGTGTATATATAAACGAAACTTTCGAACCTGCGCGCTCAGCGAAACTTCCGAGCGAAGCAGGGAAAGATCCTCCGCGGCACAAAAGGATACCTGGTTGTTAAACTGGAAGTGACAACGATTTTTCTCGGATACGTCTTCTATAGTGGGACGTGACCCCTTTTAGTCGGCGCGCGAGTCGGGCTATTAAGGAAGGATGATCGATGATTTGCGCCATCCATTACAGCCAGGGACTGGGAATGTAACCCATGAGCGTTATTTGCACGCTTCTGATTTTTTTTACGATGTATCATAAACGAGGGAATATTGAAGATAGATGCTACTTCGCGCCCGCCACTTAATTTTCAAGGAAATTAGATATTTTAAATTTTAGCGTTTTGCCAAAGCGTACGCTAGCCTCAATCCATTTTGGATATATTTCCATAATGCAAGGTAGAATGATAAATCAGCAGAATAAATTGTACTGTCAAAACTTTTGTGAGCAGCTAAATCACGGGAAAAGTGATAAAAATGTACACCAAACAGCGTTACAGTTATGAATAATTCTCTTTAAGCATATACGCGATTATCGCGCCCTTTCGACCGTGGCGTGCGATTGGATCGTTAGAGGGTAATCATCGATGATTCGTCGTAACGGCACGGCTCCCTTGAGATTACTTCGCGCTGAATATGCAATTAATGTGTGAGAATATGTCCGTGCAATATATCGGAAATACATCAACAACTTATCACTTAATATAAGAAAAACCTCTCAGCTGAAAGAATCCCTAATATTGAATGCAAAGTAATTAGAAAAAAATAATAAATACAACAAAACTTCAGATTGCTAAAAGGAAAATATAGAAGAGAAGACTTTCAATCGCAAATGCAATTTTCGTTTCTTTCATATTTCAGCTAATATGTGTTATCGATTTAGCTTGAATCTTACTGTTAGTTATACTAGCTTAATGAGAGCGGTACAAGATCACGGCAGTTGGCCATAAAGGGTTAATAGTCCAAACGATATCACTGCATTTTCCAAAAAGCGTTTCCGAACGAAAGCATTAGAGCCATTCGTGCTAACAGAGTCCGGGGATGCGCGGAAACTCTCGCTGCAGCAACAGCAATTCTACGCAAACTTGCGGGACGTTGTTTACCTCTCGTAACGTAAACTCGACTTCTAATAACACAAACTTAATTCCACTGGGCAATGCCTATCGACCGGGACTGTTATTACAGGATAATGACGGACATAATACCGGCAGTGTCCGCAGGGTATCCTCACACCGGATTCGCAAGCAATATAGGATAGCGCGCAAAACACATCCCGCGCGTGTCGGGGCGACGACGGGCGGCTGCGGTGGAGGATCAACGGGGAATAAGAGGGACATTGCTAGAGGTACGAGCCACATAATCAAGCCACGTCACAATGGTATGCCGCTTATACGTACGTGCGTTCCCGCCGTATTGACGCCTCGCGCCACTGAATGGCAGATACCGACGCGTCGGTTGCCAGGATATAGGATACCCAATACAGGGATCCCCCACGCAGCTGATCATTGCCATGCTGCGCCCACGGCAAAGAGCGGACGACACCGTCTCTGCGGAGAATCTAACTCTCGATTTGATTTCGACGTTATTGCGAGCGCCGCTCACCGGTGTATTGCAAAGACACATGATTAGACACACTCGTGTTCTGTTCGCGTTGTACTCGAACGTCCAATTCTCGCACCGATGATACGGGAGACACTTCGGGCGCTCTGAACGCATTTCCATTATCCGCCTGCGCGCTACGATATGTTTAGAATTAACCCCATTTTAATTATCACTTTGCGAAGAGCCATCGTTTATAGCGAATTTTCGAAATTTTTACTTCAAGTTTATCTAAACAATTGTGATTTGAGATCTGAAGATTGACTGAAAAAACGAGAGGGATTTATTTGCATTCTCAGAGCTAACGAGGCTTTTTTCATTTTTAATGTCAAGTATTTCTCTGCTTTCTGCGGTAATAATTTTTTCAAATTGTAGAATATTCTTAATACATAAATCATGAATTCTTGTGGGCAAATAAATATGTAAAGAGGGCACGTGTATCTTTTCAGTCTAGTTTCATAGAACAGCAGAGAAGAAAATCGCGCCTTATCGTGCCGCAAAACGGATAACACCAAACGGAAGGGTTTCCTTAAGCGGAGGAAATACGATCACGCCGCACACGCGGAGTAGCATTCACGGCGAGTCACGTGGCGAAATTCGAGGAGAGACAATTCGTTCCGATAAAACTGAATTGCGTAAGTAGTCTTGAGCAACGCGTCTTACCCTTTCAATGCGCTTAGACCTTTGCCGACATGTGAGAGAGTCGAGGGTATGTAGACGAAGGGAAGAAGAATAGAATAAAGAGAAAGCGCGGTACAAAGAGCACGCGATAAGAAAGGAAAGGAGAGAGAAGTGTGATGGCGGAAGAGAAAGGACGGAGAGAGAAAGTAGGGTCGACTGTAAAAGCAACAGGTGCCGACGTCTAGCTAGCAAGCAGCTCTCGCAAGCCCCACACCACGTCCCTGCTCTCGTTTCTACCCTTTCTCGCTCTCCCTCTCTCTTTCTCTCTCTCTCTCTCTCTCTCTCTCTCTCTCTCTCACTCTTCCATCTTCGACTCCCGCGCATCCGTCTCTTTCCCTTCCTCGTCCTCCTTCTCACCCTCTCGCATCTCTACTCTCGCGACTCTACCCTCGAGCAGATCCCAGCGAGATAGCAAAAATGTTTAATGGGGTGAACTCGCCGGAAAATACCAGGCGACCCGCGTCTCCTCGTAGCACCACCCTGAAAATGTCGTTTTCCTCGATCAGTTTCGCATTAACGTCCCGAGCCTGCTTATCGAGGGCCTTTTCGTGTTTAGTGAGGATCTTCCTTTAAAGGGCGGTATCTCGAGCGTCGTGAATTCCTACCGCCGAGATCGGCGCCCGCTGCATTGCGGTAATTCTTGCACCGTGCTTGCATCGCGAGCTCCGCGAAAACGTGCGGCTTGACATTTTCCCTTGAAAAGATAGAAATGAACGAGCAAGCGCACGGCGAATGGATCTCTCGTGTTTCTTTTAAATTTACCCTTTCACATTTCCCCACACATTTTCCACTTAATAACGTTTTAAATGTTAGTACTTTAGATTGGTGTCATAAGTGAAATCCTTATCCTATTTTGAATAAAATGTATTTTTTCAATTAATTGACGCGAAAAAGAAAAATCATTATTAAATATTTCTCTCGGTGATTGCCTGTGGAATTTTCGTGTTAATTTTAGTGTCGGAGATATATCCGGTACCGTAATAATTGAGAAACAAAATTTGCGTAGCGACAAGACGTCTTTCTTTCTCGTGGAGGATCCCGCAATAAATGCCGAGGGAACAAATGCAGCAATAAATGTTAAAGAGATCTCACTCGTCCCGAGAATGCGGCTTTAAAGCGAAGAAAGCTCCCACGGGTCTGTCCGTGAAAGAATTCCGAGAGAGATCGAGATTACTTGGGAGGGTACAGAACTTTTGATGGGAATAAATGAAACGCATTAATAAGGCCGTGAGTATTTCGTGCGGGTCTCCCCGTAATAAAATTTATACGATGTTTAAAAAATCGCGGCTCTCCAATCTGCCGACTCGCACCCGCGTTTATATTTGATTCTTATTAATGTCGGGATCGCCCGACAAAGGCTTGACGATAAGAAAAAAAAGAACCGATCGCTGCCGGCGATGGAGTGGCAATCAGCAGCAGATCTTCACCGAGGTGCTGTAATTGTGCATTTTTCTAAAACGCTAATAATATGCACACTATTTTATTATTATCATCTTGATAGTATTTCAATGGATCCAATTAATTAATGAGAAAATTGATAATCACGGGATCAATTATATCGCGAAATTATTATATGCAACCGAGTGTATAGAATGTACTAAGCTTAATGAAATGACGTAAATCCGTCGTTAAATTAATTTACCACCAATCATACAATTTTGAATTTATATCCAGACCCGGCGCGCAGCGGCGCTCGAAAACTCACATGATTTATTGGAGATTTACTTTCGATCGACGTGAACGGTCGGCCGTACTTTACCAATACAATTTAGTCAGAAATATAATTTATGGTTAAATAATCAAATCATCCCCCTAAATGCTTGCCGGCGTTACTAAATAAAATGTGCGACGTAACTCCATAATTTTGTCGATTTCCTTTGTTGCGAGGTGAATTTACAGCGGTAATGCAAAATGTATACGTACGTTTATCCGCGCGTGTGTATTCGCGCGCTCATACGTCGACCATTAAGTACGAGAAGTGTGCGAATCGTGCTTTAGCCTGCGATTTTTATACATGGCTCGGATATTTTTCTTCCAGCATTTACACCAAGCCGGGCAGCACGTTCTTTCGCGTGTATACGCCGTGTACATCAGGAAAGTGCGCCGGCGAACCGAATGGAGCTTGAGCCACGTGCAAACCTTCAGCCACGAAGCAAGGAGATAGCTGGCCGCGTCCGCCGGTGATTCGAATTTGGAGCAGCGGACTTTATCGTTGCTCCGCAACCGCACGAAACGTTGTCTGGCCCGCCATCGCGTATTAAACATTACCAAGGGGTCGTTTTACGATCCCTTGAACATATCGTATTAATGTCGCTCTCCGTGCGGTTGCGCGCGCTGCGGCTTTACGTTGCTCGCTTCCAATTTAATGCGTCTGCCGCGAGAGCTTGCCATTGTACTGCATATGGAGTGGCTCACTTCGCCGGCGTTTCAATGAATACGATTACGAATACATGCGACAATGTTCTTGACAGACGTCTGTCGAATTGAGCAATTCTCTTTCATAGCTCGTATCGCTGTTGTGCGAGACATGAATCTTTACAATTATTTTGTTAAGCTTTCGCGCGGATGTGAGCGGGGAAATTACTCTCACCTTTCCCCATTCGCGTGAGAATGTTAATGACAGATTACAGAAATTACTAATCGGTTGATAAAAGAGTGCTCTTCCTTGAAATTTTCTACTTATCTTTTTCGTGAAATTTCTTTGCGAGAACAGGTAATTACACGATAAATTTTTCGTTGCTCCCTTTCCACTAAACCCGGTCGTTACAGAAAAAACAGCCGCTGTTGCTTCTTGCAGTTACTCCGCACCGCAAGAACGGAATAGAGGCGTCGTCGTAAAGAAGCGCCGATGAAGGGGAACTCTCACTTCCTATGCTAATGCCGAGGGCGAGGTCTCTGCTGTGTTCATAAAGACGACGGCGCACCTCCGCGCGAAATAAGACCATTGCAGCTGCAACACGGAGAAAAGGTAGAAGAAGAGAAGAAGGGAGGGGTTCTTATGCCTCGGGCATCTGCCACCACTGCATTCGATATGCGATATTTTGTTCGACGAGCCATGCTGCTTGAGCACAATCGACGCAACGCGAGAAAGCCTGATCCTCGATCCAAGTTAATATTCTACAAATCTGTGAGTTAACAATATTTTCCGCTTATTGTTGCGACTGAAATCAGCATAATTGTCCATCTACTAAAAAAAAAAAAATACAAGACGTGTGAAATGGCTTCGCTTTTAACTATCCAACTGGGCATCAAGCTCAAATATCATGTAAAAGTGGAGTTAAAATATATTTACCTATGAAATTTTGCTCTAAGCACATTGTCAGTTTACATGCATGATGTTCGGAAGAAAATATTAGAGGCGATGTCGCATTCCATTATAATATTGACGGATCAAGGCAACCCCAAATGCTCTTTCATTCGACGAATAACCGCCAAACTGGTACAACTATCGCACCATATAAATGGGATAATGTATATCAACGTAACAATATGGTAATTGTACACGACAATGCAGTAAAATTCACGTTCACATAAACACACAGCATTTGGATTTATCGAACGTATGACAAATGAATGCATTGTCTGCAGCCAACACCATCCACTATAATGCGTTTTAGTTTGCGGCGTCATGTATGATACGCCAAACTAATTGAAGGCTTATTTTTGTCGTAATTAATACGGCACTATAGTAACGATAATGACGACAAAATGCGATAATCGCGACATCGGCGTCGCCAAATCGCACGTCAAATATTCGCATTGTATCTTTCCGCGTTTCCTACAGTTTCGATCATGCGAATTCAAGCGAAGTGCAACAAGGCAGCCGTACCGAATCCCTCGGCGATGTTACGTGTCTGATTTAATGTTTGGGGACTCGATGTCGCGGGCTAGTGTTTCGGTAAACGTTTTATCCGCGGCGGTTTGACGCTGATAGGATTTCCGACTGACTTTCTCTCGCGCGCGCGTGTGTACACGGCTCCCACCAAGAGAATTCGCAGAACCGAGATGGAAAAGCGGAGTTTAGATTAGAGGCGGGACATGAAAACGTTCCTCCTCGGACGAGCTTTCTCCGCGAAACGTGCGAGAAGGAAAAAAGAGGAGCGTCCGATCGTGGCCGATCTCTCCGATTAACTCGGGATCGAGAAAAATAATGAGTTTTCACAAGCATTAAAGACATAGCGCATCGATGTGGAAGGTAGAATGCAGATAATAGAAAACGTACAAGATCGTAACAATGGCACGAACCGCTACACATTACACGATAATTTATCGCGCGGTCAGTGTCCAAAATAGAAACGAACAGTGCATTTCAAATGCATGCCAAGCTGAGAGTGATCAATATCCGAAGAGAGACTAATCTGCTCGCGAAGCCTCGTAAAGCGTGACGCGCGCAAAGGAAACATCAATTATCCATCGCATATGAATTAATCCGCTAAAGGTAGCGCTGTCCTTTCCCGCGGCAAGCGCAGTTGTCATTTTCCTTTTGCGCAGCTCGAAATCCATAAATCTACTCGATTGTTTCGTCGACAGAAAGGCATGAGAGAGAGAGAGAAAGAGAAAGAAAGAGAGAGAGAGAGAGAGAGAGAGAGAGAGAGAGAAAGAGAGAGAGAATTTGAGCATGGTCGAGTAGTTATAGTTTGCAGGTCGTCTGTTGCTATAGGACCAATTCCGGCCGCGATAATCAAATCTAATCCCTGGAAGCTTCCGCGGGCTAACTGGTAACCAATGTTACATCGGCTTACCATATTGTATGGAACGCAGGGTGGGATGGTATATAGAACGGTGCATAGATTTCAAAATATCGGATTTCGTATGCAGCTCCCGATCTCTAGCTGCGGGGGCCCCGAGGCAATATCTATTTAAAGCCAAAGAACTATAGGAAGACTAAACGTGAATATCTAGATTAAGATATCGACGGCATATTCTCTCTCTCTCTCTCCTCTCCTCTTCTCCTCTCTCCTCCCTTCCCTCGCTCGCTCTCTCTCTGTCTCTCCCCTTCTTCCGCCCTTTCCTCGCCGGAGAACCCATCCATCCATCAATGAGCCTGTCACGTTCCCTTTTACAAACGTTTCTCTTAAACAAAATATTCCGCATCTGTTACAGCGAATCGATAAATCCGTCCTGTGTGATGCCGAGCATAGTTCTCTATCTAAGATCACTTATCCCTTGACACAGTACGTTTCTTTTGTCAAGTTGTAGGAAAGGAAATGTGCGTGTGCCCTCTTTAAAATTAAATAATTACGACTCCCCATCGTTTCAATGAAAATGCTAATTTTCAATCTCGTCTCATCCCATTTATCCGTCGATGGGTAAGGGAAGACCATGCCAAATCGCCGCGATTCGTCTTTTATCTCATCGAGAAGGCGGAAGATGAAGAGGCCACCTAATCAACGCCGATTTAAAAATCCTCATCACGTTGCTCGATATCTTTGGTCATTCCTTTTCGGGAACGCCGGGCTCGATGAGATGGATGGGAAACGGAAGAGGAATCTGAGGCGCCAGAGGTAAAAGGGAAGAGTTAGGAGAAACGTGCCGTACCGTGAAGAGCATCATGCGCAATCTTGTATGCAAATCGAGCAAGAAGAACGAGATGGTGTTGGGTGGAGAAACGCAAAAGGGAGGGAGAGAGAAAGATGAGACGGAAAAAAGTGTAAGTGCGGCAGACGGGCGGGAAAGAAAAGAGAGAGTTGAGAGGCGCGTGAGGGAGGTACTTTAAGAAAAATTTGTTCCCTCAAGATTTCTATATGCAAATGCGACACCGCCAACGTACCGCGGCTCTCCACAGCTCAGCCCGGCTCGGCTCGCGCCGTCTTGGATTTGCATTTCGCGCTCTACATTCAGACTCTCTCACGGCGGAAACTGGCGGAAACGCGTGCGGTGTCTCCCGCTTTTATTAATGATCCGTAAGTGTTGGTGGAAAGCGCATCGGAGCGGCGATAGCGCCGACTATCCACTCCGGTGGATAGTCGACGATGATAAGGGGGCAACGAGGCAAAGAAAAAGAAGGGGAAGGGGGGGGGGGTTGGATCGCGGTGCTCTAATTACCATTAACCAATTAAGGACGTATAATTTGCCTAATCAGAACGCCGGTATGTATTACATCGCATTATTTGAGATAGGTTTACCTCGGCGCGGAATGTTTTGTATTATATTAGTTTACCCAATCGCGCGCGCGCGACGGTGCGCGTTACATGTTAACGTGACGTTACACGGGATTACATACTTCGGGCTCGATGCATTTTCCCCGTATCGTTTAATAAGATCACGGCAAACCATCGTGCATGGAAATCCTTGTTGAAATTAATCATTCGACCGCGAGGTATGAGTTTGAAATCATGTCAACGGTGAAACGGAACTATCGAGGAATTTGTCTACAAGCGACAGCTCACCAAAAACGTCATGCATTTTTGCTTCTATTCGATATTCGATATCGCGTAAACTTATTGCAGCGGTGTAATGCGACGGGATGGTGTTCTTCGAAACCTAAAAGCCCATCTCTCTGCCAAACCAACTATATTCGCGAAAATATTGTTGGCATTGTATATAGGAAGATGCGGAGATCTGCAAAATATATTGCTTATGATGGCAATACGAAAAGTGGATAAATCGAAAAGAGATTGTCCCGTCTCGAAACTTCATCGTTGATAACTCTCGGCCGTCGTGTTTCGCGACGTAAATTCTCGGTGATAGCATTCGATCGTCGCGCGCAAGAAGAACATGGGAGAAAGAGAAGCAGCATCGCATTTTCCCGCCATCGCGGTCGGACGCAGAAAAATGTCAAGAAAAACAGTGTCGCTGGGGAATACCTGGTCGGATCGGTATCGACGCGAGGGTAGCTTCGGTAAATTACGAGCGCTCGCGCGCGTGCGCGCAGGAAGGAAGAGAGGAAGAAGGAATTAAGAGAGAGCCGCCGCGCGAGAAAGTAGCAAAGAAAAAGCGACGAAAAAGGAAGGAAGAACAGGAGACAAAACGTACGGCGAATAATGCGATTCCGCTTCCCGTAAGAGAGAGGAAGACAGAGGAGGAGGTGCGCGCGGAACCATGTGAAAAAGTTCGTTCTATCTCATTTCTCATTCCTCGCTCGTCTCACTCTCGCACGTCATTTCCCCCCTTTTTATCCGACGCCTTCGTTTAGCCGGGTCAAACTGCGGCCACAATTACCCCGTTTGTCAGTTTTCTCGCGATCATCAACTCACATAATCGCGCGACTTTCATCAAATCCGCTGAACTAAGCACGAACGTACAATTGATGCAATTAATTTTCACGAATATTCGGCGAATTCCCTAATAATTTTATATCGCGTGATGAAGTTACTCCTACGTCTCGTGTTGCATCGGCCTCGCACGTGTCTTTGTTCCCCCGGTGAGATTAAAGAGAGATCGTAGAAAAAGGAACACGTTAAAAGCACGTTTATTTCGAGAACTCGCACTTAACGGCAGTAAGACCAGAATTAGTGGCGATTTCACTCTGACCTAGAAATCTCTCGCCGCCCAAATGCGATTCCTGATAGAAGAACAGTTACGCTCTTTTAAAAAACATTCCTTCCATTATTTTTAAAGGCAATTTGTTTTCAAACAAAATTAAAATAGGAATCAGATATTTGTACTTTAGATAATTTTTCAATATAGCATTGTCGTCAAATTACAAAGATTATACTTGTCAAAAATTTCTTCTCCTTTCTTAAATCTAACTTTTCCAAATGCGTGTAGAAAATTTAATATTTCAGCGACATCCAATAATTATTTCAATGAGATTTTGCAGGAAATATAATTAATGTATTGGGATTTCAGTGCAAACAACATTGTGCGATGCGAAGGATGCAGCCGCATTCTTCGTCCACACCAGATTTCAACTCCTTCAACAACTCGGATGGCGAAGCGCAAGTTTCCTCGCAGTAATTTAGCGTACCAGACGCGGCAAGACAGACAGCTTGCAAAACCACGTGACGGCAATGTCGGTGAGCACGAGTGAGTTTAATTAGGAGTAAAAATCGAGTTTGCCCGATTGGCGTCGAGAATGTCGCGACAAAACGAAATCTCACGATTATATTAGATTTCCGTTGGTTGCGTCTGCCGTCCCGCCATCCCCCGGAAGGGGAGGCAGGAAACACGGTCCCGGGAGAGTTGCCTGGCTAAACAGTCCACGGACTGCGATCCGAGAGAAAAGGGCGGCCGGAGGGGAGTGCTGGAAACTATTTCTCTTGCCTCCCCGGCGCGCCGGTTGTGATTTGAATACATCCAGTTAGCGGCGCGTGCTTCGAATGCCGGATCCGCGACGGAAACGCTTAAAGGAGCCACTCGTTACTTCGTTCGTGCGATATTAGCCACCGTTCACGTCGTCGTCGTCGTCGTCGTCGTCGTCGTCGTCGTCCTCCTCATCCTCATCCTTCCCGTCGCAGTCGTTACGATTAGCCCCCGCCATTCGAGACTTTATTGGACGAGCATTGACGAACGCCCGGCGTTTTATTCCCGCCGATAGCGACGGCAAAGTACCTACCTCGGGTTAATTGCGTCCCGTGAGTTGCTTATAATTTGTTAGACTTCCCACTTGGCAGCGCTCTCTTTTTGGCGCGTTTAATTTATTGACATTGGCGCTCGTAGGCTAAAGCTTATAAATCCACTGATCCTCAACTTCGTGTTTGCAGATTCTTCGGAAACTTGTCAAGTCCCGGATATTAAAGAAAATAAAGCCGTTGAAAGAAGTGAGCTATTAAAAGTGCCGCTGCTCTACGATAATTAATCATCGAGACCGTTTAGCCTATTAACTGGCATTAAAACACGGCTTTGAACTTGGCCGGCCCATAAATTTTCTTGTCGTTTAAATTGCGCAGAGGGGAAACACCGTGCATGATAAAAATAGAACGAAAATTTTATCTCACCTTTCGTAATGATTCAACTCTTATAAAATAACAAATTTTTTTTTTTTTTTTTTTTTGGTAAACTCCATTTACCGTACGCATATACAATTCCGAATTTGGTTTAGCCTGATAGACGTAAAACTGCATGAAATAAACTCGCTTAAAGCGTTATTTGAATTTCGGCGGAAAAAAAAACTGTACTCTCAAAATAAAAACCTCCGGCGGTAAATGAAAATTGTAGCATGGCAATTAAAATTGGATATTCGCCATATTATGGTCTCTGCCGCTCATTTTTTCGCATTACATTATTTTAAAATAAACATCGCTGCAATCACAGGGGCTGTTCAAAAATGCAGGAGAGCAGCACGAGAGTGTTGTTATTCAACATACATCTTTCAACAGATGACACGCGAGCAAGTATATTGCAGCCCGCATATAACTTCAAATTTAAATGGCGCTAAAATAGTTTGCAACAGCAATTTGTCTTACAACGCGGTAACACCAGTTCTCAACGAGGTAACACCTTCCACTGCTGTAACTTGTATTATCTCAAACTCGTCTTAAGGGATCGTTCAGAATGACACATCAAGCCGCACGGAGTCACGATGTTTAATGCACGCTCACGACTCGAGCAACTAAAATGAAGAACATACAAAGAGCGGCGTGTCGGTTTTGAGAAACGCGGGCTTAATGAATGCACGGCGGAAAGCGAAGTTTCGCGTATTGGCGCGTATATGCATCTGTCCCGCGTGTTTATCAAAGACCTCGGTTACGCGCAACCTGTCATAACTCTCGGTCTTAATGGGCCAGTTTTATACGGCGGCGGGTAATAAACCGGAATTAACCGCGTCTACGGTATCCACGCTATGTCGTAATCGATATTATCTTGCGCTTTGCTCGATAGCATAATAACCGTTCGTGCCTTTACATTATTTTAAGCAAGAGCGCGGTAATAACCTCGGCCGTGAACTATCCGGATGGCCGAGATGCCGCATATGCGAACGAATGTGCCTGTTGTAGGAGCGCGATAGATAGAGAAACCGACGGGAACCGACAATACGATGGAAAGAGCGATAGACAAAGACGGAAAAAAGGGGATTCCGGAGAAGGAAGACGAGAGAGACGGAAGATGCGGTAGCAGCTTGTGATAATAGTTACGAAATAGTCAGTTTTATCGTCGGTGTAATAACAATCATTATTATTTTACGTCTTCCGACCGCAATCTCGTAATTGCTCTAACAAATGTATAATACGGCGCGCGCCGCCGAGACGAGGAACGGCGGCGCGACGGACGGACGGACGGATAGGCTTGCAAAGACGAAAGTAAGTGAAATCCCGATTGGGCGACGCGACGCCGACACGAGGTTCGACTTCTGGAATTAACTATCCGAGCTCCAGGAAGAGAGCTGGGAGCGCTCGGAAGCGTCAATTTCTGTCGCAACTAATCAAAACTTCCTTCCGTTTACGCGGCGTGCCGCGCGACGACCGGCTTTTCAATCCGTTCAGCCACTTTGGACCACGCCGCGCTTGCTCGTTCGCCGACGCTAATGACAAACTGTCGCGGTGTATTCCCATTGCTGTTGGGCGAGTGAAGTATTTGCGAATGCGACGCGTTCGCGCACCCGCCCACACCGCGCCGGAACACATCGGAGGCGGATAAAACGATTAAGCTTCGGGAATTGAATTGGGGCCGCGCCACCAGTGCGCGAGATACACTTCCTCCGTTCGCACGTGTGCGAATTGTGAAAGCTGCGTCTCGAATAATATCTCAGGCACCAGCAGTTCACTTCCTTTTCGTTTCGTGCACCACATTTGCAGTGCATATTTCCAAGCATACACTAAGAATTAATTAATAAAAATCATTGGTGCGCAGATGAGTTATATCTCATGAAATATTTTGATGCGACAAAAGGAAAATATTTCATTTAGATCTTCGAGTCGTTCTTGCAAATCGAGCAAAGACGATTTTTTTAATAATCAGATATGTCGAATAGCATTTTATCGTATCTTAACTGTTCCGGACAAGCATCGAAGACCCCCCCGCGCGTTTCTATCGACGAAGGCTAGAATAAGGAACAATCTTCTTTTGCTCTTGTTTTTCTCGTTGCAACGGGCACGCAGCCGGAGAAAAGAAGCCGCGAAAGTACCGAGGTAGTTGTCGAGTTCGAGAACAAAGTCGATATTAAAATCAATCCAACTGTCGGGCCGGCAGTTCGGCTGAGTTTGTAACCTTAAAAGTTCGTCTTCGTCCCCGCGACTCGCCTTCCTCACCACGGATCGTATATTGAACTTTAGTCAAGTTCACTCTCCTATTTGCGCTCCGCCGCGGCGCCGCGGAAGGTTAAGAAAACCCGGCCAAACGAGCGGGAGGGAAACCGAGGATGGAACCGCGGGAAAGAAAGGATAGCGGGGAAATAAGCGGAAGTTTGGCCGCTGATCTCTCTCATAGTATCTGCTAAGTAGCGCGGCACGATCTTAAGTGCTGCACCTGGTAGCTGGCCGCCCCGACCCTTCTCGCATCCCTTTTCGCGAAATGAAGGAGAGCGCCCTCGCTAACTCAAGAAATTTTCGCGGTAATTCTACACGGTGTTAATAAGACAAGTAACGGATTCCTCACTTATTATTATTAATCACGATGAAAGTATGGTATTATATATTCCATTTTACGATATGATAAAAATTTTTTACGGTCAGAGAATAATAAATCAAGAAAATTTATTGTGTCATTATTTGAGCGCGCTTTTCGCGCTTCCAAAGAGTATAAATTTTTGAGGAATTTTCCAGGACTCGTTTCATGCGACGTAAAACGGCCGTTACGCCTCTAGAATCCTCGCCGCCGGTCGTAACGACGTGAAATTCTTTTGAGATCTTGAGGTGCGCGGGCGAAACGTGGCCTTATTATGAGTTGAAAGGCGACGGGCAGCTGCGTTAATTAAAAGCGAAGCAGTGGTGCGCCCTGGTTTTCCACTCCCGGGCGCGACCGAAGGAAGGGAAAACGGCCGGACCAGGTCAGACGGACGCGGTGGCTCGTCATTAAGGTTATACAAATCGCCGATCAGACTCGACTGCTTAACGAGCGCTGGAGTTTCGCGGAATATTCACGACTCGAGCAGTCAGACGACCGGAACTTTGTCGGTAAGCATAGGCAAATTAAATATTTAGTTCTCGCATTTTAGGCGCGTCGCGCTGATGAAAGGCTTTCTCGTGACTCGCCTTGTCGATCTACTATATCGGAAGCGTCCGTCGAAATTATCCTCAGTCACCGTAAATTGCATCGACGACAATTTATCGAGTTACGAACTAATTTACTGCGCTTTTATTTCACAACGTGAATGAAGCAACTAGAATGTTCTATTGGCGCGTATAGCACACTGCTATTTACAAATTGCAGAAAATAACGATAATACGGATTTTACCCGACATTATATCTCACACTATTGCAATTTCCCTGGGCAATCGCATTGAATCAGTCGGATTAATATTACACCGTGTATCTCTCTAACGAGTGTCGTATTATTTTGCCGTACTTCGTATTTCATTTTTTTTTTTTTTTTTTTTTATTGCTCGAGATATGCGCGTCGTTTCTAGTCTAATTCGACGTTATTATCTTCGCGGACTTATCGAGTGCGGTGATATTATTTACGGAAAACCGATTCCTTGGCGACGACCACGCCGAAAGGGGAATCGTAAAACTGGCAATAACACCGGAACAACCGAACGCGCCAGGTAGTAGGCGAGGGAGAGCTTTAGAATCCGTAATTAAACGGGATGGCTGGAGTCACCGTGGCTGAGTATAGAGACTCTCCGGCATAAAGGTTTTATGTCCGGCCTCACTCTCGCGTATATTCTTCATTCTCCTCACCCCATCTCGTCTTCGTATAAATTTGTTGGTAACTGGACTATGTTATCTCCGATGTACTCCCTGCAGGCTTAGAATACCTCGCAACACCGAGTGAATATATGCAAATCGTGTTAGATTTCTCGTACTTGCTTTCATTTATGTGTTTTCCCAATTTAAAATTGATTCTTCTGCGAAAAGAAAAATGAAGCTCTCAACGTATAATTAATACTGTATTTTTGGAAACGTATGCGGACTGAAAAAGAGATTAAAAATATTATCTTTATACTTTGTGAATTGATATAGAGAAATACTTTGGTAGAGAGGATGATATTTTTCATATTTTCTCATTCGCTATTAACACATCATATTGGACAGTTTCTTTAGTATTTTAATCAAAAAGCGTATATTTACAGCATGTTAACAGCATGTTCAGCTACACCAGATTAAACTACATTCATAACAACTATATTCTATATCAAAGATATTAATAATGCGGAAAATGATGTACTTTTCCAAAAAAAAAAAAACCGCCACCAAATAATTTTGCTCGCTAAACGAAATGAATCTTTAATCACTCCGATCTTTTGCAGCTCCTATCTGTGTCGTTTAAATTCCATTGATATTCAATCGAAGCACTTTATTTCAATAAATTTGGTTAACAAACCCGCCAACCGACACCTGTCGACCCGCCTGCCGCCGACGATCCGCCACGTTTCGCGGGGCCGCGATTATAATCGTGTGATTGTATTTCGTGCTCAAAATCAACGCATCATCCACTTGCGCGGATTTCGATGGCCGGCGCTCTGAGAAATACATAAATTACGTGGGTGGCGGCGGCAGCGGCGGCGGGTTATGGCGACGTGACTGCAAGTTGGTTCGTATTAAAGTTATGAATATAAATCACGCCGGCTCGTTCTCCGTTCTTTCCTCTACGGCCGCTCACCCTTGCACAGACCTTACTACCGGCCACCGCCGCCGCCGCCTGATCGTATCCTCTTTCTCCCGTTCTTCAACCCCCATTGTCCGTCCTCTGTTCTCCACTGTAAGAAGAATCGGCCGGTCTAGCTGCGCTCCCTCCCCCCCTCGTTCTACCTGTGCACAGACCCCTCTTCTCCGAGCTTCGCACCACCTCCTCCTCCCCCTCCCCTCCCCGAGCCAGGTGTAGCAACTCGCAGTGTCAAAGTACCGGCCCATTATTCACCCCCCGTCAGAGTTCATGTCTCTCTGACACGCACCCCGCCATCGCAACCCCTTCTTATCCCACCCCTCTTATTCCCGCTCTTGGTTGGAACTGTATACAGCCGAAGTTGCAAACACTTCGATGCTGATCCTGGATATGGCAACCGCTTGTCGGGTTATTCGCGCATGAAAAATAGCCGGCGAACGTAAAAACGCTTAACCCCGCGTGGGCGCGGCTTAAAATTCTGCACGAGAAGACGTGCGCTATATATATCAGTTAGGCAATAAGGAAGCTGATGCATATTGTGATGTAAAAAATGGTGTACGTTACAATTTTCGTGATATATATATATATACATAGCAGCAATGCTTATACTAAAAAAAAATAGATAAGTTTTACATTACAAAGAAATTACAAGAAACTTGTACTTAAAATTGTCGAGAAAAAAGTCAGTCAATTAAATATTCAATATTTCGTGGATAAAATATATAAATTCTTAGATTTTCAATTTGTTATGCGTATTATGAAAACTTATGAAAGTTCCTCATAAAATAAACTCACGGTATAAAATGTCACGTGATGGAAACGACTCTGTTCCGCCGAGACAAAATAATTTCTCGCTGTTATGTTTTAGAACTATAAGTTCTCGCGCTGGGAGTCATATACATATACGTCAGCGTGAAAAACTGGAATACTTCTTACTAAACTTCCTTCAGAAACGAAGATTAACGCCCCTCCTTTTGCTGCAAATTCACCATGTTTGCCGTTACTGAGTGTCACGAACGCACCGAAAAGTCTGAAAAATATGAAGGCAACTGCGCTCGTTGCCAGAAGAGTTTTTATTCTTAGAAATCGTACGTGAAACGGACATAGTTACGCTTCATCTAATTCTCGCGCGACGCAATCATATTATGCGAGAAGCATTGATACAGGCTTTTCAATTTTGTTCATTGAATCGAAAACAACTAAAGCCATTCTGTGGCTTCAAAGCCGAAAAAAAGAGAGAGCGAGAGAGAAAGAGAGAGAGAGAGAGAGAGAGAGAGAGAGAGAGAGAGAAGTGGAATATGTTAAAAGTATATCTTTCCCGCCACATTAAAAAAGTTTCGTCCAGTGATTCATATATGAGTCGTCGAAATAAAACATAACCAACACATTCTTTCGCTGTGTTGTTTTAATATCAACGACGCAACTCGCGCAGTCTACGTTTCATTTGAACGACTTTTATAGTTCTTTTAAATTCTGACATTATTTTTTTTTTTTTTTTTTTTCAATCAGATATGACATACATTTTCATTCAGCTGTGCATCTCAATTTCAACACATATATCTACGTTGCTATATATATACGCCAAAGGATCTTCCACCTCAAGAATTTGTGATTTCCCGTCTTCGCTGTTCGTCAAACAAAATATCAAGCTGAATCATAGCAGATAGAGAGAATGCGGAAGCAATCGTTGATCCTCGACGACAGTGGCCAAAGTCGAAGTGCAAAGTCGAAGTTCATAGGGGAAGGTGTGCATGTATATTCGAAAAGGATGGAGGAAGCTCGTGGAATCGGCTCGATCACGCACGGATGCGCCTCTTGATCCGATACATCGGCGCTCCGAATCTGAAACGTATCGGCGGGACGATGTCATACATATCCGATGCCGAAAGCCGCGGGGCGCTCCCGCCGCTGTCGGAGATTTCCAGCGACCCTAACCGTCATCCCTAACTCTCTGGCAACCTCTCTCACGAGGGCACCTCTTGATTCGACGTTTTCCATCGAGCTGAGAACGGCTCGCGTTGCGAGAAATTGTCGGCGCATTGAGAAAAAAAATCCGATCCCGGAATTGCGTTAGAAATCTATCGTTGAAAAAATTGTGAAATATTTAATTCAATTTCTCACATATTTTATTTTAAACAATAAGAATACAGTTTTAATAAGTACGACTCTGAGCTATTTGAATAAACTCAGAACCCGAGCTGCAGAAACAGCAATTTAATTATTCTATTTAAAATAGTGGTTTTGGAGCTCCGCGATAATTCAGGAATCTCATGAATGCGTCTTGCCATCTCATGAATGTCTTATTACCTCTAGCGAAAAAGAAAGAGAGAGAGAGAGAGAGAGAGAGAGAAAAGAGATATTTCTTTTCCCATGGAAACTAGATGATTGTAAGTTAAGGCACGTTCACTTGTTCCAATCCAAGATCGAATCCACCTACGGCAATTTTATGAGTTGCGGACAGCCCCATACGCGGGCCGCGATTCGTGGCTGCGCAGTGGGATTTCGGGGATGATCCTCTTCAGCGAGAAGTGTTTTCGGATGTGGCGAGAGCCTGTATCTCCGCACGCCCGTCGTGTGCGGTGTGTATGCGTGTATGCGTGTGTTGGGGGGGGGGTGTGTGTGTGTGTGTGTGTGTGTGTGTGTGTGTGTGTGTGTGTGTGTGTGTGTGTGTATCACGTACGTGAGACAGGGCTGTTTGCGAGACGGGGGGATGTGAAGGTGCGGTAACGGGCTGAAACATGATGGTGCGGGCTTTCACCGCTATCGTTGTGTGCTGTTGCTGTTATGCCTGCTGTTGTTCGTGATGCCAACGCGGCTTGATTTCGCGAAAAAGCCGCGTGAATCTGAAGCGTCTTCGCGGTTCGGATTCTGAATGAAATCGTTCTTCTTCCGAGAAAGAGAACCTAATCTATCAAAGCGTTGTGCAGAATAAATCTAAAATAATACGGAAATACTTTCTGCAGTTTTAGGAATAAAAATAAACTCGATATAATGGGTGCTAAAACCTCCCTAGTCTCCTTATTACTGCATCACGGCAGTCTAAATTACAAAATTCCTATAAAATAAATGCATTCCGTACAAACTATTTTAGATTTACCTTGCATATTTTCATCTCGCGTTTTAATTCTTCAGATATCAAAAAGTAAGCAATTTTCCGAATTAATGAAACAAGTACAGTAGACATTTTTAATAAACGCTCGCTAATTGCATCAAACAGTTGCGCTCACGATTTCAGTAATATTTGGACGGAGAATATTTAATACAAAGTAATTTTTTTACGTAATTTCAGAGTTCAAAGAGCTAATACCCACTCTGCGCGGGCAAAGGACGAGCGACCTACACGTTCTATTAAAAACTAGTATCGGCTGTGAAATGGTGAAAGCACTGAGCCAGATAGCGTGGTTGCCGAAAAAGCGTACAACATCGAGAGTTATTTTCGCCGCGGAATATTTAACTTCCATGTGCTTGTGGCCCGAAATCGTATCAGGGCTTACAGCGCTTTCACGGAGTTGTTGCATTAAAAATGGACACGGTCGGGGAATAAGAATAAAACATACCAACCGCCGTGAAACGTTACGCGCATACGTTACGAGCGAGTCGATCGCGCGCATGCAATATTTTAGCGATCAGGCAAGAGAGGGAACGATTAACTTTCAATGCGAGTCGACATGAAAAGATAATCGCTCGCGTAGATTAAAAAATCGCCAGTCTCTGTCTCTCTCTCTCTCTCTCGGATCGGGTCGGTGACGACGCATCAAAATGCAGTATTTAAAACGCACAAGCGTTGAGAGAGATTTCAATATTACCGTAAACCACAAAATCATTCCGTCTACGTGTGTCGCAAACTGGTTCGACAGTTTTTGCGGGATGTACACGTGCACGGCCGGCAGACCACGTGTATCCGTGCAACACAAGGCAACGTGCACGCGTAAACGTGATACATACACGCGCCGCTTGAATGGATATATTCGCAAACATGACTGGCGTCGACATTTATACGTGCGAGAACGTGCATGCGGACGGCACAGGATGTGTTGCAGGCTCACAAGCATAAGGATATACGTATACGCGTATACACATGAATGCCAGGGCTACACACACACACACGGCGCAGGATGTAACGGGCGCGCGAGAAAGCCTGCGCGCGATTCCGGACAGTCATTTATTAAACATACCTTCATTACGCGATCTGTATATATTTTAGTGTTTCGCACGTACGGATCACACCCGGCTAAAACAGGCTAACACGATGGCGCCGTTAATAATTAATAGAAAAAGCTTGGACCCGGCCTAATTTTACTTCCGGAGCTGCTTTCGTCGCGTGTAGTTCGCGCACGCTGTCTCGTTGTCGCTGACTTGCCGCGCTGAAAAATGCAGCACCTCGGCTAACCGGATTAAACGCTGGCGGTTCTTTTTCCGCACATTTAGATTTTTAATCCCACCTCTATTTGCTTAAGCCAGATTTCACCGCTAAAGTCGGTTATAAGATACCCGTAAGTTCGTCAATTTCGGAGCAAAATCTATTTCTTTCACAATTTTGGTGCAAAAAATCATTATTCGCGTATCATATGTATTCCACATTCACCTCCGCTAACATTAAATTTCAGCAATTTCACGTTACGCAAACAAAAGTTAGAGTAAAATCACTAAATTTAACGTTAGAACAAAGAATACAAATTTAGATTAAAATGTTTTATTCCGATGCGATAAATTGATAAACTAGATTTTAAAGTAGATTTATTTATAATATTAAAATATAAAATTAGATTTATTTATATGCAAATTATACATCGTAACTTATAAAAATACTCTTACTTTAATAAATAATTGCGCTAAAACGGATAATACGGATTTACGGAAACTAATATTTGAAATCTACAAATATTATACCAATTCATCTCTATACTTTATAACAAATTTTTAATAAGTATTTATTAATATTTATGTATTTACAGAATAATTGTTGATAAAATTTATAGGTACATTAATTCGTACTATTATAATAATGAAATATAAGAGAAACTAAATCAAACTAGATTTTGAATTAATTTTATTTTATTAATAACGAGCGTTATGCACTTCTATTATTATTATAAGAAAGAATATTTTTAGAAATTATATTTTAGTGAGAGGATTACATTTACATTTTCAGTCCATTCATTAACAGTGCTGTTTACATTGCAAAAAAGGAAATGTACTTTATTCAATATAATGGCGATTCTATTGGCTTTGATCAAAAGCGTGCAACGCGGCAAATCTAAATTTAAAAAAATGATATTTATCCTTCTTCAATAAATATTATTAATTTACAACATGTTATGTTTATTCAACGAATAAACGAAAGTATTTTCTAATTCATTGGCGGACATAAAAATTTGTGAACAAGCAGCCATAAAAGCGGAAAATTAAAGCAAACTCAATTTTTCTAAATATAATCAGCAGCGGTTAAAGCTTTTAAAGATGAACTAAATTGTCGAAGTTCACGATGCTCACGGCGCTACTCTAAACGCCATTAATCACCGGCAATTCTGGTTTGCGGCAAAATGCAACTGCACCTGCAGCACGTTTTAATTGTTTCGCACGATAGTGCGGGCTCTTCCTTTGACGCAGGTCATTTCAGCGCTCGCGGATACATGTCGCTACATCTGCTCCTGACGCGTTTCCGTTTCGATCCATTTCGACCTGCGAATCACCACCACGCGGGCGGCATTGCGCGTATATGTACATAGATCGCGCCGGCATATGCGCGTACGTGATGCTACGCAATACAGACGAAACGATACAGATGCCCGCACGCACACACGCACACGCACACACGCACACACACACACACACACACACACACGGAGAGAGAGACGCCTGAGCTATAAGCTGCACCGAAATGCAGCGGCTGGCTGTCGCTGTAGGAAGGTTCGATAATACAGTAGCATAATGCCCGGCAATATAGCATAAAGGAGTTGACACGTTGACGCTGTCACGTGCCACCGGCGCCCCAGGGGCTATTGACTACGTGACGTAATAGAGCCCGACCTCTATGAAGGGAGGCCTCTCTCTTACACAGCGCACTCGTTAAACACGCCCGACGCCAACGCCGCGTCGGCTTGGATGTACTCTTTCTATTGCGGCTTCCGCTCGAATTTAGTCGCAATTTTCTGTTAAAGCAACCGGCCCCGTATCTTGCTGCACCAAGCTGTAATAACTCGCTTTTTTGTTGTTCGGGAACAAAAATCTGTGGTGAGTGGTAAAAAAAAAGAAAAAAAAAAAAAAAACGTAGATGAATTGTACGAGAATCGTCGCATGCGGTGTGTACGCGCTCGTTTCCCAAATATGTTAACCCCATTTATAGTAAAAATTGTAATTTGTTAGCATATTTAAGCAATATTTAATTAGATGGGGATAAATTTCAAATAAAGTGTGTTAATTGCAATAATTATTAAAAACTGCAAAAGAATAAGAAAAATAAATTTTCCAATAAATCTCAGTTTATGTTGATTAAAATATTTAACAGATAACTTATCATTCGCAAAAGCAGTTTTATTCATCTAATACGAAATGCACCGATTGTAAATTATTAATTAGCTGTCAATCAACGCGCCAAGTGATATTAATTCCAGAACGCAGAGTGTAACAGCGCCTTTCGCTATCCCCAGCGCTGGACGATTATCACTCGGCGAAGAAAATATAATTGCTCTTTATCGGAGCGAAGCGAGATACACGAGTTCTCCATTTCCCGTTATGGGGGGAGGGAGGTTTTTATCAAACACAAAATAAAAGTTTTTAATTACTCGGAGATGGAGATGCGCAACGCGTACGCGCGTCCTAAACGAGACGAGAAGGATGCGGTTAGTTACATTGCGGCACGATTGATGGGTGACCCAGATTCGAGATGCAAGTGTCTGGCTGCATCGGGCCTTTCCGTCGCTGATGAAAGGGGTGGACGCGTGGGTGGGTGATAGAAGTGCACATCGTAGAATGATCAGATTGCGTACCGTCACGTGCTATTGGCCGCATACCGAACCACTCGCATGCGTCTCTAGTTTCCCCTTCTAATCAAGCTCGCGGTTACAAATTAATTTATCCCGGCTAATACGCGTGCAACCTTGCCTCGTGGATAACGCCCGGCTCCGAGACCGGTAAATGTCTCAGCTGAAATTTCACCGGCGCGTAATATCGCGCCACATGTTGCGAACAAATTAATTTGTCGGACGATACGGGGAATCTGATAGCCGGCCGAGTTATCTCGATAAAAACTAAAACGCCACGTTGACCTTCACCGCCTAACCCGGTCTGAAAATTATTTCGTGCCGCATTTTTATGGTAATTTTTGGTTACGGCGCACGCGAGCAGGCTGCCCTTGACAGGCGCGTGCATATGCGCGCGGGATGCGAAGACGCGAATGAATTATGAGCGATAATGAGCATTTGTTGCGGGTTGATGAATTACGAGCTCCAATGAATATACATGATGCTAATGATGAGGAAATTTACGCGTTGCGCTATAATCGAGTGATCCCGAATGCAACCGCAATATCTGGTAATAGCGTCATCAAATCCTATAGAAATATCTTGTGCTCGTAAAATTTTCAGGCGTGTGGAGTAATAATTCCCTCGGCGGACCAAAAAGTTGTTGAATTTTGAAGTTCAAGTGGCAAATTACAACACGCTCCATTGTAAAAAGAGTAGAACAGTGTAATTACAAAACAATTAAAATATTTTACTCGTTAAATTTCTTGAAAATCAACGTGTTCCACGCGGAAATTGTTTTTATGCCTTCAAAACCGAGGCTTATTTACTTCGAGATAACATCATCTTTTTATAGATGTCGCATCCCTGAGGTCTGACTTTATCAACGTTTTCGACTTTAACCGCAGTTAATCGATTTAGCACTCTCTACTTCTAGTTCTAAGAAGACATTAAAAGAAGAAAAAAAGAAAAAAAAACTTCAAATTAATTTTAAAAGTTCTGCCATTCAATAATCGATATTTTTTATATGTGACTTATTTTCACGATATTTTTCCAAATATCGTTTAAAGAATAGTAAAACTGACTTATTTCCATAATTTAAATCAAGGGAATTAATTTCCTCGTATAATAATCAAATAATTGCGCAGAGATACGTACCGCGCTGTTCAAACAAGAAGTCCAAAAAGATGATCGTAGGTTCTAACCGTTGAATACCAAAGGATTAATTCATGAAGATTCGCATAATGCTTGTGTTCGCAAACGTTTGTGTTAATATACCTAACAATAAATTTCCTTTGAACGCACAATGTGTATTAATTCAAAGTCCGAAATCTCAAATGGATATTCAGCTTAGAGAAGAGAATCCGATTCTACTGTATTCCTAAATAGACACTGGATAAAGTTACAATAATTTTTCCACGAGGTAAAGTTGAGGCTAAAAGTTTCGTATGTCATATATCGTCGACCTCGATTTTAATGTCATCCAAAATTGAAAACTGATTAAGATATAAGTAGAATCCCTTTTAGCTAAAATCAATAAAGCTGCATTAATTAACGCGCCATTATCATACTGTTAAATTGAGTTGAATTGGCGCAGTTACGATTTATATTTAAAGCGGCTGCTTCGATTGATTTAAGAAAATATAAATTATGCGGAGAGACATGTATTATAACATTTTTGTGCCGTGAATGAGAAATCTTACGAATCATCAAATTATCGCAAAACATCGATAATTTAGCACGTTTATCAGCGAGTGTTCATTACTCTCGCGATTTTTGTGAGCCGCCAACTTTAAATCCCGGTAGACCGTTACGTATACGTAGCCGTGCTTTTTTCCCTCACCTTTTTTATATCCGCCATCCCCCGGGGGATTTCACGTGCAAAAAGAGATCGTTGGAAAAGTGCCGCTTGTTTCACGGCAGTGTCATTGGCGGCTTACTCGCTGTGTTAATTCTCAGCTATGTGCGTCAGACTGTATGCACTGGGTACGTTTCTCACCCGGCCACCTCGATATTGTGAAATATTATCGTCTGCGGACCTTCATTAATGACCGCAGCGGTTTACGGCGTAAATCATAGCTACAAACAAAACTGGCACTCATTTCCTTGATTTTGTTGTAGAATATTTTTTCGCGCTGCGTTCATCAGTTTTACATGCTCATTATTGCTTCGAATAACAGAGCATTTATCTAAGTATTGTTGCGTGTAATACGATTACGGTCCATGGATTATTCCAAAATTGACATCATAAGCAGGTTATGATTGATTATGTACCAAATAGTAAATTGAATATAAAATAATAAAATACGAGCAGAGGTGTGTGTGTGTGTATGTGTGCGAAGCAGTATTTCACACAATAGGTTCGAGTTTCAAACAGCATTGGATCACGTTTAGGAATCATGTTTTTATCGGTATCTTTTTATTTCACTTTTTGTAAATCTATAATCACGCGAACAAATCATTTTCCGATTGATGACCTTTGAAAAAAATTATCTCCTCTCTTTATTGAATAAAAATTCGATACTGAATAGGGGTTAAAAAAGAGCAGCTTTTATTCTCTCAAAAGCGAGAGACCCGAGAGACGCAAGCTGTATCTATAACAACACCGAGCTTTTTTCGGGGCCGGCAAAAGTTCGATATCGTGAAATATTACCGTCTGTGGACATTGATTAGCGACCAAAGCCATACGTGCGGATGGCTGCAAGCCGCAGCTGCGATCGGCCGCCGAGGAAACTGCAGCGGTGCTCCGCGCGGCGTTCCGTGCACGCGTGTGTGTGTACGTGCCACGCCCGGATACTTAGAAGACGGGTGCATCCATTACGGGGAAAGCGGAGGCCGCGCTCGTCCCTACTCGATTCTGGTTTATCGGGAATTTCTAAAGGCGCCGGCAGCACTTGTGCAACGCGGTTGCATTTTGCGCGCCGAGCGAACGCGAGAAACGAGATACGGCCCTCCGCTTCGTATCTTGCTGCGATCATAGTAGGAAATGCGCGAAAGCGGCGCAATTACGGAGATCGATTTGAATAGCTCGATTTATTTACCTCCCTGTCGACGATTATATCGCGATAAAACCGGTTTACAATATCGTACTCGGTGAAAATTACGCGGTTAATGGCGTGACATAATTTATGCAGCACGTGGCAATAATGCGGAGCCTATTCAAATTAATTTCGAATTTACATTATCCTGCACAAATATTATAGAGATATAGAATATTGATGCTATGCATGAAAATATAAGATTATAATTTTTCTACTAATATTAATTTAGAACTGCATTGATTTGAGTTGTCTTCTTTAAAAAATACGTTTCACCATGCTAAATTACGCTAAACAGCATCTCAAAGCACTGAAAGTTATCTGGAAGTAAGTAGCATACTTTCTCTAATGGACAAAGCAAAGTTCCGCAATTAAATAGATAGAAACCTCGGTCTCTCAATGTGTCCATCTCCGTTTTATGCACGTGGCAAGCGAGAGGCGAGACACGCGCACAAAAAACGTTAATCGGATTGTACGGCAGAGTGCTTCGTGCTCGTATTAAAAAGTGTAAAAGTTTAACTTCGTTCATTGGCAGTAACAGCCACATGCATTTAACACTCGATTTCAAAAAATAAACGAAAAAAAACGGGAAAAAGTAATTCGATCGATTAGAGATCTTTTAAACGAGGACATAAAAATGTGATGGAATTTTTATATTAACAAATATCATTTCACCGCGATGACCCGTTTTAAGCTTCATTGATCCAAAATATTTTAGTTCACGCCAAGTTGTATCTCTCTCGTTAAGAGCCTGTCGTCGTACAAAAGCGTGCTGATCGGCTGAAGCGTGCCAGAATAGAGCGATTGGAATAATAGAGGGAATTCCTTAAAATAGAATCTTTAGTCGCTTCATCGATCAGTTCTGCGTAATCGCGCGTTAGATCCATTCTTCGGCACGATGGCTGCTTTATCTCGTTATCGAGTCCAATTCGAGCCATTACATGCAAATAAGTCACCGATCGCTCTGTATGGTTAGCCTGCCTCTTTGCGGTTGCTCGTCTTTCCTTCTCCCCTTGCGTATCAACCCTCTATCATCAACACGCCTCTTCTCCATCATTCTCATCTCCATTTGTCTATCTATACGTCGTCCTTCCCTCCTTCGCTTCTCTCTCTCTCTCTCTCTCTCTCTCTCTCTCTCTCTCAGACTCCTAAGACCTCAAAGCCAGAGGTTCGTCTTAATTACAGTTGTCTCGAGTCAATCTGGATGGTAATTAACCTGCTTGCCCGCATCCCCGGGTTACCTCAGAGAAATGAGGCTCATCTCTCCCTCCCCTCCTTCGTCAAATACCTGTACGTGAGATGCGAGCGACGATGGTGAGGAAGAGCAAATTCTGAAATCTTGAAGTGATAGGAGAAAAAGTGTTCCAAGGGTGCCGGCAGACGAGCGTTAATGGATGTTGATTTACGCGTGGTTGCCGTGAAATTGACAAACAGATTTCACGGGGTCGAGCCGAGATAGGGAGAGCGCGTCCGCGTTATTAAAGTACACCGGAACAGAACGGCGAGGGAGCGAGGGGCAGAGCGGGAAGGGCAGGAAATTGCAGCTAAACAAGCGTGGCGGGGTATAAAAGGATGATTTTGCATGAAAACAAGCGGTAAAGGCGGATTACTATTCGCGGCTCGAAAACGACAAAGAAAAAACGTCTCGCTGCATAATGGCGGACTTTGCACTCGGTTCTCTCTCTGCCGAAGGAAAAAGCATGTCAGAATAGGTACACACGAAGAGTTATCTTTATAAATGACTTTGCTGAGTGCGGCGAGTCTTAAAATGCGCCTCTTCCAACTTTCTAAATTCAAGTATCCTTGTTACGTCAGATCTATCAACCGATTGAATTTCGATAGATCCCCTTTCCAAACATTTTCTTATAGTTGAACAAAATGACGACTACGCATACTGCTGGTAATTTTAGTTGGCGGTTCATTGAAATCCTGATATTCGAATGCAAATTCTTACGCTTACACGTTTTTACTTTAACATTTTTCTCTGTATATCGCAAAAAAGTTGTCGATAAATTAGAGCATATTGCATTTTTACTTTATCGATATATTGACTGTGTAAAAAGTATTTACGCGGTTAAAAATAATTTTTATTAAAATTATTTTTGTATCTTTTTCAAGTTTAAAATAATAGCGGATTAAAATTCCTCGCCCATATAACGCATTGATTTGTTTGATTTTATATGATTTTGCGGGTTGAAAATTTTGTATTTTTTATCCGTCAAATAATTGAAAATATAGTTAATAATTGAAATTATAGTATTCGAAGCGACCAATTTTCTCGTCTGGGCAGCGAGCGATTCGATTATATAGCACATATGCGAGTAGCATCCGCTGCTCGCGTATTAAGCGCATCAAAACTTTACGGATAAATTATCTATTAGTCGTTCGACCCCCGGCCTGTCGACCATATTTTCCGACCCCTGGCTGGCAACCAGTAAATAATCTACGCTACCTAACGACGTCACGAATCTGCGATACATCGGCTCGGAGGGCTCTCCAGTTCTTTTATCATCCTCAGCCAGTTTCGGACAACTTTTCCTCCTCCTGTTTTGTAAATGAATATTTACAATTTCACGCGCGTTAAAATCGCCGCCCTCTCACGCCATAAAGTATAATCTGCCATTTTAGTAATCATATTTTTACTTCCCCGCTTCTCCAGGGGATAAGTTCAAATTACATCGAGGAAGCGCGTTTACTAATGAATTCCATACCGTATCGCATATAAACATCGTGAAATTTCGTGAATAATTTTCAAATAAATATTAAGTTACAATTTGGAAACACATAAGAGATCATATCCAACCGTACGCGAACGAATACCGCAAACATTTAAAATTTTACTCTTCGCGGTACGTAGATACGACGGATCGTAATATTTTTTACACTCGGGACTTTTCTAATTCAAACTTTAACGTAATTTTTATGGGAAGTCGGCTTTTCTTCCATTGCATAATGAGGTACAGAATATTTCCACAGAGCAACACGCGCGCACGGCGTGTGCGTCGTTGTGACGAATAACGATAAGAAAAGTTACTCGACGACATACCACAGGGAAATATCGACTCCGCCGGAGACAGGCGTGTGTAGGGTCGGTGTGTAAAATATAGAGGTCGAAGTTTCTACTACGGGGAGCTTTCGCGGGGATCAGCCGTGCGACCGGGGGCTCGAAGGGGTCGCAAGTTCACGTTCGTGTTGTGGAATTGCCGATCGGGCACCGTACACGACGAAGCGAGCTCGCGTGTCGGGCTGCAGGTGCCGTTACATAGGCCCATACATAATGCATAATATCAAGACTTCCCCAGTCGTTTCACGGCGAGCTTTCAATCGCGTAAGCCTCCCTTCCGTTCGCCACCCGCAGGCCACACGAGTGGCCACGTTGGCTCCCCTTCGACCCCGCGCGCGCGCGCGCGTAGGGGTCGATAAAATTTTACTCTCCCGCCACTGCCACCCTCTCCTCCGCTAGACGGAATCTTCCTCCTTTGGCTTTCTCTGTGTCGGCACACTACCGATTCCGAAGCGTGAGAAGCTCGATATTGACTGTTTGTTTGCTCGCTCGTCGGATAAGATAACGTTGTTGGGAAACACTTTGACAATCGATGCTGAGAGTTTAAGCCTTACGTTCTCAATTGCGATTCTATTTGAGGGAGAACATCGCCAGCCCGGAAATTGTGATGCTGATGAAACTTTATGTATTTACAAGAAGTTCAATGGATAAACGTCTTCATTTGCCGTAAAAAAAAAAAAAAAAACATAGATTTCAAAATATGTTTTAAAATCTACCTAATTAATTTTGCGAAATATCTCCAAACTTTTAATACTTGATTCGTTTGTTACAAGATGCGCATCTTGCGTTTTCATTGGCTGACAGGATGCTGCCGTCGATGTGAAACGACACGCTAATTAAGCTCCGAATGTTCAGCCGCTTAATGAAGCATCGCGGACCTCGTGTCTTTTCACTCCAGAGTTATTAGGCAAGCCGTGCTCAAGACTTTGATTACTTCAGTCTTCAAAGGAACCAGCCGCGGTTTCGTTAGCGGAAACTGCGCAATAATTATGCGATATCAAGCTTCCGCCTCAGAAGGTGATTCGACGACCTGCCTCAAGCTCGCTTTCAGATTTCCCGTAAAGAAGACTAACATTCTGCTTTTTAGTACCATTTCGAATGCAGAAGAGCTTGGAAATTTTGGGAAGGATGCGGAATACGAGGACGTCATTTTAAAAAAACTGCTATTTGCGTGAAATTCAATTACGTACATAATAAATTAACCTGAAAACATTTCTTTCTTGAAACATTACGTATTACTGTCATAATTAACTATATCAAAAGTTTATTTGCTTTTAAAATTGGCACAATATTATAAATATAACATCTTTAAATCAAGCGTGTCAATCAATTCAAATTAATAGCTATCATCTGTTTATTATTAATCTACTTGTCTTTTCTATTAGAAGACAGAACCTCAGAATATACGAAAATATTTACTTGTTTTGTATAAATGATGGTTTTCAAATAACTCGTCAAAACGAAACGCAAGATAAAATGAATTTTTAAGTGATGGATATCGGGTACACAGTCGATATTTGCATGCTTGCTAAGCAGTAAAATTTACGACTTTTCTCTCGGGAGCAAATATCACTGAAGTGTCTTCGAACAAGAAGAGAAATGTCGAGGGAGAGTCTGCGACAATTCGTTTCGACAATACATTCGCGACTCGCCTCTCCACTAACAGAACGTCCACCCGGCATTTTACTTAAGCGCCATTAAGAAAGGCATTATTTTATTTTACTTTTTTTTCGTCATCAACTCGGTCCTTCCTGCTGGAAGCGCAAGGTGCGACGGAACTCGTTAATGATGCTCCAGGAGAATAAGTTTTTCCTCGCATCTAAACGCACGCAGTCATTTCAGCGATATTGATCCGAATATCGAAGAGCTAAGAATCGTGTTATTGCAATAAAAATTTGCAAATTACATCTAAAGTATTCAAATATTTATTATACATTATCAAATTGGATATTAAATTACTTCAGTGAAAAAAAAAGTTCCAATATATGACAAAAATTCGTTCTCTTCAATCATTAAATAAACCTATAAGGTAGATAAAAGCTTATTTGAATATACAGGAGACGAGAACAAAAGTTGAGATAAAAAATGCATGTGAAAATGTGAGCTCAGCGTATAGAATAACTGAAAATTAAATGCATGACGAAATGTAATTGCATTCATACGCACGGTACTAAAAAAGTAAACATACCGCCAAATTTTAATTAATACTATATTAGATTGTTCCAAATAAAGTGCATGTTTTATATTAATTTAGAGAGCTACAAATAAACAATTTTAAAAGATTAATAAGACGATTGAAATAATTGCTGTTCTATTATTAGTAATCTTAATAGAATATTAATTTTATAATTTTATGTTTGGCAAAAATCGGCGAATATTAAAGATTGAATTAATATGACATGATTTTATCCCTGATTTTGCGCTGATAATTCGCTCACATCTGATCGAATCCGATATTACTGAATTAACATTATAATCTGTTTCCACAGGATTATATCTCAATGTAAAACCATAAACTGTTATCATAATTCAAATAATTATAATTATTTAATATTTTCATAATTTTAAATAAAAAATTTCTGCGAAAATGAGGGTAAAATATTTTACGATAAAAATTTTTATAATACGATTATAATAATCTCCTATCTATAATTGATTATTATTCTCCAAAAATAATTCTTGAGATTAAAAAGGTGAAAATCTCTCATAATTTTATTCGATAAATTATTTTGATAATATTTAATTTAATCAGATTATAATCCATCGTTTTATCTCGTTATTTCCCACATTTACGACGTCTTTACATGCTTTACGGCGACGTAATGATCCGGAGGATGCATACACCTGAGCTTATCGTGCTAAAACGTTGTCACAAGAGTGAGAAATTTGATGCGCGGGAAATACCACGTAGGTATGACAAAAGAGATTGAGCTGAAAGCTCGGATATTGAGAATAACCCAAGAAAACGCGGGGAAAGAGAGAGAGAGAGAGAGAGAGAGAGAAAGAAAGAGAGAGAGAGCAAAAGAGAGAGAGAGAGAGAGAGAGAGAGAGAGAGAGAGAGAGAGAGAGAGAGAGAGAGAGAGAGAGAGAGAGAGAGAGAGAGAGAGAGAGAGAGAGAGAGAGAAGCGACTGGATTGGTCGACGCCACAAAGACACTAACTTAATTGTTAGGAAACGCGATCGTGACAATTTTTCTTCCCGTCGTAAACGTATCATCACGCATTCTGCAGGTTACCGGTACTTCCGTGTTTAACGGCATTTTAGTTTTACTTCTTGCGGTTCTATCATTCTCCTCTCGTTGCAACGGCCGGAGAGGAGAACAGAAAGAGAGAAAGTAACTATGACGCAACGCGTGCAGTAAATTGCCGCAAATCTCTTGAAAACATCTCTGAGAAGACGGCGGAATGGTTGAATTCTTCCAACGCGCGCAATATAAGCGCGAAGTAATGATGTTGAATGAAATTGCGCGACAATTGAGCGTTGAATAGGGACACTTTAACAAGATTTTATCGTCGTGTGTTGTTTATGCACGTCTAACGCAATTTGAATTATTTTTGCTTACTCGCGCGTGACGACAAAATAGAAAGAAATTTGTAGCGCTGATTTAAATCGACAATATTTTTCAATGTTACAAACGGTTTTTTTTTTTTTTTTTTTTTATAAGATTTTGTTAACAAACTTATTCTCCGTAAGTTTGAAATTTATACTACACGATTTATCATTTCGCAAAATTTCACCTAAACTAATATTTATTCCGCAGCATGAAATCTTCATTGGCTTAGCATGTAATTATATGCATAGGAAAATCTACATTATAAAGCAATTAATTATAAAGAAAAGGATAAGCTAATTTAGATTAGAATTTAGATCAGTTTACCTTCAGCTTTGAAATTAAATGGTTTTTCCTACATATGCAATTATACAGTTATCAAGTTTCCGAAATTATCCCGAATGACAATGTTAATGAAGATTTCGTACTGCAGAATAAATATTATTTCACGCGAAATCTTACGGAGTAATAAATTGCATAGCATAAATTTTCAACTTGCAGGTTCGACTTTGTTAACAAAATCTCGTTGACGAAAGATTGTGATTTGTAACATTGAAAAATATGATTTAGAAATTAAACTAGAGGGACCGTCCTTTTAATATTCAAGAAAAAGACCTATAATTTAGAATTGCTAAAGTTTATAAAGTCCAATATTATTGTTTTGCATACTATGTAATCCACTAAAATGTCGTGTCTAGGAACAACTCGCCGAACTCGTCGGAACAACACTAATTAGCTTAGTAGTAGTGTATTGTTGCAGAAATTCTGCAATGTTATTTCTTCCTCTAATGATGCTGTATTATATTATAGTCACGATTAAAAAATTTCTGTGCAACTGACATCGATATTATTAAATTAAAAAATTTTAAAATACATTTGCAAAATACAGGAATATTTATATAATTAATCTTTTTTAGAAAATTTTTCCATTTTTAAATAATAGCGATTTTCAATAATATATCTGTGAAGAATGAACTTAGAAAGTCTTGGAATACGTAAAACTATAATTCCTTAAATTATGAATTCCATTTGACTATACATTCGATTATATCGCACATAGCGATCACAAAGTGGCTGGAAACGCCAGCAAATTAGCCACGCACATTGCAATCCCCGTCGTCACCACTCTTCTTTTCTAGCCTTCGTGATTGCTTTCCGCTTGAACGCGAAAAGAAAGGCGACAACCGGAAGTGCGCAAGAAAGCTCACGTTGTAACTCCAGGCCGATGACAGCGTTGCCGGGACGGCGGCGTAAGAAACGTCTGCGACGCCCCACTGAGGATTGACGAGGTGTTACGAGTTTCCCCGGGATTTAGCGGGGCCCTTAAGCGTGCGCGTGTCCCCACGACGCCTCGGAATTAGGTACATCCACGCGAGAAGATTGATTAAATATTCATTGCAGCGAGTGGCACGACCTGCTCGGTTTTTCGTTCATCTCTGTTCTCTTTTAACCGCCTTCCTGCCCCGCGCAACCACCACTTTTCCCTTTCACTCGGCATCCCTCTTTCTCCTGCTGATTCTCTCTTTTCCCTTTTCGTGTGCCCTCGTTCTCTTGCCGTACACTCGACCTGTTATATTCGCGTGCGTAGTTTATTGGCTATAACTCCGCCACGACTACAAATCGCCCTACCCCTTACTCTTGGCATTAATGCTCGCACGTAGAGAACGAAGAGAGAGAGAGAGAGAGAGAGAGAGAGAGAGAGAGAGAGAGAGAGAGAGAAAGACCGCAAAAGGTGCGAGAAGAAACGGACTTTGTGTGTGCTTGTACTTAAAGGGATGTCATGTGAAAATGTGTGCAAGTTTGAGAACGCGCGCATTTGCATGTGTAGAAAATAGTAACGTCCTACAGTAGCATGAACAAAGAGGAAGATGTCCTGGATCCTCTTTCCTACAAATTCCAGATCTGAAGAATATTTTTCATAATAAGGATTTTTTTCTTGTTGTCTCGAAACAATGTTTATATTATACTGAACCAAATAATGCTAATTAATGACATAAAAATGCTAACTAAAACAAATTTACTTTTGTGTAAAAAGTTACGATACACATTATAACAATAATAATACATAAATACACATGTTTAATGTTACATGTGTATATAATGTTGGATTTAATATAAATGTATTATTTTAATTAAAACACGCAATATTATTTCTCTGCGTTTGCATACATTAACTTTTATTTGCACAGATTTTTTTTTTTTTTTTTTTAATTATTCAACATGATATAAGCTTCAATAGCCCGAGATGCAGAGATGACAAATACAAACGCAAGTGAGATGCAAATATACTCAAAAAGAAAAGAGGACTTTTAGTTACATATACATATATAAAACAATATATATACAGACGATACGTATTATGTATAGATAAGAAAAAGAAAGGAGCGAGAAATGAGAAACGATCGGGCTCGTGTAGACTGCTCTACGGCGATCGCAAGGGGCTTCCTATAACCATATCGTTTTTACAGTAATTACGCGGAGACCCTTTAGCCGACGCTTAGGGGCGACATTATTTTCCCATTTCGTTCGATGCCAAGATTACGAGGCGGAGGGCGAGCGCGCCGCACGCCGAGTGGTGTAATGTGTCGTATCTGCGGGCGCGAGGAAAATCGTACTCGGTTAACCTGGTTACGCGGCGCACCGCCGCTGATTTAAATCGACCCGCGTTCGTGACCGGCGCGATGATTAATTTTGCATTTTATTTGCCCGCGGCGAAATGTTCCTTCCACGCGAACGCTCGAGGCGCACACTTCATTTTCGTGGTTCTGTAGCAGCCTCTCTGGGTGATTAACATTACGCGCGTTATCGGCGTACGTTCGTCTCGCAGCCGGAAGCTCTTCACGATAAATTATCGCCGATAATATTGCAAAATGGCAGAAATCCGTGGAACGACTTCTCGCCGTGTTACGCGGAACGAGAGTTCGCTCGACGTTTGATTATCCGCTTAATTGCGCCAGCGGATCGACGCATCTGCCTCGATCGCACGGTATTGGACTTCGGGCCGCCGCAATATCGCAGTTTGCGAAATCAATATTGCAAGTAAGTTTAACGTGGCGAGTACATGTCAGAACAATCTGATCGGACTTGTGTTCGGTCGCTCATTTAAATTTTATTAGCACTTGCACGCGCGCGAAATCTCAATGTGAAGCGTATTTTTGTTGAAAACAGCAAAAAAATTTCCTTTCTCTTGAAAAAAGCTAATCATTTCTTTTGCAAACGTGTCGATAGTTTGATAATTTAGATAATTATTCAATTTATCCAGTTGACTAAAGAAGCGGACAAACTCTCAATAAGTTAAATGTAAACCAGGACGCAGAACGCAATAGCATTACACAAATCCCGTGCGATCATCACAACACGTCGCGCATTACACCGAACCACTGATTTCAAAACTACGGACGCGGTAATTCAATCTCGTGACGCGCAGCGTTATAATTTTGCGTTATGCGAAAGTATTAAAGCCACGGAATGATACCGTATCCGTGGAAGCGCCGGTGGCATTAGGGAGAGCGTTATCGTGACGCTGTTTTATCATAGATGGACGAATTATCTTTAGTGCCCGCGTGCCGCTTAGAACAGAAACCTCGCCTGCAACGCGTTTCATTTCTAATACGAACTTCCTTGTGACAAACTGATTTCCTTTTGCACCGCTATTATCACAAAAACAGTGTCATAAGCTTCATAAAATATAATTGTTTCCGCGTTAAGTGGAGCGATTCAAATTATTTTAGTATAAATTTGTTTGTTTCTAGCAATATAATAATATATTATGTATTCTAAATATTTCAGCATTTAAATAACAAAATACGAAAAGTATTAATTATGTTAAGAAACAACTACAAGAAGCAAAGGATTGAGTGCTGCGCAAATCTCTCACATCTGTAATTTGATCTTTTTCACCTACAATGGTACTTTGACCAGCTTAAGTTTGCGCTCGCAGCAGAGCTGTTCTAGTTAATTGGAGCTTATGTCGCATTGTAGTTCAGCCGCGTGCTAGGCGGACCAACAACAACATTCTGTTTGGTCAGAATCGAACCGAGACTGCCAACAAAGCGATGATCCAGTCCTTAATCCATTCTCCCACTCTATCTCGCGTACTTAACGAAATACAGGTCTATATTGTTTCGCTAAATTTCTAACGCCACGACAGTGACATGAACGTCATAACAGACTTATTGAATCAAATGTAGACCGCGTGTATTGTTAATATCATTATTCTTATTCGTGATATACACAGCGTATTGTTACCACTATTTATTAGCGTTATTACGTTGTTAAACATCACGCGGGCTCGCAATAGTAACCCATTTTTGTCAGATATAAATATTTCGTATTAATGCACTCCGCTCGGTGACTTCGCGCGATGACAATGAAAAATAATGCACGCGGGAAGAAAGCCCGGCGAGTGAGCCATTACTGCTGCATATAAATATAGACGGCATATGTGCGGTAACATTCATTAGCACGTGAGTTATGGCGAGTGTAAGAGAGGAAAAAAGCGGATCCCCTTTAAATTGCTATTTTTATCTCGCAGAGAGGAGAAATTCGAGAGAGTAAATGCAGTCCGAAATATCATTCTTGTGCATTTAGAAAATGAAATGCAATAGTCCTCTTTAGCGAATTCACATCCGATTCCAATCAAATATCGTTTAATGCTCTAAAAGAAACGAGACTTTTATAGATCGCTGGTTATTAATTCAAAAAAATACTCGAATATACGTTAACGTAATTCGGAATATTGGACACATTAATATCACTCCTCACATTTCATCCCCGTGTGAATAATTACGATACAACGCCTGATGAAATTCAGGATAATCTCGACGGTTAAAAGGAATTCGCTGAAAAAAATTTCACCGGTAATTCGCGTTTACGTAACGTAAAATCGTCTCTGTGAAATCGTTGCTTCGCTCGTTATAAAAAAGGAAAAAAGGGAAAAAGGAAGAAGGGGAAAAAAAATTAACACCAAAACGGGGAGCATTCTTTTTCCCCGCGGGAAATACACTTTCGGGGCAGAAACAAGCGACATTTATGCACGCGCCGCAAACGTCCCGCGGTACACGCGGGAATGCCGAAGAAAGAGACGAGAGGGGGTGAGGAGAGAAGAGGGGGATGAGAGACGGGGGAGGGGGAGAGATTGTGTTTCAGTGTAGCACGTGGGGGGTACCATAGGAGTAACGGAAGAGAGACTTAATTGGGTTACTCGACTCGTCTCTTCAACTCGATTAAAGCATCCTCTCACGGCGTAAACATCTTTTGAGGGGAAGCTTGCGTGTCAGAGACCGAAGAGCACTCAGAGTCGGGTAATTAGCGCTGTTCCAGTCATTTTCCGGGTTTTCCGAGTAAGCGGCGATAATCTCTTTCACCTGCCCCACCTCTGCCCCCGGCACGCTCGACGTCGCGCCGTCGGATTTGCGGCGTGCTCTTTTCGTATTATCGCATTCGCCGAGTGAATTTAAACTCGCGACATATTGCAGTGCGTTGCGCGAGTAAATCTTGCATCGGATGTCCGTTGCGTAAAGATTCGGATGAGTGCAGTAACGAGATGATATAAATGAGATTACAAATGGCTTTAACTTTAATTAAACTTGGCGCATTTTCATACTTGTCCGGTTTTCACGGACGACAACAACGGTGCCCCCCCCCCCCCCGTCAACGCATCATCATCGACGACTTTGAAGATGTTGGAAACTGCGACCGAGAGAACAGCTGAGTGAGCGTGCATCCGCCATGCATACAAAATTCATCTAACGGAAATAAATGCACCGACAGAGCGAGTGCGTTAGAAGACTGCTAAAGGACTCTGCGATGGCTCTTGTTCGCGGGCCGGATGGTGGTAACGATCACGAAGAGAGAAGCCAGCGCGCGCGCGCGTGTGTGTGTGTGTGTGTGTGTGTACATGTGCGGGAGTCGGGTTTGAACCACCGTCGGTGGCCCGTGCCATGGTAATTAGTTGGCTGGCGCCATGGTTTTGTCGAGGCGGGCTTGCGCTGGCGTCTCTCTTTCCAACTGCCGTAACATCGTCAGCCCCAGGAGCTTCCTGGTCCAGCTAATCCATGATCACTTAGAGCGCGGAGCGCCGCACTGTGGCCACTGTTAAACCTACCCTAATTTGTCTCACCGTCCACGAGACGGCTGGAAGGAGGGTGTGCACGGGGTCATGCTCCTGCTACCGACGAACGAACGAACGAACGGCAAACGTGATATCGCGAAATCACCACTCCCGCGCGATCAAGTGCGAAAATCGCCTCTGCCCCCGCTGCGCCGAGGTGGCGTTAATCCCGCGAGAGATGTGCCGACTTAGAGTTTAATCAATATTAATTAGCTTAACGTCGAACCGACGCTGGAGCCGCCAAAGCGGAAATCTTTAATAAACATTAAGCGCCGCACGACGCGGTAATTTTCGTTATTACAAATCGAACTACATAAATGTGGCGAAAGTTTTAATGGTGTCAATATTAGATGTGTTAAAGTTGGCTGACAGCGACATAACGTTGGTGAAGTGGCACTTTTGGCGGCACACGTGTAATCGGTCCAAAAAGCATGGAGTGTAAAAAGAGCTAATACTGGATTTTCGATATCACGCTCACCACTCGTGTCCTTCCGATAATAGGTGGGAGTTCCGGGCTTTTGCGAAAAACGCGTGTATTTATTTTGAGCTTTCACCGGGACTACTGTTGAATGGTGACCGATGCGGATTATCGAATCCGCCATCTCGCGACGCGGCAGTCACTGCTACCGTTTTTATATGCCAATGGAGGATTCAGAGCGATGGTCTATTTACGTTTCGCTCCCTTGTCTCCTTCGAATCCGACAGCAATATCGCGAATTCTCGCAATTGAACGCAATATTTCTTGTCAACGCGCGTCATCACATGCATACCAATGATAGAAAAAGCCATTTTATGTTCGCAAACCTAAAGTAGAATTGATAAATAAAAAGAATGCGCACAAGTTGTGGCAAAAATGTGTCTAAAAATAAATATACCATAAATCTATATAACACTTCTTTTATTTATTAACATAATGTGCTTAATCAACGTACAACATGAATAAAGCGTTAAACTAACATGTAGTTTCATTAATATTATTGTAGCTTGATAGCTCTAATAATTTTAGGAAAAGATTATTTTATAGATATAGACAAATATAATTCTCATTAAGATCAAATAATAATAAAATTTCTTTATTAATTATATACTAGAGAAAATTGAAAAGTAAAGAGGCTTTATCGATTTCCAAATCAGTTCTAAATATTTCTTTACTTTTTAACTTTTTTTTGTAAAGGAAAAATTCTTTGCATCTTTCATTTTCCTACGGAAAATATTTTTAATTGATTTTGCAACGAAACAACAAAGTAATTTTACGCAAGAGATGTTTCGGTGAAAATATGCAAATCGCGTAACGTCTTGAAAAAAATTTTACCGCAAGAGCTGGGTAACATCTATTTCAGCAAGCAATTACTCGGAATAATGTAATAATTATTGTCGCAAACAGCGAGCACGCTGGTGGAAAAATGGTTCGAAATAAATCGGACAACTGATGGCTCTTTTCAAGATCTTTTCGCAACAACAGAGAAAAGCCCGAATAACCAAAATAGCATTTACATATCTGTGATCAGCGTAGTCATTCTGTAACATCGTGAAATAAAACATTCGATGGTCCAGAAACATAAAATTATTAATTAAAAAGAGCTAAAAAGAAATAACTAAAAAAAGAAAAGATCTCGAGCAATATTATAATTTGAATGTGTTTTTCGTATGAGTTGTATCCATTAAGTGTTAATTAACGCGAAATTAATGCTTAATTACTTCCTTTAATGATACATTTAGCGGGGATCTTCATTTCATTAGCCTCTTATCGTTTCCTGGCAGAGCATCGCGCTATTGCAGTATTATTAATGTTGCTGTTGCGTATTATACGTTTGACTGCTATTTCCATCCTCCCTACCACGCCGCCGTAAATTGCGCGCTTAATAGTAATTACTTGTGGTAATGGCATAATTATTCGGCGTTTTCGAGTGCGCAGTGGAAGAGCGAGTCGGAGGAACTTGAATGCCGAAGGCTCTTTTCAGCCGTTGCCAGTGACGCACAGAAAAAGATAGGGAAGGATTTGTGGCCGCGCGGCGCACCACAAGAGTAACCGCGAGGCAAAGAAAGATCGAACGCGCTGAAACGGAAGTGAAGTATTGGGCATATAAGAAGAAAAAAGTGGAGCTCAGATAAAAAACTCAAACATTTTGTATGTCCGAACTCTTCAAACAGTTCGAAGCAAAAACAGTGAGTATCGAGTTTGGGCTTCTCGGACAGTTCAAACAGTGCAAACGTAAATAGTGGTTGATCTGTAATATCAATTTCAATACTCAGAAAACTCGAGCAGTTCGGATAGTAAAGAAAAGCAAAGCAAAAATGGTATACATTAGAAAATAAACAGTTTTTTGTTTTCGCTTATTTTTACACAGATATCAATATTACTTTGTCACTATTGACATTTTTTATATTTCATATTTGATAAAATCTATTTATAAAAAGTTAGTTGTGAATATTTGAACAAAATATTTCTTGCGTATCTGACATTTCTATTATTAATAATTTGATCAACCAGAATAAAAAAAGTAGAAAAGAAAATAAAAAGAATGAAGAAAAAATAAAAAAGTTTGAAATTCATATATTTAATATTTCATGTTAAATAATTTGATAATATTTAAAATACATCTTGTAACTATGAATAGATAAATCTATAGAGAGATATATTAAATATTATTAAATTCTATAAGTGTCTGGATTATTAAGAGAAGTTAAATCTAGTAGTCAATGACAGTTGTAATTTAGACAGTTGAATATGACAGTTCAACGCTGTAAGAAGCACAAGATTTAACTTCGCTTTCAATCATTCATTCTGTCTAACAAGACACATATTTTATATTTTAATTTCATATTTAATGCATTATTCCCTTCGAGCGTATCATCAATGAATCTACTGCAGTATATTCTCACTGGTATTTTCGACAATGAAAACATCTCATTGTTTGGCACTCAAACAATTAATATTGTACATTATATCATTTCACAACAATTTAAACTCTAATTTAAATTAATTCCAAATTAATTTGAATTTAATAGAAGATCTAACAAAGAACATAAATCTTATAAATATTAATTTAGTGATGCAAATAAGATTCACCAATTAAATAAAACCTTGGAACGTATTGCAAAAATAGATCTAATGCTTGGCATGTGGCTGAAACTATTTTTACTTCAACGTACTTTAAATTAGTAACACAACATAGACAGAAAACACACGAAAGAGACTATAGTCGGGTCAGAAAAAACACACGGTTTCTCCGTTTTTCCGTAGAGCAAAAGTAACGTAACAGAATGTACGAAGCATGACGTCGTCAAACGACGGGAATAAAGAAGCGCGGCCTATTATTAGATTTAAACTGTTTGCCCTCTCAAGTGGCGCGGCTAATTGTTCGGGGATTCAGCCGGGCCGGATATTATTATTTGCCCGTTTCTCTTCCTCTATCTCCCGGTAGTTTCTCTTTTTTTCTTCCTTTATTCCTTTTTCTTTCTCTCTTCTCTCCCAATGACCTGCCGTCCGCGTTTTCACGAGCCTCGTTTAGGTACGCCGCGGTCGCGCACGTTTCGCTTCCGCAGTAATTCCGGTACCCGGGTTTTTTCTCCTTCCCTCCACCCCCCACCTACCTATGCTCGTGTCGTGCGCTCGTAATTATGCGCGGCGAACCGTGCATTTCGCATCGCGGTATTATTCGCGAGTGTTTCCCGCGGCATCGTCGTTCTCTTCCTCTTCCTCCTCCCCCTCCTCTTCCTCCACTGTTCTTTCCTCGTCTTCTCTTTTCCCCGTAGCCTCACTCTTTCACCGTTTTCCCGTTTTTATTATTTTTTTATTTCGCCCGACCACCCGGAGGGAGGCGCGCGCATATACGACTGTAATGGATTTTCGGTGCGCGCGACAATTAATTTGCTGCGCCACGCTAACGAGTTTAGTCTGCCGATTGCCGCCGATCGCAGAGACGCGATCGCATGCAGCAACGTCGGCTGCATTAAACGCGGGTCGAATTCTTGCGCGCACCTCTTGCACCCGCACGCCCTTTACACCCTTCCGGCTCGCGATCGATGGAGGGCTTCTTTCCCGCTCGTTCGCTCGATTAATTTTGCGTTCCCGGGGGTGAAATTTCCGCCCAGCAGCAGCAGCAGCCGGCGCGAATTCTCACGGGAGAAGCGCGATCGCGAAACACCCTCGCGAGCTTGTTTTCGTCGACAGGTTGCAAGAGAGCACCCACTCGCTCGTCCCTTCTCCAGCTCCCGCCAACTGACACCGCGCGTTTCCGTTGTAGTTGCAACAAGACGTTTACGGCCAGCCTCGTTGCCTCGGCGCGCTATAACAACGCCTGATTCAGCTGTCCGTCCGTGATGCCCGGCAACCCGCTCCGGCGCGCGAATAAAACGGCTGGGAACGCGCGGAGAGAGTGATGAGAATCCTCGGGATGAGTTTACGTTTGAGCACTGACGAGCGAGCCCCGGGCAGGGGGCGGAAGACGGGATGCGAAGGTACCGGAGACTTGTATCAGCGCTCACAACGCGGAATATAAAGCAGAGGCCACTCTCGGCTCCAATTTCGACGCGCTATGATTGGCCGCAGCTTCCGCCGGGGCTGCGCTTTCACCCCGGCGTTCCCTGAATTTTATGCGTCACGGTGCATTTTTACGTTGACCGCAGCCTTCTCTTACGGTCTTTTTCCCAATGCCAACTAATTCGGACGCGTATATTGTCTCCGATATTTCTGACAGACTTTTGCGTGAATTTGTTATGTAGAGTTAGACAAACAATTTTTATTTTATCTTATATGACATAACAATGCTTATTCTGTGAGTTTAAAATGGCGAAACAGTTATAAGCGCGTGCAATAATGCATTATAAAATAACAAACTCACACATTGCAAACGTGTAATATGTGAGATAAGTTGGAAATCATAAGTGCACAACGTTTGAAAATAAATAAATATTTTTAATCAGATTTCCAAATATACGATTATAACATTTCATGCACAATTTTACTATTTTCATACGGCCAATTCTAGTTTCACGACACACCTAGTGTATTGAATAATTTTCCTCTTCTAATAGAAAATAGAGATTTCTATTAACAATTTATATTTAGCTATTATGTATTAGAAACAAAAACTGATCTCGTGCTTTCGACGACCTACATTCTTCTATCGAAAATTTTAAAAATAAAATGTATTATAAGACTCTGTGGATGACGTATTTTTACATTTTAAAGTATTATTGATTGTTCTTCATAGTAAAAATAAAATATATACAATATATAACGACTAAAATAATCAATTAAAAGAGACTGTTTTTAATTTTGTCAGTCGCCAACGTTGAAAAATTATGAAAACCTTTCAATAATACTTTTAAAAAAATATTTATGTCATTCATCAAAAATTTTGCAACTTGCCTCACCTTAAAATCGAAATTCTATAGAAATTGCAAATAACTTTCAATCGAGTGGGAACTTATGTATCTCATCTATTGCTTTAAGCTGATGCAGTTGCGCAGAAAAATGCCAGTCGCCGACTTTCTCTTCGAGCTTTCCATCTTCTATCTTCTTGAATTCCACTCAACCGAAATACGTTGTAATGTGGTGCACCGCGCTTGATACAACGCGTTTCGTTACGGACGAAATTCCGCTGGCATTTTTCAGCAGCAGATTTCCATCGTGCACCGTGAAGCCGGTATAACACGCAAATTGTATCGCCCCGAGCCCACCGGCGTGTAAACGGCGCGCCGTTCGCGAAGAAACATTTCGGAAATATAAAGCTTCATTACACAAGCAAGATTACCGTAATGCACACTACCACCGCTCACCAGATTAAATTACTTCCGTACGTCGTAATAGCTTTTCTAAAGTAAAATAAGATGTCATAATATATTGTTGCTCTATTATGTTAACGATAAAATTATTTAATATCTGCTAGTTGCTACAGCAGTAAGATAAAATACAAAGTTCAAATATCGACACGTGATTTTAACCATTTTGTTTCTCAAGTATAACAATTGTAAATATGCGTGTGACAATTTACACAACATAACAATTTAATAACGTAACGTATGGTTTTTTAACAAAAATTAATAGAAAAAGACTATAAGAACCAAAACGCGGATGTCGAGGCTCAAAAAATTTTATTATCAAAATTGTGATACCGATATAGATACAGAAACGTTTCGGCCCAATTTCGGATCTTTTTCAGTTTGATAAGATTGTAACCGGTATAGTGATCATGCGTAAATAACGCGCGGCAGTTCCGACTCAGTTCCGTATCGGTATCGCCACTTTGTATTAATTGATAATAAAATTTTTTACGCTCCGACATTTGTGCTTTAATTCTTACAACCTTTTTTCAGTTAATAACAATTTAAGTTGACCGTACATGAAACGCGTGTCAAATTATTAATCACGTTTGTACTTTCTCTTCCACTAACATCTCAACTTTGTTGACGGTAAAATTCGTCCGTAGTTTGGCCCTCAATTTTCGCTATCGACCCTTACGATTGTTTGCCGCGATCGTTAGATAAGTTTCGCGACGCGCGTACGTGAACGCATCCGGCGAAAGAACCCGAAGTGCTCTCCGATAATGCGATTCTTCCGAGAAACTCGCGTTCCTTCGTCATGACCTGGCGCACAAAGGAAGTCGCGGGTCGTGCAACGACTCGGGGCCGAGGATATCACGTACGGTGTGTGCGAAGTAGCTCGTCGAAGTAGCCCCGGCTCTGTCGTTTAACCGGGCGCTTCCCATCCCGCGGCGTTGCGACATCCCCTCCAGCCCGCCCTCGACCGACCCTCTTTCGTCTTCTTGTCGGCGAGCAAGAGGCGCTGTCCGACATCGTGTAGCCTCCATGGCACACTCTATTCACGCCCCACCAGATAGGTTAACCGCTGCCACTGCAGCCTGCACACGCGCGCACACGTTGATAACCGCTCCACTTACACACGTCTACACCAGGATTCCAGCTATAACGCGACTTCGGTGCCGCCACACTTGGCCCGTTGGTGTGTACGACGATAAGCAAACTTCACCACCTCACGGATATGCTCGCGAGCGCATCCCCCGTTACCCCCCTCTATTCTTGTACATATATCTGTATTCACAAAGAAGCCACGAGTGCGCGAATGAAGACATGTTTGCGCGCTAATATACGGACGCGCACAACGACATCGACCAGCCGGCTGAATCGCAAGTACATCGACAACACACTGTCGACGTGGCATACACATAGACGCTAAGATACATACTTTGGGGAAACAGAGAAAGCCTTCTCATTCCTCCACAATCCTCCACTCTCTGGCTCAGTTACCATATAGGTAGCATTTAATACCACCCCGACACCAAGCACAACCGACACCTTTGGCCCACGCGCCTGAAATCCGGACTGTTGTACTGTCGGCTCCTAAAGTTGGCACGTAGATACATATATCCGTTTGGCACGGGTTACGACTGACGATACTTTCTAAGAAACTGTGCGGAGTTTCACGGCGTTATCGTAAACTTTCGGGAAAACGAGTCTTCGCGGCTTTAAAGACTTGAGAAAGCCAATAATTCATTTATTAATTATTACCGCTTCATCGTTCAACGTAATAAAATTATAGAGATTTAGATAGCTGACAATTACGAGATATAATAGTGTGAAATAATCATTTTCCAATAATAAGATCAAAAAAATTGATTTTTTTACAATATTCTGACGAGCAAAAAAAAAATATAAATATGTATTAGATGAGTTTTTTTTAGTAATTATTTAATAATTTTATAATAGATAATTCAATTTTATTAATGGAAAATTATTACATTGTTTCATTAATCCGCTAAATTAATTATGCCATTAATTATACCATTCAACATTAATAATTATGTAGCTACGCAATATAGAGAATATAAAAGCTAGATGCGGTTTGTCTGATCATACTCTGTATAAAACTACTGGCGACAATTATGTCAAAATGTGTCACACACAAATTCAACGTATTCTTTCAAATTCCATTCTTTTGTATAACTTTTTTAGGGACTATGCGCCCTTTTGTAATAAATATAAGAAAATTTCAACGGATGTATAAAGTCGAGTGGTAAAATACATCAGCACATCCTAAATCTCCGGCATCGCTACGGTGAGTCACTCGTAAATCGCGAATTGAAAAACGTTGGGTCAAGATTTACTGTCAATCGATACGCAAAAGCTTCGAATCTGGGAACGACGTTGCCCAGCGCTATAAGCAGTCAACGCGAAAGCATCGAGCGAACGATAAAAGAAGGGTGCGGAGAACCTAAATAAGCTCGAGGGCTCGAGGTCTCTCGGGCGCGATCTCCTTTTCCACCGAAGGATGGCGCCGTACAATCCCACTCTTAAGTCTCTTCTTCGACCTGTTCAACCCTGCTGCCCTTCTTCATCTCTTCTCCGAGGTAAAAGTTAAACGGGTTAGCTAAAGCAGAAATCCAAAAGAATAAGGCGTGCCGACACTCGAGAGAGCAAGCCGAGAGGATTTCCTCATACCACCAGCGATCCTCCTCTTGGTAATCTTGCTGCTTGAAATTATTTTATCGCGTAAACGTAACTGGCGCGATCTTAGTTGATTTTTCACAACTGTGCGACGAAAATAAATAATTGAATGATACACGTGGCGAAATTTAACTACAGTAAAAGAATATAAAAGAAATATGATAATATAACATATTGCAACACGATAATCGCTTATTACATATTTTCGCGTAATTTCAAATCAAATTACACCGTCTAATTTCTTATTTGGAAACGCGAATATGTTCGATCAACGTGCGTATACAAAAATTATCGGACCACCAATCGAGAGAAATCATCGGGGAGCATGAGTGCGCGATTCGTCTATTAAGCATTGTTCAGAGAAGAGCGTATTAATTAAAAAAAAAAAAAATAAAAAACAATAAATGGGATACGTTTGGAAGTGAATTTGCGACAATTTTATCGACAATTGGGTTAACATCCGCGCTTTTAGCGTACAGAGGCTGCAGATCGGACGACGTGTATCGGGATCAGTATTGACGTAGCGGTTGCTGTTATCGAATTTGCGGCCGCGAAAGTGGAACGACTGAATTTTATATGGACTGTCAGTGTCAAAGCAGCGACGAAGAAGTAACGGCGAGATGGCGGCGATTGGGTTACCACCCGTGAAAGTTAATTTCATATGTATTTCCATTCGTGCGCACGTGGCTCAGATATCCGCGATTCATTTTGTATCTCTTTTGTTTTTTTCCATCTGACAATCCTCGTGAGAAAGCTGAAACGGTTAACTGGAAGCTGATACCGTTCGTCCGTAAAACACGATACTTTATTTGCACTTTTAACAATCAAAGATACGGTATATTGAAATACAATTTGAAATGCAATGATCTTTTAAAATAAATTCCTCGCATCACATATTTATAGGATTCTATATGTATTGCATTATTTTTATTTATGTCGCGACTGTAGATATAAGTTATGACAATACTATTGTAATAATGTTTATAGATATATTAGGACATTATCATTGTATTATGGTCATAAAAAAATTATAGACACATTAGCAAGATAAATTTGCCTAAACATTTCTTTAACGATTTCCGGGCTCGTATTCACAAAATCATGCTACGACTCTCGTAAAACAATAAAAATTTATGTTTCATCGTCCTACTCCATTTTCTAAAGTATACTTTTGCAGATATATATTCGCATCAGTCTTCCGAATCTAAATATCTCAGCGGTATGCTCTCTTATGCTCTCGTATTTCGTACACCACACTTTGAATGAAAATTGCTGGGCGAACGTTAACCGTCACGCTTGTCCAGAAGATATATTGCCAAAGGGGATTATCTTATGCGTAAATTCTCGTTGTTAGCAACCCTGTATTCGCGTGCGTACTCGCGTTGCACTCGTAGGATCGTTGCAACATACGCGCGTGTTGCACCATCCGCTGCTGTTTCATCGGCGAGACAAAGTGCGCTGACTGGCAAAGCCCCGCGCGCTCGCACGCTCTGGCAGTTGCAGTTTTCATGCAATTTGCATTACAGCTGCGAGCACTCGGTAATTCGCCACCGCACGCTTGTATGCCGTGCTCGCTAATGAGGGTACGAACGAACCGCGCTACTAACGAATAGTTAATAAGCGCAAAGCGACGTCGAAACTCGCTGAAACCGGCTGAAAACTAGAGTCGTGGACGGACGGTCGATCGCATAAGAAAATTTGCGGTTCCCGCGCAATGTACTCCGAAGGGCGCATCAAAAGGTGTATCATTTTATACGGAAGCGAAATACGTCGCGCAAAAAAGTTGAGTTTCTATTTTCTCCACGAACTATTACTATTTTCACATAATTATTTTTAAAACTTTCTAAAACTAGACAAGCTCCTATAAATTTAACTTATAAATTTAACAGTTCAATTATTTACTAATGCAGTGTCCGAAGTAGTATAACAAAATTAGAATGTTATTCTCCGCGTATTTTTAAGCAAGTCGACTATTTTCTCCGAAAAAAACTTATATATTTCATAATTTAGATATAATAAAAATATTAATAACATATTATTCTGATGTATATTTTAAAACTTCTATTCAATTTCATAATAATAAATAGAAGTTTTAAAATATCAGAATAATATGTTATTAACATTTTTATTATGTCTAAATTAAAGTTATCCGTGCTATTTGGATAACAAGATCAAAATTTTAAATAGTATATCTTTGTATGTGCTGCAAAATAAGATGAAATTTACATGATGTAACTTAATAAGTCAGTCAGTATTTATTCAGTTATCATTTGCGGGTAGACGAATTTAAATGATAAAATACTACAAATTTTTCTTCTAACATAATTATAAAAATTAACAAAGTCAACTTCCTGAATGTAATTTGTAACAATACAGCATAATGATCGTTCCTGCTCAAATAACCCCAGATATGTTAAATAAAGTCCATTACGGGAATATGAAAATGGAAGAACAATATTAGTGGAGATCGCAAAAAATATATAGCTGATATCAAGCAGCAACACACACAAAAGTACACGGGTAATTGTGTCAACACAGTGTGCTGGAAAGCTTCATTGTCAAAGACCTGCGCGCTCTAAAAATCAACTATCAAGAAATGATTAGATTTAGCATTCATAATAAACGCGTAAAGAGAATAAAGATAAGTGTTATTGCAATACTCTAAGTGCAATTAGACAGTTCTTACCCTGTAATGACAATTTAATTGAAATAAGCCTTCTTTCATTGTCTTTTCCCTTTCTTTCCGATGGCTCCTAATAAACTCGAGTACGAATCCCACGAGGAAGACAAACGAGACAACTTTTTACGCCAAGTACCTCTTATGTACTATCGTAGACGAAGGAAAAGTTCCCTCGGATCATTATTTCCGTCGACATTTTCGCTCCGGCGGTGATACACAGAACGTCAGGTGCGTTAAAAATAACAATTTGAGCGACGCCGTTATCTCGGGTGCAGGGACGCCTCGACGAAGTGCGTAATTAGGCGTGATCCCGGCACGCGTGCGCCACCCTCCGTTTCCAACACGTGCAAAACCACGTCCGCGTTTATTTGTCCAGAGATAACGGACAGGGGTGACGGGGAACAATAGCTGTGGTGACGAGACGAAAAAGCGCAAAAAAAGGGTCAGCGATGACAGCGAAAGGACTATAACCGGCAGGCACGGAGGACGAGAGGGAAAACGAGGGTTGTGGCGAGGTAGTGACTGAAAGCTCTCGCGGCCTCACGAGTGAAAAGCCCGATATGAAAGCCCTCTAAAAATATATAAGAGAAAAATAAATAAAAAAACCTAAAAAAAAAAGAGAGATAAAAAAAAATGTTGCAATAAATCTTCCATCAACCTTGTAATTTATGTGAAATAAAGAAATTTCCTCCAGACAGTCTGAGTGTCGATTACGCCAGTGATTGCGAGACAAGCGAAACGCTGGATTAAAGGATAACAGAGGCGAAAGACTGGAAGGAAGCGGCTAAATGAGGAGGTAGTGCGGCAGTTCCGAAAATACGCACGTACAAAGAACATGCGCGTGAGAAACGAGAGCCAGCGAGGAATGTGCGAGGGGAAACCGGCGGTGGGTTATTCCCGACGTAATTAATTCTATTCCCCGTTGTTCGCGCGCGGCAGATATGAACCCGGCCGATTAACGCGATGCGTAAGGTTAAAGCGAGCGAGTTAAGTGACTGCGAGACGGGCCGCCTCTGCTCTGTCGTTTCTAAATGATTATTCAAAAATACGCCTCAGCGACTTCTCTCTCTCTCTCTCTCTCTCTCTCTCTCTCTCTCTCTCTCTCTCTCTCTCTCTCTCTCTCTCTCTCTCTCTCTCTCTCTCTCTCTCTCTTTCTCCCGTAAAGACGGTGTGAAGAAACGAGGGTGCGCCCCCGCGTGTAAACGCGGTCGGGATTTCACGGCGGGGTTTCAGGGTGCGTGCGTGATGATTATCCGGCAAGGCCGTTAGGTGAAGAAGATACAGAGCTAAGCCAATGCTTAAATTTAATTGGCCTACGACGAGATAACTACCGATTGCTCCGCGGAGCGAATGAAATTTTTCTCGCGTCCGAGAGAGCTTTTTCACGGAGAAGATACGACCGGCAATGCACGGGAAGTGACGGAGCGGGGAATCGATAACAGACGCGAGTGAGTTAGGAGCGAAGTACAGAACGTAATTAACCTTTTTACGGTTAAAAGAACGGCCGCGTGATAATGAGGATTAAAGTTGAAAGATTACCGCGAAATGGAAACGTCGAATTGAATCGCGACTCGAGCACGATTTGCGGTGATAATGGACGGAAATGTGATATTATTATATTCCCGATCGATGCTGACCTTTGACGTCAGCCGTTTTTGAATGTAACTAATTAATTTATACTACGGATGGAATTTGTGCCATATTTATGAAAGAATACCTCGATAATTTAACTGATTAAAAAGCTACTTGCAAAATCAGGCAAATTTCAAATTTATACTCCTTTCGAAATAAGATTACCCTTTTCGATAACAGTCTGAGCAGGAAAGCAGAAATAAACAATGACGCGGTATACATATTTAAACAGTCTACAGATCTTAATAGTCTGCAACCTTATTCCCGCGTTATTTGCTACTCTCCGTGAACGTATTATTCGCGGCGCGTGATTTAACGTCACCGCCGTTGAGCAAAATTATCCTTAAAACGCGAGCGTATGCGGAGAGTTTAACGGCGGCGAGGAGGAAGGCAGCTTTTACGGGGCCCCCGAAGATTATAATGCGTGTACAAGAAGAAACTGCGAAGTAGGTAAGGCAATGCCGAAGCGTAAACGTCGAGTTATCTCGCTGTAATTAATTTTTGCTGTCTACGCCGAGATAAACTTTAGCAATTACCGTAGCGTGGCGGGCGGGAAGGTGCTGCTGCCCGGGCGCGACCGGTAAGTAGTTGCACGGCGTTATTGGTACGCCGACGATAGAAATAACGATTTATCCAACGCAAAGTGCGAGAGAACGCATATCTGGACGCACGATGAGGATTTACGCAATGCGTAACGGACATAATAATCAGAGGAGGACCGAAGACAAGCCGCCAAATTAAATTTCGGTTCGCTCGCGAACGCGTGCACGCGTTCGTGAAGATAAAGTTTGACAATTAAACTTGCAAGCGCGCTGCGCGCGCTATACACCCGCCGATAAAAAGAAATGCAGTATGGAAAACTTAAAGCGTTTCCCTTTTCCTAGCGCCATTGCGATATCACTGCTCTGGTAGTTCGCATAGTCGATAAATGACTCTCTCGACTCGTTTGAATATTAAATGGAATTAATTAAGACGAAAAATGCACGAGAAAAAGTTTTTTATTACGTTCTGTTGCGTTCACGTTGCTTTATGGTATACTTTCGCCTTTAATGGGCAAACGCTTGTAAATATTAGATAAATAATATTATTTACGTGCAAATTATGCAAATGATGTCAAAAATGCAAAAGTCTGTGAAGCGGGATGTGTTCATCAAGTCCGCCCATAAATACGTAATTCTACCGTAAAACGATTATCGATTCGCTGCTTCATTGCGCAGCGCTATCATTTCATGAAAAAGAAGGGGAAAAAAAGGAGAATCATAAGTAGTCTCAAATTATCGTGCAATCAAATCTCATAATTTTTTCACTCATAAACGAAAATTTCAATTTCATTATTAAATAATGATATAATAATATAATAATATATATTTACCCGACTATGAAAACATGATTAACAAACAAGTCATTGAGATAAAGATAAATATATTGAAGAAAGTTACAATATTAATCTAGAGCAAAAATTGATATATATATAATTTGTTTGTTAATCATGTATTCATAGTCGGGTAAATACATATTATATCATTATATCATTATTTAATAATAAAATCAAAATTTTATATATATATATATATATATATATATATATATATATATATTATATAATAAATAAAAACTAATTTTTAATTTTTTAATGCACTAGGTATATCATTGATCTAAAAAGTATATTTTTTATATATATCTTTGTTTAGCTTTTACTCTTTTTTTATATCACATCATTTAACTGAAGCGCATTTAATGTGTCGCGTGAAAATATTAATATTACGGCAACTATTTTTCCGAGCTGCATTGCGACTTTTCCTTGCAAGTTTCATGCATTCGCATCGGACAAAACTGTAGACGGTTTAACTGTCGTGGCTTACGCGGTTCGTCTGCATAATTGCAACGGTGTAAGGTCGTATGTAAGGTACATGTGAAGGTAGTTTAAGCTGCTCCATCTCGTCCACCAACCACGGTCGAGAGTATGGTAATTACCTTAATTACGACAAAGCTCGACTTCCCGTTTATACGAGTCGACTGCAAAAATTTCCCAGACGTCTCCTTCTCGAACGATTAACAAAAATAATCCGCGCAGCTTTTATGCGCAATTCTGTCAGTCGTGATTTAATGCAATTATATGAAATAACAAATCAAAAAAGTGTAAAACGGAGTTTGTCGCCGGGCTCGTCATTTTATAAAACACTTACTGTTTGTCAGCTCGCTAAGCACAGCAAACATACGAAATCTCGCATTATAAGCATCGCTTATGCAAAGCACCTAAATAATAACTAAGCCCGCGTAAACATCCACTGCATGCAATACTATGTAATATTTCATCCTGCAATATATGGACACAATTCACGGACCAAATTAATCAAATCCGCTAATCACGTGTACGTCAATTTCAGCGGTTAAAATATATGCTATAAAAAAGACAGCAATTCTGAAGTTTCACACGTCAACGTGTACTCCATACGTCATATATATTACGTCGTGACGTGACAATGAGTATCCCAGACTTTTCCAGGTGAAGAGCATTAGCTGAAATCAAATTTCCGATGCGAAATGTCTCCGTCGACTGAGCATTTGTCATCGCGTCAGAGTATAAGATTAACAATGGTATTTGAGAGATGGAGTGGCGATGACCCATTTGAGAACTTCCTTGCACTCATCTAAAATGTATCTGGCATTATGAGCTGCTATCTTCTACTTTCGACAAGTTTATGCATGTCTACAACGTATATGTCACTTTAAAGTGGCTATATTAGGCCTATGAAAAATGCAAATCATCGATATGTAAAATGATAGACATGTAATTGTCATTGTTAATGTTAATGCCACGTCAATCTTAACATCACATTAAGCGACCAATAATGAAGTCACACGAACTAAAGCGTTGACAATAAATTATTTGCCAAAGTTTTGCTCGCAGTTGAAAAAGCTCGGAACAAGAATACCCGTGGGCGCCTGATAACGCGGCAAATCCGAAAAGCGACTCTAGGGAGGCGAAATCCAGCACGGTGTGGAAAAGTTTCGCATCTGAATTATTTATCGAGATAGATCTCTGTACGTTTGATCCTCATCCACGCTCAACCTAACAATTCGATCTCCATTTTTAATGAAGAAAAGATGAAAAGAGAATGTGTGTTCGAATAAATTATTGGCATAGAAAAATCGAGCAAACAGCGCGCCCGAAGGTTCCGCGGTAAAACTTTCAAATGTTATACGAAAAGACACATAGAGAAATAACACGCTCCCTCGCACGTGCCACGTCAAACGATAGAACCGGCATCGGTTTTTAATTAACCATTCGAAGTATTGAAATAAGGGAACGGACAGTTCTCCGATAATACGTGCCGCTTGTTTCAGATAAAAAAAAAAAAAGACTAACAGCGGTATTATTCGGCGTGGAAGTTCGTAATGCGAGTGAGATTCCATGTAGTGCTGTAGACCATTCGGATCCGAGTCGTTATTAGCATACTCGCCTAGTTTCGCGTCCACCGCGACGACGACGCAACGACAACGACTGCGACACGCACACAGCAATGCGATGGCATGAGAGTGCATTGTGCGCGTCTCGGGTTGCGCGAACACGCCGGTATGCACCTATGGGGAGCCATAACTGCCTAATAACGCCTCGTTCCTTATATCACGCTTAGCCATAACAACTGCGAAACAACTTTGTGCTCGCGGCATAACTACCCTCGTTCCGCGCGCCCTGAAATCTTTCGAGTTTCAAATCTATTAACTGAATTGCACAGCAATGTATTTCGCGCAATCGGGCGACGATATCGTTAACAGCGCAATCTCGTTCCGCTTTTACAGAAATAGCGAAAGGGAAAGACAGTCCGAGAGATTTCACGAGTTTGCGATGTGAAATAAAAATCCAGATTATATTGTGTAATAAAAATAAGGGCAATAATGAGAACACGGCTTCAATATTAAATTAGAGAGAAGTAAAGATATTCTTTGAAATCTTGGGGAAAAAATCTCGAAATATTGAGAAATACAAAATTACGAGAAATAAAATCCTTTATAAGAGAATAACGCCTTTATTTCCGAGAATAATTCCCTTTAAATATTAAAAAATATCTCCTCTACTTTTGTAACTAGGTTATATCATTATCGCCGGCTCTTAAATTCAAAACGTAAACGCGAGCAAGTCGAGTATCTTTCCACGTAAATTTCTTTGCCTTTGCGAGAAAATCCTAATTCATCTCGGTTGTTCCGGAACGTTCCGGGCCCGTCGGTTATTAAGCGGCTAACCGGGAGAGGAGTCTCGCCAGCAGGTAGTTACCGTAGCAGACTTTAAGTGCAAGCCGCAATATCAAGCTGCGGTGGTTACCTACTACCTGAAGCAGCGTTATCCGCGCTACAGCGGGCCGCTACTCGCGCGCCTTGCTCCGGTCTGACTCCGTTTGGTTTAGTCTCCGGGTCTCTGGTCCGCTTAGGTGGATGACGCGCGTGCGATGCAACACCGACGGAGATGATGCATAATCGGTCCGGCGCGAGAATAGACACGAGGAGAAATTGGGTTAAGACGGCACCGCCGGGAGCAGTTTCAGATTATCTCGCACATGTTACCCGGGCTCGCATTTTCCTGAAACGCCACGGCGCGCTGCGTCTTTCCAGTATCCGAATGCTCGCGATCGATGCTTGTGAATTACCCCACGGATATCTACCGACCAATGCGGTATACGAGCGTGCGAAGTGCACGCTTACCGCGTCGCCGAGAAGCTGGCGACGAGATTAGATTATCCGCGACGATACGACCGATTAATTGAACGCGTTAGCGATATAATGTCAGGCATGTGGGACAGCTAAATTTCTCCGCCTATCCGATGTTCCCCCCCCCCCCCCGAGAGAGAGAATGGCATAATAACTGGAAGAGGGAAATGTCGAAAATATAACAGAATCTTCCCGATATAAAGTCCCGATAGTTGGAGAAAAGCCAATAAAAGACCGCAGATGTTGGTGCATAAATATTTATGTCAATATATACGATCGCTGAGCGATTTTGTTTCTTCTACTACTCGCGGAGAAAATTGTTTGTTATATTTGATATCACTGTGTTATTCAATGATGGAGAATAGTTATTTGAAGCAACAGCGTTAAAATAAATCGTCCTTTTACTATTTCTTCATTTTCATGAAGTGGAGCGAAATGCTCAAGCGGAATTATCCTTTATATATATATATATCCTCTACATAACGACACACGCTTAAAAAATAAACATTGCACGGTGTGAAATATTTCGCTTTTGCCATCTGAATAATTATAAAAGTTGTACGAAAAGCGCTGTGATATAATTAAAAATACAGAAATTCTCTTTTCTTCCTTTCAACTTGGTAGGCTCTTGACTTCCTTCGTCGACTTTAAACGCATTTCTTAATCCAGGTCGTGAAAAGACGATCCGCGAGTCCGAGAAGACCGGATATTCTCGGAAATAATAACGAGCAGTGCTATTAGTCGTGCGAACTAATGATTAAAGAGAGAAAGTATGTTCTTTACCAAGTTTCGTTCATATAGTGACGAGCGAGAAAAAGCGCCTGCCAAAGACGCAACGAAGTTACGAAAGAGAGTTAAAGGAAGAGACTCTGCCGTTCTCGCACGATTGCACGAAAATTTGGCGAACAATCCCTAACAATTCAAGAGACTCTCGTAGTTGCTTAAGTTCTTTCTTTTTGTATTAACGATAGATAAAAGAGTTTGGGAACGATGGAGAATTTTGGAATTTACTTGCACTAATTGTAAGTACAAGTAGAGCCTTATCAGTTTTAATCTATTGTTGAGCCAAAAAAATTTTAAAAAACTTTAAAATTTAGGAAAGATATTGTTTAAGTCAAAAATCGTTCGTTTGTAATAGAGAAAGTATAGTTAGATAGAATCATACAATAAGCCAATTGTAAAAGTCAAGGCTAATATAAATGTACATCGGAAAATTGTTCAACGTATTCACAAAAAGTCTTTATCGTATCGGATTAATTACCAATTATTACAAAAATGAAGATACTGAAGATAATGATAATACGTCGAAAAAATAGTCTCACCGCACTCGGACTCACCGATGGCTCGTATAATTGAACTCTTTTTAAATTCCTCTCTGTTCGTCTTGTTATCTCGACGGCTCGTTGCAGACTCCGTCTATGACTCGCGAAAATTTCAGAGAGAGAGAGAGAGACTCAGTCGTCATTCAAACGTCCTCGAGAAACGTTATTCATACCGATATATCAAATCGATCGATTGATGAGAAAAAAATTTCTATAATAGATAAAATAAAAAATAAAAAAGTAATGGGCCCTTCATATTTCAGTATTTAGATATTTAGTAATTTTTTTATAGCATTTAACAAAATAGCGTTTGAGTACTCTTTCATGATGCCTTCGTTCTCTTGTAGCAGATACTCGAACTATGTCGCTGACATGAGTGCTAAAACGTGTCATAAGTTAAGCATGACTATGTAGGAACGTGTCTAAGTGTACGGAAAACTATTTCGCATAGCTCATTATAATTCTAGTGCCTGGCCGGACCCTCATACGCATCCATTACTTCGCCCGACTGCCTTGGTACTCGGTCACTTAAGCTCTAGTCAATAGCTTTAAAAGCCGACTTATAATTAACCACCCTGAAAGTTACGATCAGCAATTACCATCAAAACATGTGCTTAACTTTGCTATACCTCGCTGCTAATAAAAAACTGAAATAGATAATATTCGTTTAGTTTCAATTTTCCATGTTATATGTAGTATATGTTAATTACAAGAAGATGCATACTTAATATATTTAAATAAATAATTACCTAAAAATCAAGTTAAATTGAGATATATAATTATTTATAAAGATATTATAAAGATACAAATTAAGCAGTTACAAATACTAATAATTTAAATATAATAATAACATAATCAACAAAAGCTATTTGTAGATAAATAGCGTGGACGATCGCCGCTTAGAGGAAAACAATTTTTAAGTCAAGATTGCGGCGCGACGATTCACGCGTTACCGGCTTTCCGTGCTCGCGCGAGCGTAAAATGCGCACTATAATAGCGTGAATAACTCCAGACCGAGGCGACTCGGACGGAGACGCGAAAAGCGAAGAAAGATGCCGGTTGCATGGCCAATGGTGGCACGTTGGTTTGCACCGTTGGTGTTCGAGCTCGCACTCCAACGAGAACTACTCTCGCGGCATCCCTCGACGCCATCACGAGCACTCGGCTTTATTCTTCTTGAAAGAGGAAAGCGAGGTAGGGGAAAGGGTGGGCTGGTTAAATGCGCCGAGGCAACCTATGCATGCTAATGCCTATCTTACGAGCTTGCGAGCTCTAAGCTCCGCGACACCAGAACCTGCGAATCCACGAATCCGCGCGATCGAATGCGCGAAACGGGCTTTTTAGTGGTCAGTGAATGAATTCCGCGCTATATTCTAGATTTTGGCAAGACATGTTTCTCTCCTGCAAGACAAATGCGTTTGTTGCTTCGTAAATTGCATCCTGAATTCTCGAGATTTCTCAGAAACGGTTCTTAGAAAAAGAAAATAAAACAGACTTCGAACAAAAATGTAAAATAACTAAAAAAATATATAAGCGTGTAAAGCCAATGTTAAAAGCTGCTATACAAGATGCCACTAAAGTGCAGGATATTCATTTAATTCCAAGTTGCGTCAAATTCAGAATCAGTACTTCTTTTTTTTTAAATTGATGGCAAACAATTACTTGCCAAAAATTTGTAATGCTTGAAAATCAAGCGTGTCAACGTTACGTTAAACTGTTAAAAATTTAGTTTACAACAATACATTAGTTTCATCATGATTCGGAAGTTACCTATTCATTATGTTCAGCGTGGGATCGTTGCGGAATCACCGAAAGCGGTCCTATTCCATTTGTTGCACCTCCTTCCCGGAAGCGTGCGCCCGGTAACCGATTTTGAAACAGCCGATAGTGGCATAAGTAATGCGAGGAGGTAGTCACGATAACCAGCCGTATTCTCGTAAGCCGGATTAAATGGATTAAGCGGCTGTCTACGTGCTGATCGTAGCGCGAGCTCACGCGCCAGGCTTCAAGTTACACACCAAGGGATCATATCCTGTCTTCCGCGAGATCTTTCGATTTCGAGATAATCCGTAGTATTGTTGCGGACCGGATGCAAGATGCGTGCCAGCGCGAGTTTTATCGTCTATTCACGTTTTACAGATAGCGACTAGAGGTCTAATATCGCGCGGAGACAAAATCAAAATAGTACAGTGAATATGTATAATACATATCGTTGAATGACAAATATAAGATATTTGTACACTTTTTTCTTATTCACGTAAAGTGGAAAAATTCTGTTCTCTCAAATATATAGATCACTGTTAAGTTCCAATTATTATGCAACATTAATGTCTCTGCAAAGTAAAATTATATAACAATATTCCTTAACCTATTCGGCCGGCGCGCCTGACCTAATCGATATTCCCGACCGATTCATGGTTTATGTAGAATCGCTCGTAGCGCTGTACTTTATTAATAACGATCAGCCGAGTGTTTAGTTCGGCGATAGAGACTCACAATCAGGACACGTCTCGATACTTAATTTCATACAGGAAGAGTGTCGAAGGCGTGAGGGCAAAGGACCCGTTCTCATTACGGACATTTCAGCGCGCGCGCGCGCGCCCGTCCCTTTCACCTACGTGAGCCGTTTCTCCACCCTCCGTCGTCTATTTCACGAGCTCATCCTCCCCCTTTCTATCCCCGTCCCTCTCTATCTCTCCTGTATATACATCTTCACGTCGTTCTATCTTGGACCTCGGAACGAAGACGACTCGGAGGCCTCCCCGGGGACACTACCTCGTCTTTATGCCGTCGTCGTTTCAGCGGAAGAAATTGGAACGCGGGGATTAATGTTTCGCAATTAGAGATCCAACACGTCGCTAAGATCGACAATGAAGAATGCCAGGTGGGTGCGCGCGCAAATATCAGTTGCGGAGAAGTTCGATGTACAAGTTATGTCGTGAATTATGGCAAACAAAAATGCGTGCTTTGTCTAATTTTTATGTCTCCGACGAACGCTTTGAGTCGGAGATACCGTAACTTAACTGTAGCTTAACTAATTCTCTAATTCCATCTATGTCACAGGCAGCGCTGTGGCTTTGAAAGAGATAGAGAATCCGTTTTGATTGATAAATTAGAAACTCGCAAACGGATAATACCGAGGCAAGCTGTGCGACGTAACTGGTTTACTTCATATTCCTGTACGGACTTCTAAACGGGCACTTCGTCTTCCTGAGATACGACCGCGAGGCTGGCGGAAAAAGAGGATAAGAAATAGCGCGGTATAAAATTCAAGAGGTGGAAACTTTTTTCTTGGCGCTCTCCGCCGGGCGGGAGGGAACTTCAACGTTCGCGATCTTTAGCGTCGCCTCTTCATGAAAGTCGAGTATCGTTCGCCGCCGTGTTTCGGAGTTATCGGAATTGATTCAAAAAATATCAGCCCGGCGACGGGGCTTCGCGGCAGATACCTTCTCACCATCGCATAACTCACGAACGAGTCCGATCCGTATGGCGGATTTGCATATTGCAAACATTTCCGCGCTGTTTTTCTCACGAAATCTGTTGCGCTTCATGTAAATGTATTCGCATATGTATGTTTATGTATAGCTTTGTGCACACTGTTCTCTCAGAAATGTTTCTCTTCCATCTCATATAAGTTTTCGCGGTGAATCTTTCGCTTTTGACTATCAAAGCATTTAATAACAAAAAGTAAGATAAAAAATACAAAATTATTTCATCCAGAAACAATTATGCGCGAAAAATAATATATATACATATATCAAACTTTTATTTTTATTTCCCTTCCTAACAAATTTGCATTTCACCTGGATGGCTTATATGACGCGACAAAAATTTCTTTCGTCAAAGTAAAAGAGGATAAAGTTTTAGCGGAGCTTTAACAAAAATTCTATTGACTATGAAAAATTCTGTATGCGTCCGAGCGAATGTACATAGAACATATGTACATTCGCGCGTACATTCTATATCCGACATAATCGGCCATATAGGATGAACCTCTTCTGCCCCGAAGTCTCGTTCCAGCTGCGCATGAATTATCGACCGATGATCGTTTTTCGATCGAGCCGGCATATCGCCGTGAGATACACTTCGGGCGAGCCGAGTTCCGGCCAAAGGATCCACCAATGTATTCATAGCGCGATGTCTTCACCTGCGACGAAGTGCAACAACGAAGCGTTCACTGACCAGCGTGACCGGAGCGGAATTACAATTACATGCCGTAAATTATTTACCAACACGCGCGCCAGGCCGAAGGCTCACACACATTGAGGGGCAGACCGGCAGGGAGTGGCGAGGAGGAGCGTGTAGCGCGGCGCACGGGGGAACGATTCTGGATCGAGGGTGCCGGTAGTCGGGTTAAATTGCAACAAATTAACCGCGTTAATCACCCCGCGGTCGGACGAGACTTTTCCAGGCGACGCGCCAGTTTGGCTCGGCCTATGCGCCTCTCACGACCGTACAATTACTGACCGCCGCGCCGCAGTATCCGGAGCTTTTTACGGCCGATTCTAAATCCGCCTTGCCAAGGCACGGCAAATGAATCGTTTTAAAATTTTTAAGTTCGCCGCACACGGTTGCGTATCAATTGGCAGTCAATCAGCGACTATTTTCTCTTTGATACGTACGTTAAATAAAATTTAGAGAGAACAACTATTGTTGCGCTGGATCTGTATATCGATCAAAATGTTATTTTGCTATTAGAGATTTTATTGTAATTGCTTCTCTAATTTGATCTCTGTTACTTATAATCGATACAAAATGCGCAGTTATCAATGCATATTGCAAAAAAAAAAAAACAGCATGTAATCATAAGTTTCGAAATTGACATTTATTCAATCGCGCTGAATGTTTAAGTAAACATATATTATAAGTTTCAATTTTAAATGCATCGTCAACTAGGTGAAAAGTTTAATAAACGACGCATGGTCGACTACAATCGAGCAATAATTATCGACGTGTCGTAAAGAGAGCGTGCATAATTATTTCTCAAATGGAACATTAGCTTCAATGCAATCCGTATACTTATTATGAAGTGCAAATAATTGTTCTTTCCCGGTGCGCAACGAACCGTCAGTTCATGGAAACGGACGCCGGATTAATTATCAAACTTGAAACTTCTAATGACTGCCATTACGCGCGGCATGAGATCATATACAATATAAATACAATTTATATAATTTAAGAATAAAATTTCTCAAAACGGAAAATAGATAAATAGTATATATGTAATCTTTACTTATATCTTATCCTATATTTAATATAGAAACTTGAGAAAAGCAGATTTGTTTTCGGAATACAAAAATAATACACAGAAATCTTTAAATAAAATGCAAATTTAATGTTTTTATACGCTGAAATCTTTGACAAGCCACGTTGCAAATGTAATTTAAAGATCTCCAATGTTCTTCGTAAATTCATATTTAATAACCAATGATATACGTTTCTATTGGCGCGCTGACTTCGTTTTATATAAAATCGAAGTTCCACCTCGCGGAGAAATGCATCGGTGTTGTTGGTACGGTAACCTCGTTTACATCGTCGAATTATTGCCAAGCTGGCGCACGATATCGCGGGCGTCAATTACACGACTACATCGATGAAATTAATGATTTCGCTCGTGTTATACCTGCCCAGAGTGTCCCTACACAACCGGTCTATGTATATCCAAAAAGCGTAAACCAATATGTGCGTTGCGCCAAGAGCGCGGTCCGCGATATTTCATATTACTTTACAATCAAGAACGCTTCCAGCATAATCGCAAATACGAACGCCGCAAACTCAACGAAAAATGATGCAGTGTATTTTAATGCAACAATGCGCAAAATTTAATTAAATTACATTAATTAATTACTAATAAATTCTTTATATTATAAATGATAATTCATACTATATAACTTTAACAGACGATTAATTAATTCAATCATGTTTCAAAGTTTTGGTATAACAACATATCGTTATAAATAAAGAAATTAAGACCATTGTAAAAGTAATTGTTATTAATTATCGAATAACACCACGTTGAAAAAGAATTTCAGGAACAAATTCAAAAAAAAATTGCGATATTTTTTCGGATTATGACGTGAAAAAAGATGTGTCACGGAAAGACTACGTGCAAAGTCCATTTCTTTCGTCGGACGAATGAATTCAGGCATGCGTTTGAAAAATGAAACAATCAATATGATGGAGAACGGTTTGCAATAGATGCGAGAAATAGTCCTTCTGGAATCGCCACGATTCTCCTCCCGAATTATCATCGAGATTTGGTAAAATTCGGTTTCGGTGTGACGTGTGTGCAGCAGAAGAAGAATGGTATCGCCGAAACGACTGGCAGCATCGATGCCAATGGCGGCAGTTGCATCGTCGTTTGACCGTATAAAGCCGAAATCGAAGAATGCGCCGCTCCATCAGCAGTAAACTTTCGCGGACTTTCTTCAGCGCGAAGTGCTCGAGGGCTCGTGTCCGTACAGGGTGTCTCAGATTTCCCGTATTTCGCTCCATTCATGAATTTTTCAACGATTTGGAATAGAGTTTCTTTTAAGAAAAATCTGGTATTCCTTTATTCAAGTTTTAATTATATTTCAGTATCAATTATCTCGGTAATTAAACTTTAAATTAAAATTTCTTTTAAATAAAATTTTCGCTTGAAAGTAGATGAAAAATAAAATTCTATTATAAATTGTTATCTAATTGCGCATAACTATGGCGTCAAAAATTTATGGCAATTCGTAAATTTTTTATTATTTTGCGTCTCAAAAAGTATTAATAATTTGCACACCCAGTACAACGCGCATTTATGAACGTATAGAGCCGCGTGTATCTAGCCGAAGCGGAAGTCAGCTGCCATTATCGAGCGAAAGCGCGACCGAGAACGGCAGAAGGCGCAAAGAAAAGGCGAGATGACGCGCGGAGTATCGCATCATGAGGATGAACGGAGGGGAAAAGAGGGCAACGCGGAGGGCCCGATATTGGTAATCGATTTTCATGAAATTGTCCGGCGGGGTTCATGTGTCCGGGTCGGCGCGTTAACACCGACGCTTCATTACGCTCACGAACGTTCATACGTTATACCAACCGCCTAATTTATCGCTACGGCTCGCGCTCTCGTGGTTCTCCTCTTGTCGCCGGCGACGAACCGCCCTAGGCCGCGGTTCGTGTGAAAATCAGCCGCTAAACGAGGGAATTTCTCCGTCGCCGACGGCGCGCTTCCGTGCGCGGCTCGCACTACTTTTATTTTCTTCGTCACTGATAATAGATGCACCACGGTCGCCGTCGTGTGAGAAATTCGGTGGGAAAAATATTTTGCCGCGTGCGCTTGCAAATGGGCAAAAAAAGGGGGGACACAAATAATCCAGGGAGAGTTAAATTATTTCCGACTCGCGCGGACCGACCCAGTTTCACGCTTGACATTTCGCTAAAATAGCTAAGCGGTACACGTAGAAAAGGGAATAACATTTGTACGCGTGGGGATGTAATAGATTATAACGCTGAATGCAAATGATCGCAATATAAGCGCTAAATGCATTTTTATAAATTATTTTGGGTTTTATTAAACTAATATAAAGCATGAATATATATGAATATCGTGAAAAGATAACACGTCCATGTTTAGCGCCGATTGTAGAATTAAAAGATACGAGTGGATAAATTTATAAATATTTTAAATTATATTTACAAAACATGTACCATTTCTCTCACAATGTTTGCCCATCATCGCTATTATGCGATTCTCATTTTAAATCAATTTTTTTATTGGCCTCGATCAACAAAGTTTGTATTGTACATTGACTATTGTATTGTAATTTGAATTTTTTTTTTCCCCAACTATTTCAAACTCTTTAATTCGTACATGCCTAGGCGCTAGATTCAAAACCGTTCTAATGGGAATTTGTAACGCCGCTCATCCCACGGGCACGCGTATGATTCGGAAGTTGCGAATACGTTTGAACAGCCAAGAGAGACGAAGGGGATGCGCGCGAAAATATAATAAAAAAACGAAATATAAAATGGCAAACACACCGGAACAAAACAATGCTAGCGCGGCCACGGAGCACCGTAAATTTCGTCGTGGTCTATATTCGGCGCGCGGGGTACAATCGAACGGTCGACATAATAACACTTGGACGCCGGCCGTAAATTTCAGCTGGCCGGCGGGGGATAGCTATACCGCGGGTTCAACCGCTATTGGTATTCTCTTCGGGTGCCACCCACCGCCCGTCGAGTACCGGAGGCCCGTCTCTTCGTCCATACACGTATCTATCACGTCGGAAACGACCGCTCTCCTCTCTCCGATCCTTTCTCAGCTCGGCTCGCGCGCACGGCCGCTCTTTCGCGCGCCCTCCCCTTCCGCGTTAATCGAGCATAAGTGCACGCCTAATCGCCTTAACGTCCGAATAATTTCGATCACGGAAACAGAATTTCCGCCCCGCAAGCCGTCTCTGCGAGATTGGGCCGTTGAATTAACGACGATCGACTATTTAAGGTGCTAAAATAACACACGGGAAAAACGCGTTCTCGCGAAAGACGAAATTTCATTGCTTCGTATTTCACTGTTAAAGCGCTTTCCCGGAAGTGGTGTAAAATATTTAAAGCCGTGATAGTAAGACTTTATGCATATTAGCCATTGTTAGAGAGAATGGACTTCTCTTAATTATTAGACGTAAGGTTTTTAAGTAAAGTTTTATAAATACAGCTTTCAACGCGCGAAATAAATCACCTTCTCGATATGATACCGCTGCGAAATGCCGTTCGTTTCTCAATAAACACAGTAACTATGTTTTTTTCCGGATGGTCGCCACAAATTTACGAGAAAATAGCAAAGTTTCGCAAACGACGCGGCGTGATCCACGACGGCGCGCCGTCGGTTATCCTGGCGTGGGTCACGGCTCGGAGACTCCCGGTGCAAGAAATTCGATCTCATCTGGCCATGTGCACCGCGACGCACCATCGATTCCATCGATCGCGCGACGATCGCGCCGCGGCTGGTTGGCCAATGGATACTAAAAGCACGACCGCGGGAGTGAGATCCCTCGGAGAAGTCATTGGCAGGCTGAATCGTCTTCGGCTCTCGAAGACTTTGGACTCGCTCCGTTAGATAATGCGGCCGCCGTCGTATCGGCCAGACTACCGCCAAGTTCTTGTTCCTTCCGTATATACTCCGGCGCCGGCGAAATTCCCAAAATTACCGGCATTATTGCGGACAAAGGCCGGAAATCCCGAGTTCCGATCTCGAAGCGCGTAAGGACCATCGCCCGCACCGAGCGCACTGGCGTCTTTATTAATTGTATTAATTGGTCCAGTAAGCCGCGATAAAAAGCGCTCTGATACGACAAAATGCCGTTATTGCGCTAAACGGATATTTGATTATTCTTTTCTTCACATATTCAATATATTATAATATATTAATTCAAATTATCAATAAATAATTAACTTGTAAAATATTGCGTACGCTTTCGGCAGAATAATCACGAGGAAAATTTTTCTATCGAGAAATTATAAGAATTCTCGTTGCACGCTTTTAGCTGCAAGACGTTAAAGATAATCCCGCAGAAATGATTTACCGACGCGTTTGGCAAATGGCACGGTCTTGTACTGCGCCGTGACCTGAACTCACCTCGATCTTTCAACCTTTTCCAAATATATCGCTCCCGAATAAGATCATTGCCGGTCGAGAGCACCTGAAATCGATTCTTCCACAACCATCGACTTTGACTTTACATCCCCGTCTGTGCAATGCGCTAACAAAATTGACCTGTCGCTACAAATTTCACGATGTTTGGTAAAAACCTCCGAAATCGCGTCGCTTTACCTGTGAACTCGCGAAATTATTTCGATACTTGTTCGTAAATATGCCAGCAACTTAAAGTGCAAGCAACTTAAAGTGCAAACTATTACGAGAGAAAAATAGAATAAATAATCGTAAAGCGCATGTATAAAAAGAAGGCAAAAATAGAAGATAAGGTAGAGATTTAAGATATCTTGCCTTTCGACCTTTTCGGGAGATATGCCAAATATTTTTTGAGTTAAAAGATTTACATAATTTGTCTTCGTATCACTGAAAATGCACAGAAAATCGTTCATCGCTTGTGGACGATTAATCAGACGATTATTTCATAATAAGCGACTCATATTACTACCTTTTCGGTCACGTTCGCCCCGACATCAACGGAACCACATGCATCGCTGTGCCTTCACAATATTCGCATATTCCACCAGCGCGTCGCATTATAAGCAAGCATTCCCGAAACCCTATGAATTACGCGGGGCGTATAAATATAAAATAACGCGAGATATATATGGCGAGAGCGCCGGCACGACGTTAGGGGCGTAAGTCTGACGTAATGATACATCACCGTAATGAAACTGCTATGCGACAACCCCCTCTCTATCTTTCTCTCTCTCTCTCTCTCTCTCCACCATTCGTTAAATCCCCTTGCGCACGTATATGGTGCCGGTCTGGTTCCTCTCTTCAACATCCGCACCCCCTTCACTTCGCTCTCTCTTTGTCGCCATCCGCGAATGCCATTGCGAGCGTTCACGTTCGTGCCACGTCTTATAAATCATGGTTTACCTTTGTTCCTGGGAGCGGTGCCTCGAGGAACACGCGGACCAATCAGATTCGCTCGATGCCCGGATGCTCGGTGGAAATCCTATTCGGCGGAATCACACACGGCTCCACGTGATCTCGACATTATCGACGATGATCGAATAGTAAACGGAGTGACACAAGATCCCGAATTGTCTTCCGAAGCGACGGCGTGTGTCGTCTATCGCGACGGTGGGTAAATTCAGTGAAATAGAATGTGGCAAGAGCGGCGAATGAGGATTAAGGGATCGATTGACGTTATTATGTGCCAAAAAGAATCGCCGAGATTGCTCCAAGTGGAAAGACAAACACGTTAGATGTTTGCCATTACAGTATCACTGTCATTTCAATTGATTTCAAATAGACTTTAATTAAATCAAGTTAAATTAATTTAATTATGACAATTTACGGATAAAAATAATTAATATTGGGATTAAAAGCGCCATTAAAGGTTTGGAGATAAAAACATCGTGAAATTTGTAGCCGAAACAATAGCTGATTTCTCAGACACATTCTGTCTTTCATACTTTGTACGGAAATTACGGCAGCTGATTCATGACGTTCCGCAGACTACCCACATCAGGAGGAGAGTTTTCCCTCAACCAATATCGCGACAAAGTCCACGAACAACCAGTTATCAGTCCGGACCACTTATGATGAAAGTTAGCGAAGACGATGCTGCCGAAACCAGGGGTGATGCGAGCTTAGATCATCGCTGCCATAATGGGACCTCGGTGCGTCGTTAAAACATGACACGGGAAAGTCATCCTTGCAGTTGCATATCGACAAGCACATCTCTGTCTACATATCGACAAGTACTACATACCTTCACGAGAACGAGTAGATCTTTTACCGTAAATTCCAGCGCTCTATGTATGCTAAAATATTTCTTCGCGGACGACTAGAAGCTAATTGCTTGAATTTTTGAAAAATTCTCTGAAAAAATCCGCGATGGATTTCAATTGTTATATCTTTGATCTCTTTTTCTTCCACTTACATATAGCGTTGCAACAAAGCCGCGATGCTAGATTCTATTTATTAACATTATTTTTATCGTCTCTATAAATATCGCCTTAATAAACTTTCCGCGGAATTCAAATTAGCATTTCGTAACTCAACATTATTAAATTTCGCGAGCAGCACGCTTGAAAATGAGCGCAGTGTAAAACCAACAAGAACTAGTTTCTTAACTTTACGATGACAATTCCGAACAAATGCAGAGAAGTCATAAGAGACGAACGGGAAAGGGAGAATAAAACGCGGACGCGTGATGGAGAAGGGAGAAAATCGAGGGGGAGCGGCAGCGGAGCGCGAGAAGGGAGACCCTGGGGGCTAGATTCATGCATATGCCACAATCTCATTTGACTACATAATCGTATTCCGGCCCGACGGGATCATTCGTGTCAACAAGTTACATATTTTTTCTATTCCACGTCTCCCTTTTTGCGCAACCGACCGCGCCGTTTCTCATCCTATTGTCGCGATTTTGTCGCCACTAATTCGCGACGATTGTTTGATCCCCTATCTCGCCCCCAGCCTCCGGCGCGCTGAGATGCATGAAACACAAGCCCGGTGGTGGGTCGTTCCGCAATAATCCTTCCACGGACTCTGGAGCGGGGCAAAAGTTTGCGAAGTTTTCAGGCGGGGGTGGTGCGCGCGGGTGAACGACCGACGCGATGAAATTCTTAATATGGAGAGAAAATGGAGGACAAATGCGCAGGTGCGCTAATGGTCCATTCGTACTGTTTCATTTGGATCCTTAATTGGCGAACGAGTTTTTTGAACCGCGCGCGCGTTATGAAACGCATTTATTTATATAATTCAAATAAGTTACTTAAGTTAATTAGTACCTACTTTAATTAGAGATTAAATTAATTAAGTTGATCTGAGTGTGTGTATACACGTATATGATATCACGATAGAAAATCAGAGACGAGTAATAAGATAAACTCCGCACATTGATAAGACGAAGAAGATACCGATTCTACAAGCTACATATTTAAAAAAAAACTTTTCTTCAAGAATTTTAGAAGAATGTTTAAAAGAAAAAAAAAAGTATTTTTCTTTAATCCAGATAAAGTATGAAGAAAAAGAGGCGATGGATACGTTAATTAATCACGCGCCAAGTACAAACTATCACAGCAGTTAAAGCTAAATTGAAGTTTGTAAATTCTTCAAGCATCTAAACAACAATGTGCAAACAACACTTAGTTGAATAATCAGAGTCTTGTACAGGACGTAAAAGAAACATGCGGAAAAAATAAAAATACAATTTTGTACGCTTAATCGTAAAGAAAGACGCGCATGAGAAAAATTCATGATTTTCTCGTCGGCAAGAGTCGGCGCATCGCAATTTTGGAGTCGGTGTCGGTATTTTGGAGCGAATCTGTATCCTTTATTACGGCGTTTCTCTCTCAGTGCAATACGACGGCACTCGCTCGTATATGGCGGGGGCTGTGAGGTCAAAACCGACCGACTCCGGATATACAGCGCGGTGCCAAAGGAGGTAGGAGACTCTTGAATAATATACACGGGCCAGCCGACAGCCCGTGCTCGAAGCTTCGAAGTCTCGTCTAACCCAGATACGGAAACAGATCCAGAAACGAGGTCATTCCCGCTCCGGATACACTTTGATTTCGTTATTTCGGATGCTCGTCCTTCACCACGTTTATTCTCCTTTCGGGTTTGTTCGGGTTGAATCGATTTCGCGCCTTCTTCCTTTGACACGGCGAAAGAAAGTTATTTCGCATCTTTCATCTCCTTTCTCGTGCGAATATCTTTAAAAGTTAATCAGATATCGTCGTTCTTTCTTGAAAGATTTCTTGACTCTTTGCTCTAGATTAGAAACAATTGGTGACAATAGGCAAGTAGAGAAACTATAAAAAAATTATTACAAGAGTGTAATTTACCGTTTTAACCGTACAATTATATTGTTAAATATTTGATGTAAATAACTCAAACGGAAAGACTTCATTACTTAAAATATTATTACATCGTCGCTTGGTATCATCCGAGGGATTCCAATACATAAGCAGTTTACACCGGAGGATTGCTGGTTCAGATTCCATTTGTTCCGGCTGTCACCCCATGACGCATGTCCCATCCATCCACCAAGCTCGCCCTTCCCTTTCCGTAACGTATTACAACCCTTTATATATTACTCTGTCGCAGCCGCGTATCTTCCATGTCTACGAGTAGTCGCGATGCGCGATCGGTTAGATATACATATATGTACATTTCTGATGAAAATATCCGGCAACATTTATATCTTATCACAGACATTTCCACATTTATGCATCATTGTACTCTCCGTATGCATACATGAATAATAATTCAACACTCTTTTAATTAATTCTTCTCTCTAAATTTCAACTTTTCACCAGTATAGCACGGTTCTCTTCGTTCCTTAGACATTGAAAATTTTACATGCAGAGTATAAAAGTCGTCAAATAAAATATGTAGTATTTGATTAGAGAGTCGTATAAATTCGATTAAGAATTTTTTGTCCAAAAATTATATGTCGAAGAGATAAAAATTTCTCGAGCTGAAAGACTCAAATAGCATTCCACAAATCTGACACACTTTCGGAAATGCTGCATATTAATGGCCACGAAAGACTATATATTTCGATCAATTTACAAGCTCCTGTCAAGGATAGACAGTGTAAATAACTTTTCGACAAGTTCCAGAGTAAGCACTGTGACGTCATGAAATTTTGAAGATACTCGATTGGTGCGCGGCTAGGTATATGACCCGAACATCGCTCGTAACATAAACAAGGCTCGTATTCCTCTCCCCAGGGTTCTACGGCAGGAAACGAAGGAGGGATTTCATAATGAATTTACTGCTTGAATACGCTCGGTAAATACAATTACTTAACCTCGCCATTTTGATGTAGTCCGAAACATAAATCGGTATTATTAGACACAGCTTATCGATCTTATTCAACTGACCTTAATAATAAAAACAATAACCATCTTGAGCTATTGTTGTAAATACGCGAAAATATCCGGCGGAATTCAGAGCGCGTGCCGAATACGCATCAATTTTCACTTGTATAAATAACGAATGAACGCACAACAATATATTTCGCCGTTCATAGGGAAGATTCGAAAACCAAATCTGTACAAAGCACCGCGGTCGATATACAGCCGCGATAGTTCATCGTCCTTATGGAGTTAAGGTCGTCCGAGCAAAAGCAGCAGGGCGAAAAGGAGCGCTCCACTTATCTCACAATCACTTAGAAAGCAATCCTCCACGTCCCTTTCCCTAGCCGTCCTTCCTGGCAAGATTGCATATCTTCACGGAGCAGCATTTGCGAGCAAATCCCTCGGCGGTGACGTTAATAACGACCGTGCAACGTGTACGTATGGTTTTTCCAGCTCTCGCTTTGCCCGATTCCCGTGCTTCCTTTCTCTTCCCGCTCGCTCCCTCCCCCTCTCTCCCACTCTCTCTCTCTCCTTCTCATCTTCCTAGCACCTTCTTCCTCTTTTCGTCCTTCTCTGTGGTACACGCCGCATATCAGAACGTGAGTGCGCCACGGCCACGTAGCTAATTATCCCCAAGAGCGTACGGCCCGGAAGGTGATCTATTCGCGGCAGGGAGTTTCCACGAGCAAAAGAGCTGCCGTTCGGCATAAGAGAATAAAGGAAGAAAGTAAGAGAGAAAGCGAGAGAGAGAGAAACTCGAAAAGGACCAAGAGATATCCGTTTTCGAGGAATGCAAATGAGAGAACGACCGAGGGGAGAAAGAGACACACATAGAGAGAGAGAGAGAGAGAGAGAGGGAAGGGGGAGAGGAAGAAAGAGAGAGCGAGAGAGAGAGAAAAGGAGATAGTGCAGTAAGAGCGAGAATGAAAAGGAGGGAGAAAGTTCGTTCTTCTCGGAGGGGTCGGTGCCGTCGCCCCCCTCCCCGTCGACGAAAGCCCGGGGGAGGAATGAGAGATGTAAGGTAATTAAAGCGAACGTGCACCACCTTGTAGGAGATTTAAAAGCTCGTAACTTTTTATGATTTACATTCCTTTCATTTAGTCGCGCGTACCAACGGATAGACTCCATCGCGCCATTTCTTCGTCCTCTCTCGTCCCCCGCCCCCCCCCTCCCCCCTTCCGCGTTCCACCTTCTTCGCGCTGCTCTTCTCTCACTTCGGCAGCTCTCTCTCCTCCTCTTTTCCCTTTTCTCCACGTTTCTTTCCTACCGTGTCGTCCGCGCGCTTTCTCTTCCTTCCTCCTACGTTCCGCCTCTGCAATTTCGAGATTGCGCACGACAACTTTGCCACACGCTGCGGAACATAAGTTCCCAACTCGGGACCTTCTCCGCTACGCTCTTCCTCCGTCCCCGTCTGTCCTACCAACGCCGAAGACTCGATTAAGCTTCCACAAGATCGAGATTAATCAAATACCTCCGTGCCTTATGTCCGATCAGCTTCCAGCCAATAATTAATATTCAGTGTCACCTCCCGTGCGCCGGAACGCCGAATCGCGCCGGAAGAGACCTCCGGTATAGTCGCTATCTTCGAAAGTACCGTGGCACTTTTCGATTGCGAGTGATTCCATTAGTTTGAATAATTCACCTCGGAGAAGCTGTCTTTAGAATAGGAATCAGAGCGACGTGTCGCTCGTACATTTCACAAATTGACACTCGATAAAGAATGTATATTGTTTGGAAAAGATCAAAAATGAAAAAAATATGAAAAAAAAAGCAATGTATTCTTTAACCGATGTGGAAATTCTGTTTTTTCTTAGCAAATTTTTTTAGGGATGTTTTTTTATTATCTTTGAATTTTTTAAAATATCCATCCCCACTTTATTTAATTAATTAGTGAAAATATAAAACATTACTGTTTTTTTAACATTTTGCTTCTAAAAATTGAATTTTGTTTTTTAAGCTGCGAACTTTAATTTAATCACTAACAACATTTCTATTAAAAAATAAATATAACGTATTTAAGAATTTAAGAATGACCCAAAATTCTCTGTAACTGATTCATGTATTGATTTTTACTTAAAATAAATATTTAATTTTCTTTCATATTTTGTGTGAAATATTAAATATATTTTCGATAAAAAATTAAACCTGTGAAATATTTACTTTGTTCGGTATTTAGAATTTTTAACAGACAATACAAATATAACAATCCTAAAAATGGTATCCGTTTATCTCACTTAATCTTTGAAAATCTAAACTTATTTCATTAATTTCCACTTACTTCGACAACTTTTCGGTCTAATTTAATTTAATTTAGTGCTCGAAAAGCTTCTAGTCTTAATCCGCTGCACAGCAAAATCAATAAGATAGATTCCCGATACGTGGCACATGAGAGCCTTGAGATCTCTTTGAATCGGCCGAGAACCGTTTCGGAGTTCATATCAGCAACGTCTCGTGTATTTGATACACATTTCCAAACATTTAATCGTAGAATCAAGAGAACCGTAGCAGCGGCGGCAGCGGCGACGACGGCGCGGCAACTGAAGTTTGTCAACGTGACGATTGCACCGGGCGTCTCTCTATCGCTCTTTCCGCCAATATGGGCGAAACTTCGGCGGTGCCGCGTTGATGATTTCACGGCTCGTCCCAGATAACCACAAGATTAATCGCGAACGCGTCGACGCGGTGCTGCGGCCCGGAACTTAGGCGGCAGCCGCGTCGAGTCTTGTTACATCGTGTTCGTGCGTACGCACGCATCTGTTCACGCGCGCGTATAATAAACCGTCGCGGCGAAATCAAGTAAAAGCAGCTCCACGCCCCGAATTACCCTATCGAGTGTACCTTTTGCAGCGATAGACAACGCGGAGAAGAAGAAACAGGAATACAGACAGACGGACAAAGAAGAAGGGAGCGTGAGGAAGAGAGGGACGGACAGAGAGACAGATACATCTGCTCAAAGACAATGAATACATTAGGAATGCTCTCTGAACACGATTTGCGCAGTTCTCGATTAACTGGAGCATACTGCATCAACAATAACCCGATTCGAAATGGCGCAGGAGGATATGTGCTTCATCGGTAATTCACAGTGGCATCAACTGGCTCGAATGTAAACGATTGGATCAACGAATTCAGCCTCAAACGGGCGAATGTTACTTAGCTCATTGGCGAATATTACTCGCAATTAGAGAAACTTGACGATATCAATTGATTTCGTTGCGTTTTTCTGAAAATTCTACAGAACCTGACATGTTTTTACCTCAAGCTCTCGTCCACTTTCTGAGGAAAGCGTTTCACGATTGAAAAATAACACGAGAATATCACGGGAAATAACTGTCTTGGTTCTATAACATCAAAAACAGTTTCTGTTTCTTTATTAAATACAATTACGAAATTAGCTGCATTTAATTTCGTCGCAATTAAAATCGCTGAGTGAAAAAATGCGTAGCAAATAGATACACGAGATATCTGCGTAAACGAAAAAAAACCAAAAAAAACGACCGATTGATACGCCGCGAAGAACTGCTCTGAAGTCTTTTTTCCTTCCATCCGTCATTAAAATATGCATTGCGGCCGGAAGCGGATGTATCACCAATCGTCGCGGACGGTTCTTCCAATTTCCCGCGAATCACCGCGCCCGCGAAGATTTACGTGCCATCGCGATACGTATGTATTACCGTAAATTCAAAAGGCCATGCCGGAGTAGTAAAGAATCGCTGTCCATCCGTCGCGAGCGCGATGCGGGAATATTGCGCGGTCTTGCCGTGACTTATGGATACACCTTAGAGAAATTGAAAATTTGCCTTGAACCCGATCAAAGTCTCCCTTAGGGAGCGTGCATACAGCATTATAATTGATTTTCCGCGAATGGAACTCGCGTGACGTACTAGACGAACGCGCGGGAGCGCTATTTTAAACCTTCCTCTTGTACTTTAATTTTAGTATGTCACCTCGAACGCATGACGTTTCTGCAAAACGAGGTTTTAGGTCAATTAAAGATCTTTAGATTTCAGCGCACTAGTTTCATTAGTGAAAGATTAAGGCGCGCCATGTCATCGATACCGCAAACTTCTTCGGACAGGACGAAGATAGAAATGCAAGAAGACAGTTCGGCCGTTCCATCTTTATCCGAGCTTATCTACGGATATTTATCAACCGCTGGCCTTCTAATTCGATTGAATGGAATCCGTCGCGGAATCGAAGGGAACGAAACGACCATCGTAAGAGCATTGGATGATAAATAAACTCTACAGTTATTTTCGTACGCTATTGATACTTCAACTGTAAAGATATACCCAACTGTCATATAAATGATGAGTGTAACGATACGGCTCGCTTTCAAGATAAAGGATTTATTCGCTGGCATAGTACGACCATTCTTTCATCTAGTCGAAAGTTTTCAGCTTCGCTAACGTTTATTTAATAACTTGCACAAGCTTCCTCTCTCAGTTCTATTAAACAACACTCATCGCAAGTGAACTCGCAACACCACTTTCGATAATGAATGATCGAGCCGCATTCTACTCTCGATGTCGGTAAGCCTATAGCCAATTTTTTTCCAGCTTGCAATATCGGAGTAATTGTCGACAAGTTAAACATTGATATAATTCCAGCCAGCCTTACTCAACCACACCAATTAATTTATAGCACCTGATGCAAGAGACGTAATTGTGTATTCGTCGGTAAGCAGGATTATCCGCAAATTAATCAATACCGTGCTACGTCCACCTGATTATATCGCGTTTAATTCACAAACTGATGCTGTAAAATTTAAAGCGCCCGATGGGGGGAAAAAACGCCGCACAATTTTCTGCTAAAATAGCGACGCCATCACTAAAACATACGTTCTTTTCAATTTGTTATTGTCCATATAATTGCTAAATACCATCAAGAACGAAGCTATAAGTGCTAAGCTTAGTTTAATTCATTAATTATCGAGAAGTTATCTTTATTAAGAATATTGATTATCAAGAATCGAACAATCAATTCAGCACGCTAAGAATGCGAGTTAGCATTTATCCAAATTTAAGTACTCGAGTGATCCCGAGTGTTATTTGTTGCGTCTCGCGCGGACAACTTCGGGATCCTTTAGGTATTCAGTTGGGTTTCTATCTGCTGACCCTGCCAGTTCGTATAATCACCTTCTAGCCGGCTCGTACATAAGAGGCTAAGGTATATTACTCTAGAGCTTAAAGCATCCCTTATACCCGGCATAATCCTTCTCTCTCTCCCCCTCTTTATTCCTTTCTCCCTCTCTTTCTCACACTCGCTCGCTCCTTTCCGTCGACCCGTCAGTTGAGCTAAACGAGCGGCGAATTAATTAAACTTCTATTTACGTTATCGATGAATCAGCGATATTCCGCGAGACGGCATGCTTGATATTGCATCGATGCCGAGGACCGGCGTAATAAATTTTCAAAAAGTTCCACGTAGCAGTACCTCATTTTGGGACTCTTACCGCGTTACTGGAGAAGATATATATGGAGGAGAAGAAATCAGTTTCTCAATATCTCCGTTTATACGTCGCTACGGACATTTTAGAGATTAGATCGCGCAGCAAATAATCAGTGAGATAAAAATGAAGACGATAATACTACGAGTGCAAAATTACAAATTTACAAAGAAATTGTTGAAACGCTTTGGAAACGCCACATATTATTAATCACTTGTAAATTCGAAACCAATCATCACAAGACAAATGGATCTTCGTAGCAAAATTAGATATTGCATTCAATTAATTGTACAATACCGAACGTCACTCGCTTTATAGAAAGGCATTGTTTTGAAACGTGATCCCAATAACTACCGGCCACCAAAGAATTACTTGTTCACACGAACCCGTAGCGCGCGCTTGATTTACAAAGGAAATATTAGAGGTGGCTTTCGAATATATCAGCGCGCAAAAGAGAGAGAGAGAGAGAGAGAGAGAAAGAGAAAAAGAGAGGCAAAATAGGGAACGAGATGCATCGAAGGTCCTCGAGAAAATCGATATTAAATGAATTCCCTCGGTCGCCGGCAGCCTTTGTATCGCACTCGAAAGCAAAGTTTTCGTATAAAGGCGACGCTGTGTTGAACGAGCGCGGGCTGAAACGAGAGACCCGAGTCGGGACGGGAGCGACGCCACTTAAATAATCTAATTAAACGGAGGAGCTACAAGCCGCGCGAAATCCGCGCGACCTCAGACGTCCGTTTCCTTTCTGTATCTCTACAAATGACCTTGGCGCCGACGAGAAATGGAGGCGTCTTCTCTTCGCGTCCTTCCCCGAGTTGGGAATTTCCTCTGACTTTCCCTCAGCTTGTGCATTTAAACGGGGTGCGGCGGGCCCGACCGCCGTTAAACCGACGCGGCAAAACAATACTCGAAACAACTGTTAATCATGCCCGACCCGTAGTACGTAGCGCGGCGCAAATAAAGACCGCCAGCATTCTCCTTCAATCGACTCCCTCGGCGAAACTCACGCTACTTTACGTACGCCTGAAATTGAAATCAATCTCGCGATCCAGCGAGGAACATCGATTGTTTGCCACTCGAAGAAATAAACCACAAATTTGCATGATGGATGCGAAGCTTTCGCCAAGTTCAAAAAGATAGCGCGTCTTCAACGAACGTCGCTGTTGAAAACTATTTTTTTACAAATGTCAGAAAATGTCTGTCGAGCATTATTATTTTTATCGGGGGAGAGCAACTATTGCGAAATAGGAAAATATCGCGCGCTTTGTGAAAGGTATCACAGTCGTGTTATAGAAATTACAATCGATCGGAAATAATATTTCGCGATCAAAACGAAAGATTTACGGTGTGTTGTACGCGCGCTCGATAATTGGCTGAATACAGGGTGATTTGAAAGCGAGGGTGCGCGTACTATCGCGAAAAGCGCGCATTCGTTTGCATTCGCGTCCCGATACGCGAGCCCAGGGCGCTCATTTGTATGCACATTTGCTTAAAAGTATCGCCTCTAGATATTTGCTGCGCGCTACCACGACCCCGGCGCGCGTTGTGTCCGATGCGCTACGGTGAATTTAATATTGAAAACATTCGATCGATCCATCGCGCCGCCGAATGGCCAATAACAGTGATCGCTAACATATAGCTGCTAAATAGCATTTCTCGGCGCCGGAAGCAAGCGAGCTGTCGACAGAGTTCATCCGGCCCGAAGCTTACTCGTTTCGAGTAATCTCAATCATTTCAGTCGCGTGATCCGCGTTTATGTGTAAGTGCTTGTACATATAGTATTGCATTGTATCAAACAAAAGTCTTCGATATATCTGAAATATTGATTGTTACAATACACTTTAAGCCTATTAAAGTAAAACTTTCCCGAAATTTCAAGTAGTTTCTTTTTCCGGTTTCTTAACTAATTTAGAATCGATTCTTTCTAAAAAAAAAAAAAAAAAAACTTGTGGCGACACCGATTTTCAAAAACTACAAGTAAATAAGAATCTCCATTTTACATGCGCAAAGTGTAAAGAAAAGCGCGATTAGAAAAAAGCTATGTATCAACATAATGACGCATCGGGCGAACCGATTCGATTCCGGCGTGATACACACTCATGTGGATCCGTGTCGCACACGCCGCGTAATAACATACCGAGTATCTGTAAAATCCGCGGACCACAAGCACCGCACGATCCAACACACGTGACGCGCGCGCGCGTCGCGTTGCGTCGTGGCGGCGGAGTGTGCGGCGAGCAAACCACCGAACGGTCGTTCTGTCCGGCTAATTTACTTTTTGTATTTTCGGTTTAAATTGACCGACCGTGCCCGATAGCTGCACTTCCTCCCCCGCACTATCCGCCAACCCTACACCCTGCGCTCTCCATTCGCGACCACCGGAGCTTCACTAACCGTGAATGCCAATCTCCTCGTCCACCGCGAGGTGATTCCGTCTTTTTTTTTTTTTTTTTTTTTTTTTTTGTCGTCGTTTCCCACCGTGTCCACTCTTTCCTGTCCTGACGCTCCCTTCTGACTCAATTCGTACTCCCATCCCCTTCCTTTCTCTCGCTGTCTCTCCCTCTAACTCTGTTTCCCCTATTTCGTACCTTCTCCCTCTCGTCCTCTCGCGTTCTTTAGTGTGACGGAAACGACGGACGATCGTGTTTCCGGTCGAATTTTCCCGATGGCAGTAATCGCTCACGATGGAGAGACTCTCCCACGGAGCTCCCTTTACCCTTTGACGGTATCGTCACGTGCTCCTTTTTTTAGCTAGCAAATATCGAAACTCGCGACTGAAATTTGTTGCGTCGGGCTTCGGGCTTCGGGCCGAACTGAGAGCCGGATCGATTAACGCTATACCGAGTTATTAAACGCTTCGCAAAGAGATGATAAATTATGGAAACTTTTAAATACGTGTGTCAAAAGAAATGCATCTATAATTACGTTTGATTTTGAGTGTAAACTCTTATAAAATCAGCTAAAAATAGTAATTTTTCAAAAACTTGAAAAATAAATTAATCGTCAAATATGTATTAAATAAAAGCTTTCACACCAATCTAACATAATCAAAAAAAATTCGAGAAATAGATAAAAACGGATAGTAAAATAATAAATGTCCGAGTGATAGATGCATGGCAAAAATAATTTCGCGCAGCGAAAATGATTTCGCGCGCGCGAAGCGAACGATCCGATGAGGTGTTTTGCATCGCAAACTGCATTTGATCGACCCATTTTATCGCTATGTATTTTTTTTTCGGCGGAGATCGCGTGCGCGATGATAGCGTGCGAAACTAGACTCCCGTGTTTTTGCATTGTGCAAGGTGCCGGCCGGATTTTTCCAGAATAACATAGTGGAATTATGCTTTCAACGATATTTCCTTTACAGCTTTCGCGAAGCGCGTTCGAATGTTTGCAATGCAGACGCCGAGGTTGTCCGGCATGCAATGCGTTTACAGTCACGAAGGGAAGTGTGCGCTTTTTGTATGTATCATATGCAATTGAAAATCAGGGCACGCGTGGCTACGCGCTGATATTTCCATCGATGCACGCTGTGACATCAAACAGATTACTATTCCGAGATGACACTTAAAATTTAGCACATGTAGGCAAATAGCACGGAGGTAGCTACCCCTCGTTATATATGGCGGAATTTCAAAATGCGACAGAAGGGTCTGATCCCAAAGGAAAATGTAATTTTGCACCCCGAATTCCTACGAAAAGTTCATGAATTTTAAAAAGAGAAATGAGGTCAGATTGCGATCTCATTAATTCTTTCACATATTACACTTCCCATATTTTAATATACGTATAATATTTTTACGAAAGTTCACCGTTTTTTTATTAACAAAGTAGACTTTTACTAAAAAAAAAAAAAAAAAAAGTTTCGCAAAAAGTTCAATACGCTTATTACGCGAAAAAAGTACATCCATATTTAATATCAAGAAAAATTTACGGAAGATGAAATAAGCACAATACCGATTAATGAGGCGTAATTTAGTGAAACCTAATTTCAATTGAATGACTGAACTGTAAGCGTCGCTTTTTAATAAGCAAAGTTCTTTTATCACTCAAAGTTCACTTGCGTGAATGAAGGAGCGACAATGAAAATATCTTCGAGTATTACTGGCTCTAACAAATAAGTTCGATGCGAGTAAACTTCGTATTCAAGCGTTGGGCGGCGAAAAGGTTGAGAAGATTCGCAAAGTTCGAAACGTGTTTATTGATTCGCTTAAGTGCATTTCTAAGTTTAGTGCCGCCAAGCGGAATGTCGGTCATTGCAATGTTCTTAATTCGGTACAATGACGCAAACACACAATGCTGCGATGTGAACATCTATATTTTCAATCAATTTATTTGTATATTTTTTTACATACTTTTTAAATCTTTTTAAAACATTTTACTTAATTTTTTAATATTCGAATTTTCTCGTTGTAACACAAATAGATATAAAGAAATTGAAATTAAATAGAATATGACATTATGTCAATTTATCTGACAGACTAATTGAACTGATATCATAACTATGTCAATTAATCTGATAATTTCGACACCGATCCATTAAAGATATTACTATAATCTCTCTTCATAGTTTTATACGGTATATTTTAGCGTTTTGTCAAGAATAAAAAATAATTAAAAAATGGATGTCAAATAAAAGAGTAGCGCAAAAAACATATATTATTACATATTTATTACGTATATTAAAATGAATTTAAGAGACGAAATACTGCATAGATGAATCCAACGTTGAGTTTGTGCAATAGCTGATAATACAGAACAGTATAATTAATATAAATGCCGCACATACCAATAAAGGATGCGTAAATGAACGAAAACAAGAATAAACGGCACATCGTCAAACTGCTTTAATCCCAAACGTCCATTTTGAATCATTGTCACGCGATCGGCACATGCGAGATCCATCAAATTTACGCGTTTGTACGACGCATAATATCAATTAATTCCAATGAAAAATTTACAATTGACATAAAAAATTATTTTTTTTAATTATTTTATATTATCAAGATAAATCCAATGAAGAATGAGTTTTAGAATCGACCAAAAGAAGCTGAAACTTTTCATAGTTTTTAGCCGACTTTCAAGATCGCGTGCCACCAAAATTGAAAGACGCGATCGACCGGGAGTATTCTCGAAAACTCGATATTTCGAATCGATACTTAATTACGGCACAACGGCGTCTCATCGGCGCTCGTTAGTCGCAATCGCTTTCACGAGCGTGCGCGCGCTAAATGAGGATGGCGGAAAGAGCGACCCTAAAATTTGGTACGCGGTACCGCATATATGCATACACGTTTGCGACCGTGCCGCGTGCAAGCGTCGGTTGGTTGTAAAATGCTAAACAAACGGAGGGTGTCGGTTCGAATAACGCGACGGAATCGCAGCACTAAATAACCGGTTGAACAAGTGGGTGCGCGCAAGCTTGTTTCGTTAAAAAAGTTCGACGTCGATGTGTCACTGATCTGGTTTTTTTTTTTTTTCGATCGACTTGCGCAAAAAGTGGAAGACGCACTTTTGCGACAAACAAATTATTAATTCACTCGATTTTTCCTGCAAAATATATATATATTTCGATCTAAAAGGGCCGATCTAAAAGCGCAATGAGGCGGCTGCAACGAGCTGGGTTTAAAATAATATCACAAATTAGATCCTTTGTGAATCTTTTAATTTGCCTTTTTGAATTCAAGCTAAAATTAGCATAAAATTATTTTGTTGCTCGCGCATTAAAATTGTAAAGGCTCACGTATAGCGATCTCCATAATTGCAATCATTACTAGTCACCGTAATTACCGGATCCATATCAAATTCGTGTTTATTTACAATACAATTTCCACATATTCAGATAACGTATTAGCACAAATGACGTCCAATCAGATTAGCGATTCGCAACCGATAGCCGCTCCTGGTTCCCGTAAAATATTTTCGCGCGTCGTCGCATTTTCGCTGTTGACAGGTCGGGGAAGGGGGGGGGGGAGAGAAACGGCATTCGCGGCTTGAGTTCAATCAGTTAGCGCTTTGATCCCAGGCACGTGTTCTTTATCACTCGGCGGGAAGCATCCCCCCCCTCCCTAGGTAGGCAAGAGGTTATCGCACCGGTGGCTGAACTTAATGCGTCGCAAAGTAGTTCCCAAGGCGGTGGCGTCGGGGAAACGCGAATGCAATCGCGCTTCGTGCTTCGCGTCCAGGCACTACGTATGTCTACGTCTAGAGAGAGAGACGACTCGTCCAAAGCCGCAGCCAAGCTCTTGGCAAAGGGTCTTTGAGGATAGTGGTCGGGGAGAAAAAGCAAAGGTTAAGGTGTGTGTACCCGTGTCTCACCCCGGGAAACCGTGGACGTGACCGGACTTTTCGCGTAGCCGGAGAGAGTTACCGACGGCAGAAGCCCCTGCTTGGCTTTGACACCATCCTAGACAACCCTGCCCTGAGGTATTCGTCGGTGCCTGCCTCTTTTTTAATCGTCGACTTTTCCGCGTCCCGCCTTTATTTCGTGACGGTTCTCGCAAAATTCGAAACCACGGGACATTTTCTTTCGCCAAAATAGCTCTACACTGAATGACGATGCGACTGAATCACAAGTTTGCACTTGATTTAAGAACGGAACTATTACGAAATAAAAATATTCAATTATCCATTAATTTTAACTATAAATGACAACAAAGAAATGTGCCATTCTTCCATTTTTATTTTCGAAAGAATGAGATAAATTTGATAACCGTCAAAATACTTTGATAGAACAATATTGAGCTGCCGGCTGACATTCTCGTGTTAATATTCTCTGCACAATTCTATGCATAATCGCATAACAAAATAAATTTACGCCAATGCATTTTATAGCCGCGTGTATTCATATTTCTTTCTTTTTCCGTCTTTTTGATTTGTCGAAAGTAATGTAACCGCTAGGCGGCTAAAAAAATCTACAAGTACTTCGATTTTTCGATTTTCTTAAAGTAAATTAATGAAATACTACCAAAACTAAGAAGTCCGCGGCATTCACCCAGTTTCTATTCATGAAACGGCGCCCAAGAAAATTCGCTCCATCCAAGTAAGCTCACAAACATTACAAACTAGTTGCTGAGTCTTGTAAAAAATGGTGCAAGTATTCAGGATGAGAGTCAAAAGTTAAATACTACGCTCCAATAGCAGCTCTCAAGAATTTTTACTCTCTAACGGTGCCATTCAAAAGTTTATTATCTGAGAAATATTGTACTGTCGAGAGTTTCAAAAATAATTTTAACACACGTTTAACATATATTGTAAAGCAATTCAAAATAAAATGTAATCATTTAACTATATCTAAAATTTAAAGTACATTCGGATAAGTTTATTTTTCTAACTTGTTTTTAACTTGTTTTTGATAGTTGCTCTCGCCATTATTTCGCCATTAGACGGTCGCCATTAATTTGTCTCGAGTCTGGCTGAGTAGACGACGCCCGCGCGCTTTCGTTGCAGAGAAAGTCGCGACTGTCCTGAGTATTATTTCTCTCGCTGATTGTGAGCCGAAGAGCCGTGGCGCGAACCAACGGAAACGTAGTTTCCCGGGTTGTTTGCGTAAATGCCGCGGGTAAAGTCGGTCCTCGGTTTCCATCCCGCGGGACGATCCATCTCCAGAAGTTCTTGGAGATTACCTCGAGAGCGAAAGCGTAATGGAGGAGGCGACGCGCGGGGGAAGTACGGCGAAAAAACGGCGGAGAATCGACGCGGGGGTTGAAGAGACGACGGAGAGAGGGAGAGAAAGTGCGAGAGAGATAAACCATGGAATTGCTTTTGATATCCGCAGAATCGGGACCACAGCGGTAAATCTTGGCGACGACCGAAACCTTCGCACAGAGTACTCTGTTCTCTTCGAAAGATACATAAACAAATTGCGATTTGTCTTCGACGAAGTTGAAGTCGTGTTCGACTACGATGCGATTGTACGAGCGTGTGATCGATGAGAACTCGGGGAAAAAGAACAGAAAGATGCAAAATAGGAACGCTGAAAGTTTGCAACGTTCCGCAGATCAAGGGAAGTCGTGCTTCTTAGATTCATCAGGCAAGAGTGTACAATTATCACGCGTTTGTAAAAGCGAATTGCGAATCAAATGGAAAGGTCACTTGTGATTTTGCGTATGCGTTTTGCCAACTGCGCTTCGCAAAAAGCGAGCGACATGAATCCTTCAGCTCTCTAAAGGATCTCTAAATAATTCGCCGCACGAGAATGTTTTGTCTCATAAGATCGCGCACAGGAGAATTTTATAATATGTCCAACCTGACTCACACGGAATCTTTACGGCGTACTACGCCGTCCCCGTGGGACTCGGCTCGCGACTACGCCCGAATTCTAATTCGGCACCGCGAGAGCATCCCGGACGATATTTCGGCTTGTCGGGACATCTTCGCCCGTCTTTGCCTCGAGATTATTTATGAATCGTATATAACATTCAGGACATGTTACGTGTGTATGTTGGATGTCGCGAGCTCGAAAGTATTTTGACATTACCGGCTCCCGTGATATTGGCATCGCGTATTACACAGATTGCGTGATATTCTAAAAAATCGTTTTTATTGATAGAATAAAATTTCAGATTGTGATATTCAGTATTCTTTATATGAAAACAACAATTTAAGCAGAATCAATATTGTTTTATGTTTGACTAAACATTTGCTTTTATTTTTTTGCTATAAATTTAATGTACGTAGATAGAAATCAAGAGAATCAAAGAGCTAAAATAATAATAGCGTTTATTATTCAATTTCTAGTTAATTTTTCAATCTTAAACATAGTCGGCATTCTTTTTCGGACTCGCGTGAATTTCAACTGCACGAAAGTAAAACCTCGCTTGAAACAAATGACACTTACGTTAGATCACAGCGAAGATCGCGAGTGGAAAACGTGAAAGCAATTTGTCTTCGATCTCAGATTGCGGCTTTTTGCAGGCGGTCGTTAATAGCGGCCTGTACAAGCCCCGATAAGAATCGGTGCCGTTTGTCACGGAGAACGCACGAATTTTTAACGATAAACTCGGGCTGTGTGCGCTCTTTTCCACCTTGCGGGCTGCAACGTATATATCTGTTATTGCGTCCGTGTCTTCGTAAATCTCGGACTTTAAACGGCCCGACGATGATTTAATTCCAACTGCTGGGACCTGGAAATCCCTGACCGCAGCAAGTTACGCTTTCAAACGTCGCTGGCAAGTTAAAAGCCCCGTGACTCGGTTATTTTTTGAGCTTTGTTTCAGATTTCTGCTTTCGAAAGAAGCAGCGAATTGTTGAAAGTTCCACAAATTGCAAATACATCTTCCGAGGTAAATCTTTGTTAATAACTTAAATCAAACAATTTATATGCATTTACGTGCAGCTGTAATTTTAGTTTATAACTGGATATTTTTTCAGTTCCAAAGACACATAAAATCTTTGCTTAGTTTTATTAAGAATAAACGCTGCTCAATAAAAAGTATTATTAAAACAGCTACGAAGAAGCTGCTAGCTCAGAAGAAGTAATGTTAATGTCAGATTGAACTAATATTGGAACTTTCTAACAAGTAGATTAAATTATTCAAGAGAGATCGCAAAAAGATGATAAAATATGTCGAAGAAAAAGCATGGAGCTTGTTAATGACTTCAAATATTATTTCAGCCATGAAGATCGAATAATGTTTCTTATATAAAATGCTCTATTTACAAATACATAATTGTAAGAAACAGCCATTGGAAGCTACTTGCCATAAAAGTGTATCAGCGAAATAAAAGACGGCTCACAGGAAGATTTACCAAGATCTCCTTAGTTTTGAGCCCTTTTACATTGTTTCTTTAGACTTCGACAACCCTGTTCCATTTACTGATGCGCCACGAGAGACGCGCCCGTGCGCAATATCATCGCTATTCCGAGACGCGCATATTTTTCGCGCGGAAAAACCGAGTGGGGTCTCGCTCGCAGAAAATCCCGGACGTTCGGGCTAGCTTACAGCCCTGAAACGAGCTCACTTACTTTAAAGCCGATCAGCACAAATTCCTATGTGACCGTACAAATTTCGTCGGAAATCATGATTTTCGAGAGGCACACATTTCTCATATTGGCGTCCGGTTTTAAACATTACTCCGTGTATTGCACAATGGCAGGAAATCACGTGAAGAAAATTCAAAGTATAACGCAGAAAATAAAATAGCAATATAAGGTCGGAACCATATATTTCTCTGAAAAATCCGGGAAATTTAATTCCAAGCACGAGCGCGTGTAAACTTTTTACATCCTTTCAAACTAACGATAAGACTTTGCCTTGAGAAGCAGATCTATTCCTTTTTTTGACATTTGCAAGCGCAAAATATTCGATTGTTGTGCACGATAATAGTTTTTAGAGTTCACTCGCCGTTTCCGTGTCGAACATAGTAAAAAGAAGATACGATGCCGAGCACGGTGAATGCATTGGGGTCACAAAAAGGTCTAAGCTAAAGAAGAAAACTTTAGTAAAGAGTTCCGAAACGGTGGGCCTTAAAAAATGTGGTGAGAGACCCACAACCGCGCTATAGAGAGAGAGTCTTATACATTCGAGCGCTTTGCCGTTCTTATCTCGCATCTTCCACAGTACGTGTACTTCGCGCACACAAATCACATTCTGTGGAGAAACTCGAGCACACCTCGCGTGGAAACGTAAAGTATGCAAAATCGCGACCGGTGTACCGCAAAATTGTAAACACTAGAAGCGAAAAGTGGCCCAGACGCACCGCACGTGTTTTATCACGTGTGTAAAAAAGATTCCGGATTAACCGCGCATTATAAATAGAGTCGCGTTAAAAATGTTTCCGAAAATTTAACTTCTCTTGTACGAAATTACAAAATCTCTCATATTTACATAATAGATACAGACGTAAAATGCGTGATCAAAAGAACATTTTTCGGTTTTCTAACGTTATACGTTATTTTATATAAAACAAAAAATAGTCTATTGTCAAATGTACATGTAATATAATGTTTAAAATAATTAAAATTAAAAGGATTACTTCTGTAAAAAAAGAAATATAAAATTAATACGATAAACTAGCTTTAAACGTGCAATTTTTCAAGTGTTCCAAACTAATATAGTTCGCGATATATTTGTAGAAATTATCATTTATATTGTAATCGCCAGTATTCACGTCTTAATTAAATTATACCCTCATTAAACTGATTATTGACATTCATCTCAACATTGACATTGTTTTTAACACAACTATATCTCTCTATATATTTCGCATGAGGAAAATCCTTATTATAGAAGCTAACATGCTATTTTTCCGTGGAACAGCGAAGACGATCAATTCGTATCATCCTATCGATTCAGTCCAAGAGTCTGACAGGTGACAGCGGAAGAAGAATATCTCGGAGGCGCGTGTCGTGTGGGGCGTCGTCGTTTTAATACAACTTTCGATTGGCACCCTCGACCGGACCTTCAGCGAATCCGATACCGGCAGCCGAAGACGAGGGGTAGTAAATCAGTCGAGTGCAACTCGAGGGTTGGCCGCCCAGGACAACACGTACCTGCCATCTATATTCGTGCACACCGTTCTCCAAAGCAGCCTCTCACATCCCCTCACACCCCTGTCACACCTCAGGGTCTCGGCGCCGCAACCGCTATCCTGTAACCGGCACGAGAAGACCTCCCCTTCTAACCCCTTACCACCCTCGGAAAGGCACGATACACCTTGTCGTAGACTTCGAGATTTATACTCGCGCGAAATCGAGTTCGATGCCGATCGTATCTGACACGAACGACGTCAACGATGCGTTTCCACATTTCCTCCCGTAAAGCTTTTAACAAGATGTTCAAAATATTCAGACAAGTACTCTTAGACAAAGTACTTGAATACATAGTGACGATTTCATATATTTATATATTTTTAATTTCTTTTGTTTTTTACATTACACTAGCTCCGAGGCATAATCGATATTTTGGCGTACAACTGTTTCGCGTAATGTCCCATTTTTATCACTGTTTCGAGTAATATAAAAAATATTTATAATTTACGACACGCAAAAAAACACTCATGCTAATGAAAAATTTTGTTTGCTGCAGGATATCATTTCTCGCGTGCGAAACTGCATACGAATTTTCATTAAGCATTTGCGAATAATACATTATCAAATTTCAGCTCTCGTTTACAAATAGTAATACATTGATTTTGTAATAGCTGTATTACTTTTCATAATCAAAATTGATTGATCTTTCCAACTAAATCAATGTGTTCCCAACTAAAACAATATTATCATGTATATGTACCATAGTCTAAATATATTGTTTAAGTATATTGTCGCATATAAACAAGTTTTCTATCCCCTCTTTCTATTAAAAACAAATTCACTATTTTCCAAATAAAAATTTTAAACATAAAAATATTTTAATAGCAACCTTTTATGGTCATATCCACAAAGAGAACAGTTGACAGGTGAACCAACAGGTGTACCAACAAATACTATAGATGATCAAAATTGTGCACTGAAATAAATACAACAGTTCTTTTCCGCAAATTTAATTAATCCATTGGGTGAGTATACACGGTTTAGCGGACGTTTTAAAAATAATTTACCCCAGGCGCATCTGGATTCGATGCCATATGAATTTAAACAAAAAAAAAGGAACCAAAAATAATAAACTTTTATTTATCGTAAAATAAAAAATAAAGCCTAGAGATAGAGATTTTTTATGATCTAAAAACAAAAAAAATCAATTAGTCTGCACGATATATTTATTGTTCATCTATCATCTCATCTAAAAAGTAATTCATATTTTCTCGCATTTAGCTGATTCCTACATATATGTACTTATTTAATCGTATTTTGCTAATTCTTATTTTCAAAGCACATTTTGCTTGACAATCGTTAAATAAGTTAAAATCACGCGATATCTAATAGTAATGCAGCGGTTTCGTATTTGCGCACACTCGTCTGTCCGCCTCTTTCAAAAGGAGACCACAACGATTTTGACGTTCACTCATTACGGAGCTCGGTTTAACGAACAAGCCACGCACTCCGTGCGCAAACAACGCAGGAGTGTCGTCATTAATAGTTTGCAGAACGAGATAAAGGGACACAAAACGAACTTGCTAACTGCCGCTAGTTATGTCATCCGCTTAACATATCCACGGAATTTTATTCCCTCTCTTTCGTAATGTAACGACATTTCATTAATATTTCTAATACTAAAAAGCGTGGTCAGAATACTGTATTATAAAATGTTATCTAATTTATTCAATTAATGACCTTAGCGTTTTCTGTAGCTTAAAGATTTATAATATTATCCAAAAAAATAAAAAATAAATGTTCTAATAATAAGAAGCAAAATGGATGTTTAATAATATAGTGTGAACTGTATTTTATCTAATTTTTTTTTTTTTCTCACTTTCTTTCCAGTGCTATCTTCCCATTATTTCACACTTGTCTACCACCTGACAGTGTTGGAATAAAAAAAATGCATTCCAAACCGATTTTTCCAAAATGTTTACGATGCAAACGTATTTTTTTCCCAAACGTATATGATGTACTAATATAAAAAGAAAATACAACTGATTAAAATAAAATTAAAAATTTATGTTTTATCATATTTAATTATGGCATAAAAAAATATTAGCATAAAAGAAATGAATTATTAAATTTATGTAAGAACTTAAAACATTTCTTTACAACAATCAACTTTTCAATATTAGCTGATTAACATGCTAGACTATTTCTTTGTTTAAAATATAAAATTTCAATGCATTATAGTGAAGAAAATGTAAATTTTTAATTGTTAGGCCTACCAATTTTTATAGTATAAGATTTCAGTGTCTAATAATGAATAAAATGTACGTTTTAATATTTCTAAAGATCATTTTTTAAATTCTATTGTATTCTACAAATATGTGCATTTATTTTAGAATTAAAGTTTTATTGCATTGTGTTATGTATAATTAAATTATACTTATTCATTCTATTTATTCACAATTTGTAGTTGTAACACAGGCATGCACCAATCAATAATATCAACAAGTAAATGTGCGCTTTTAAGTATGAAATAAATTCAGATATCAGATATCCCTAAATAGAGATTGAGTGTATCACGATTAAGCGAATTGCAAAAATCGACATAACAGTTCCTTTCATCGGCTTTTCTCTGCTTTCTTATCTTACTATTGTTACGTAATCAGTATATAAAATAGTGAAAAAACCGCATAGAAAAAAAAAATAAATCAAAAGAGAAAATACGAGAGAAAAAATAAATTTAATTGTAGTCCATTTCTATAAAAAAAAAAAAAAAATAAGAATCAACAGCAATTCCTCAGTATAATATTGCTGATCCTCCGTATTAGAAAGTTAACGTAATGTTTCAATGAACAATGTGACCATATGGAGGATAGTTTGGTCAACATTAGACCGTTCATAAAATTGCCTGGTTTAGTCCAACATTTCGTGCTCCGCCACTTTGTCTTCGGCTCTTTCGGCGCGGAGTATTTCCATTTTATTCTCTTACCTCGCTTCGGAGATAAACGGCTTACAACTCTCTCAATGCATCACGCTGCGCAAGAGCGTAATACGATACTATGTTTAACATCACTTATATTGTGCTAGGGCACCGCCGGCAAATAAGTGATCAATTTATTTACCTCCTTCTCTATATCGCGGGAGGAATGCAGTAAACATGAAGTAATTTGTTGGCGAAAATGTTTCGCAGGCACGCGATCGTTTATGCTCTGCAAGACGGCGCGCGTAGTGTTATTTCCGATTCAGAAATATGTAATAACTATACTTTAGCGTAATAACATAATAAACTGTATCGCGCATGATTATGTGAGCACAGCATTACGTTACCACTCTTTTATAGCGCATTTTGTGAAGCATAATATATTAGCAATCTGTGGAAATTTATGATTATTAACAAATGATAAACTGGCTAAAGATCTTAATGTATGTTTATTACGTATGACAGATTGTGAAAAGCGTTTCAGTTCCTATTTTATCAGCATATTTGCGACAAAGTATGTCCATGCAAAACAAACTGCATCTCTCGTTTTTCAATTTAACAATTGTTTCTATAAGAGATATTATTAACGTTGTAAATTGTTTCCAAAGAAGAGAATTACTGATACTTGGTACTGATAAACTGGAAACAATAAATGATGACTGTAATTAAAGACGGTAATACCTATTAATTATTTCATTAATTACTTCCGTTTAATTATTTTCGCGCGGTCTTACCACCTCGATGTCATTAGCTGCAATTTGTATTCCATACATTACGAAAACTACTTTGTCAGTGGATACAATCTATTGATCGCTTCATAATTCTTTAAGTCAAAGTAATTGAATAGGGATATTAATGGATTAAAATACAACTCTTTCTCGTCAAGTCATTATATTTTACTAAGTCAAAATGTAAACAAATTTTTGTCTGTCGATTCCTGACGATTGAATTGAGTGGAATGAAAATTGCTCAGCCTCGCGCATTATTTACGAACACAACAGGGGCAACGAAAACACGACGGCGAATCAATTTTATTCGGAGCATGAGCCGCGGATTTGCTCGTTTTATCGATAACTCTGGCGATCCGGTGCGGACAAAATTGCCGGAATAAAGGGGTGCAATATCGATGCGAAATTAACAAGGGGAATAAAGGAGAGCGAAATGGAGAAGAGTTGAAGAGGGGATGGAACACAGGGCCGGGGGTGAGGAGAAGTCATCCTCCAAGGAAGACTTTCGACAGCCGGCTGCGGCGAAATCAGAAATCGATTGTTCGGCAATAACAATTCGGTGCACTCAGCCGAGAGGCGGGTTTCGGCCGAAGCACTACTTTCGTGTCGGCGCAATATCTGTGAGTGCATTTTTCTGGATATCCAGGCGGACCACACGCGACCAGATAGCGACTCGGCCAAAGCTGAAAGAACTCCGATTTTTCGAATGCGCGATGCGGTGTTCCTCAGATTCGCCACCGCGACTATTATTGCTGCACGTACAATGCGCACGATATTATGCATGCGTGCTGCAGCCGCGTACAGGAATGCCATGAGAGTGGCTTTACAATCGACAATATATCGACGCTCCGACAATGGTTTTCGCGATCTCAATTTCGACAAAAAAGATCTCGAGGATATTCGATATTGCATGAAAAGACATTAAAGAAAAAAAATTTTCGGGCTATAGAATGAGCAAAAATATATGCAAATATCACATGGTTAGCCTTTCATTGACTAATCTTTCCTTCTTACTCGCTTTTAACATCTTATTATCGTCAATAAGAAAAAACTAATTATTAATCCTTATGAGGATATTTTTATATCTCAGATAGAGATTTTTCTCTAATAAAAATCTTGCAAGAGAGATTTAATAGATTCAAATAAAATTTATCGTCCTTATTTTTAATATGAAAATAACTGCTAGTTATTAAAAGTCCCGTCAACATTAAAACGTTGAGACTTAATTTTGTCTTCTAATTTTCACAAGCGACGACAACAGTTGATTTCTCACATTTATACACGACATACGGCGCTCGCATGGCTCGCAATTTAGAAACAGAGGATGCGCCACGTCAAGCAATTTAATTTTCGCGTCGCTCGTGTACGCTCTTGAGGACGATAAAAATTCGTTTTTGAAGGCGCGTAACACGTTCGTCGACATCCCGCGTATATTTTACGCTAGTGTATAGCACGTGCGACAACGACGACGATGAATTACGCGTGCATGCACGCGTGCATTCGCAAGCGGCCGCGGTGTGTAAGATTCCTTACGTCGTAAAAGGCTCGTATCTCGCGATCTGGCAGCGCGGCGTGGCGAAATAGCGCGTTTTACAATCGCGTGCCGTGTCATTCCAAAAAGAGGACGCCGAACTTATGGTCGTGCACGACGTAAAAATCACTGTTGCCGATAACTCATAACCTACCCTTGAAACCTTACCAGGGCGTTTTTCAATCTGCGTCAGAGAATAAAAATGAAACACATCTCGACGATGCGAAAATATATCCTCAGGTTTGAACGTGAGTTGCATCATACAACAATTCTATCATATATCTGGAGGACATTACACTCGCAAAAACGTTTTATACAACTGCACAATATTATCAAACCTTGTAACGCAATTAAACACCTCGTTCTTTAAAAAAAGAGAAAAATAAAGTTTGTGTTGAAGAGTATTTTTTTTCTTTTTTTTTTTTTGGAAACACAATACGGCACGCCATTAAGATAAAAATTATTTCCCTCGCGCTAATCTCGGGAGTCGGCCGCGTTACTGCACGTTATTACATCTTCCCATTTGCGTCACATTCATTACGCACGAGTGTAAAAGCCGCGGAATGTATTCCTCCGAGCGCATATAAGGAATGTGTCAGGTATACGGCGGCCGGGGATGCGCGCCCAATTTAGCCGGTAGCCCCGCGGCGCGGTGTGGATGCAAACGTTTTTACGTTTATGGCCGGTAATTCATAACGCGGGGTGGTAACGCTTCGCGATCGCGAGAACGCGGACGCGAACGGTGGAGGAACACCGGGAGGGCTGAAACGAGGATAGGGTAGGATAACGTTCGCAGACGCGGCGGGGCGATAGGAGGGTAGGTTTGGTCGCGAGGGAGACTGCGAGAAGAGCGAAAGGAAGCGAGACGAGTGGCACAACGGGGTTGCTTGGGAGGACGGGAGGGAGGGGGGGAGGGGGAAGAAGAGAAAGCGCGAGAATCGAGGGCGAGAATAACTAACAGTGATGGGGAAGGCGAAGTGGCAGCCTGCACAATGTTGGAACGAGAGACGCGTAAACTTAATTGACAAGCACAGGTGGCGCTTAAACCTGACTACCCTTCGCTCGTACTTAACTACTTGCTGCAGCCTCCTTGGTCCCGCGTTCATCCCCACTCCTTCCTTCGTAAGTCTAGCATGCTTTCTCTCGCTCGCTAGCTCTCCCTCTCTCTCTCCCTCTCACTCTCTTCTTTCTTCGTCGCGGCACAGATCGAAGTGCTGCATTCCTGTTTGCAGGATTTCGCGTTGCAAAATTGCAGCCACCGGCCGAATGAAGTTTCGCTTGCTCGACGAACGGAGCGAAGAACGAACGAACGAACGAACGAACGCGGCGAACGAGGCGAGCGGGCCGAGAGAAAATTGGAAATGCGAGCCGAGCGGAACGGGAATCGAACCGATTTCAGGAGCCGGTCGTCTCGAGGTTTACCACCACGAGTGGTAATATTTCCACGAGCCCGTAATATTTCTTGTACAGTGCGAGCGCTTCTTCCGCAAACGGCGCTCTATATTCCGAAACATCGCAGTCGCGTGCATCGCTCGACTCTCGGATTATCCCTTAAGATATCGGTTAAAACGCGATGCGCTAAGTATGACCAACTTACAAATTGAACTTTCCAGAAATAACTTGCGAACGTTTCTTTTGTGCCGAAAACCCGTTTAAAATTGAAAGAGAGAGAGAGAGAGAGAGAGAGAGAAAGAGAGAATCACATGTATCGTGCCATTTTGAAAATATTTTATGGCAACCGTTTATTTGTTTATAATTAATATTTGTTAATAATCGCGGTCAATATTAGAACTGTTAGTAATAAACTCGTAACCGGATTTTTACAAACAAAAAAAGATAAAATAAAATAAAATATTTATATTTTTTGAATGGTAGAGATGTCAAGTTTAAAATACAAAATGTAAATTTTGCTTTGAGGTACGGTGAATCCATAGATAGAAAAGTTCATCGTTCATTAATCTTTGTGCCCAACATTACTCTGTGAATCTTTAAGCACTCCAATTTACTGTAGTTGAAAAGGATTTGGCGGTGCGACGTCGCGCCCTCGTTGCCGAGACGCGTAAAAATTTAACGAGTTGCTTTCCGAGGTCAAGCACAACGCTGATTGGTAAAGTTCTTTATATTAACAGAAGACTAAAAACTTTTCAATTATATATTTTACACGAGAAAATGTACTATTTCAATATTCAAATGTATTGCAAAATTTGTTCCAAATTAATATTTACTCTTTTTTATCAATTTTATTAGTATCATCATAATGGTTGAAAATAAAAAAATTAATTATTTAAATAACAATAATTATTAAATATTTAGTAAAATTCAAACAGCAAGAAAAGTGTCCGAGAAACACGTAGCCGTTGATGATGCATTATTTCTTGTGATTTATCGCAAATATTATGAACAGAATCTTGACTGTGCCACGACCAAGAAAGCGCAGTGTCAGAATGATTTCTGAGTCCCAGTTACACAGAGTTTCCCGATCGCAGTTTCCGTCGACCATCGTATCGACCACCTGCAGTCGCGTACAGAGAACTGAGAACGCGCGCCCTCGTACTAAAACAAATATTTGTCTGACAGTGATGCGATATATTTTCCGCTGCAAACAGCGACGGATAGTAATTCCTGCCGAAAGCGTCGCGTTCCGTAAGCGTGTAAGGAGAAAAATAAATGTGTCGGCCAACAGCAGGTCAGTTAACAAAAAGACGTACAGTTGGTACAAAAAGATCGCGTGCCACGCTTGACGAGCGATCAGCGACTCTGCAAGCTAATACAAGCGTATTAATTAAGTCAAATTTGTGCACACGTAAGACCGGAAATCAATATAAATTGGCAATAAATAATGCCAAATTTAAAGACTTGGAGTAAAAAAAGACCCATCATTGCCAACAAAATCTCTTACACAAATTATTTTTAATAACTAACATCTTGTACATTCGTTCTATCGTCGCTTGACAAAATGTTCACGATAACATTTCACATGACTGCTGATACTTTATCAGCGAGAAAAGAATATTTCTGGGGCAATGAACGCAGAAAACCGATAAAGAGAGAAAAGCGAAAGCGCGGCTGCTCGTGTTCGCTCGGTCAAGAGGATCGACGATCATTTTGATCGTCAAGCTCGACGTTAACCGAATCTGCGGCGCACAGTAAATGAAATTAACAATTTGCTCGTTTGCCTGACCGCGAAACGGTCCGGCACGACGTCCTGTCTCTCTTAATCTCTCTTTCGCGCCGCACCTGATGCCGATGTATCCGTCTGATGGCTGTTATTCTCAAAACGGCCCATACATCGATCTCGCTAAAATATTCTACGCAGCCTATAGTTTCAATAGAAAAAATGTTGAAAGAGCTGAAATATACTCATAAATAGTAGAAGCAGATATTGCAATAATAATAACAATAATAAAAAGCAATGCACTTTAATTGCGCTTATATAGCAGTAATTCATTATTCATCAATAATGTTAATTAACGATAACTAAAAGTAGTAACACAATTTCAATGATTACAAATTGCGTGATAGTTTATCATAAACAATTAATCACATCATTGGCCGATTGCTCACTATTTGGTTAATTTCTAATAATAATGCCTATAACGGATTCTGTATTAAATTTGAGCTTCAATATTTCATATAAAAAAAATTTCAAATTTTATACAACGGTAAAAAAAACTTTGATAAAGAAGCCTTCAATGTTTTTATAAAAATGGCAAAATAGAATTAATCAATTCCATAGGAATATGAAACTCCTTTATATGATTTCGTGCATACTTTAATTAAAAAAAAAAAATGTATTTCCATTATAAAAAATTTTATAATTCATTGAATTTTATATATAATAATTTAAACGTTACATATTGCCAACTGTTATTGGCATTTACAATTATGAAATGTTACAATTAGAATGTATAAAAATATTTAGAATACTCGGCTTGACGAAACAGTGATGTACTGTTCTTTCCCTATGTTGTTTGCCGGTATTATTATTTTTTTAGCCGTGAGAAGCCATAGAAAAACGTTGCACGTTTATATAGCGCCGATTAATGTTACAGTGATATTGAAAAAAATAGCGAACGGTGCACGTCGATGCTCAAAATGTATATGTCATTTCATGGCGCTGATTGAAAGAAAACTACAAAATATATCTGTGGTGAAAAACACCATTAATTCAATTTAGGTATTCATTTCAATTTATATATTCAATTAGTTTTATATACTCAAACATTTTACTTAGACTTGTAAAAGAAGTTAAAGGTATTGCAATGTCGATAGAAAATTTTATCAATCATACGTAATCTTTCCGCTCGTTTGCAAAATTTCCTGCAGCTAGCTTATATAGCGTGTGATTGCTTCAAACACTTTGCACATACGGGAGGTCTTAGCAATTTCGCAAATAAAGGACGTCAGAACGAAAGGAACACCTTTCGTCCGTGCATGTGTGCTCGCGCGAGTATATCTGTGTTTGTCAGAGGAGTAAGCCGATCGTAATATGGCGATGCAGTAACAAGAGCCGGGGCTGGTGAGCGAGCGAGCGATGAATTCAGTTTACGATGCCTATTTTCCAGGCCTGGCTACGCCCGGATACTTTATTATTGTCGCTACTTCGAGGTTGTAGAGAGGTATATGTGCGCGTACACTCACGTCGAAAAGATTTCTGCGATAGAGAGACAGAAAGAAAGACAGCCGAGAGGTTGCATGCTTGCAGGTGAGAAATGGGACAGGGTCTTGTCGTGCCGAGATATTTCTCCGCCGTGAATGTGCATCGCGAATCGATCGAGAAGCGCGAGAAACGAGCGAGATCGAGTGATGGTCGCGATATGGTCGCTTGGTTAAAAAGTTAATTTAATAAGATACGCCAAAGATTTTAAAGGTAAATAATAATATTATTTCAGTCCACTTTTTTAAATCAATTAAATACTTTTTCCATTTTGTTGAAAGACCTAATATATCAATGCCATCCTATCAATTAAACAAACATCAAAATTGCAAAATTAATTTGTGCATTTTCTAGAATTTTATGTTGCAGAGAGATATATGAGAATATTGAGAATATTGATTGCAGTGTGCGCGCTACATTTTTGCATTTACCATTGCATTTAAAACTTTTGTTTTAATTTCCTTCATATTTAGCTCAAGATTTATCAGACCGGCGCAAGCCTCTAGTTTTATTGATGAAAAACTAAAGATGCGGTCAAAATTAATATACCTAACTTTCTTCAGAATTTTTGCATTACCGGGCTTACTGATGGATATTCGCCATAAGGATCGCGCGAGCTAAGCAAGGCTGCTTTTAATTTTCCTCCATAGCGAATTGCGTCGTTCGCTCAGCAGTAAAAAGAAAACGTCGGGGCTCGTTAAAAAATCCTTTTTTCCTAGTATACCAGGTGCACGTACGCGCACAAAGGTGCAACCAGTTTCCGACTGGTACGCACGTTACGGCCATTAATAAATCACATTTAAGCGTTTGTCGCGCGTTAGTCTTCGATCTGAACACAAGAACACTGCGCATCGTCGTTTATTACTTATTCGCACATTACGAAATGGTGGCAAATTACGAAATCTTTAGCGAAAAATACCGCTATGTTCTGAAACAAACCTACAATATCTTTCTGAGAATATCCAGAAGTGATTAAAATAGAAGCGTAACAATAAATTAATTCTCAACATTTTATTTCACCAATAATCACTAAAATCATCTATTAATATATGCTATGTTCTTTTATTTCTTATTTTATATATATACAATTTGTCATTTTTTTGTTTGACTCTTTTATACTACAACGGGAAGCCTTTTAATATTAAATTACAAGATTCATCACACTTACGTGACACGCAGTAGCATACTTTCTATTGAAGCAATCTTATGGTTGTATGGAGGCGTACGTCAGATATAATACAGGATTCCTTCCTCTCTTTCTTTCTTTTATTTTCTCCCAGAGATATGTCCCGGCATTCCGCTCTATTCTCACCTTCGTGAAAACACGCGGAAAAAAACCGGAACGCGCTACTGATATCTCACTTTAATACAATTCAATATTTCATAGCCCGAGAAATATACTGTGTTGCGCGCACCTGAACCTGAAATTAGATTCCGAAATTGAGTTATCAAGATATTTCATGTTCGGATTTAATTATTTTCAAGAAACGGAGCGATGCCGAGTTTGTCGGAACGCGTGACTGATACATAGCGCGGAGTTTCAAGAACGCTCTGCGTGCACAAAGATCACACGGGGGGTGTTGTACGCTGTACCATTGCACCATTAGGAGCGCCCGAAGGACTATGAAATCGACTAATGCACGTTTACAAAGCGAATATGTAAAGGCCCGCGCGTTTACATCCTTCTTGCGGTGCGGTAAGAAAGCTTACAGCGGCAATCTGGGCGTGCGGGAGAGAGGGGGTGAGAAGCGAAACGCCGTTCGAGGACAGAGCGTGGTAGCGGGAGTGAGATGGAGAAGGTTATTAAGGAGATTATGGACGGGTCGTTGCACGAACTTCAAAGGACCAATTCCCATTTTCAATTTGCTGCGGGGTAGGAAGCGGTGGGGCGGGGAGAGGGGGAGGGGAGGCACTACGGGGGTCAAAGCCAAGCCATTCTACCGGCAGCCAGATCCTTGCCGTCCGAGCATCGGGTTTCGCGTATTCTCGGCTCTGCCGAAGAATTCCATTTCAAGAGTTTTCCTTCGAAGATACCACCTATCCTCCTTCGGAGAGTCGCGACTGTACTTGAAGGAAGCCATCTTCGACAATGGCGTGAGACGAGGAGACGCGCGTGTCGTTCTTATAAATACGTAAATGAAATGTGCGCGCGCCCACGTCTAACCGCGCGCACCGCGCGCCTTCATCTGTCGAGCCGAACACGCACGAGATAGGAAATGTCGCTTTTGTCGACGACTCAACTGCCATATTTTGCGAGGCGCACAAACCGGTGCTACTACGGATTAATTCTGCACCGAAAGTACCCCACGTGCGATTTTCCACTCCGCGCGATCGATTCAGAATTGTGTATTACGTAAAATCCTGCGGAAACATGGATTTAAAATTTACAAAAGATTGCGAAATACCTTTGTTCAAAGAGTAGCTTAGCATTTTCGATTTAGCAGCGTTTCAAATTATTTTGTAAATAATCTGAAGGAATTCCTTGAACGGCTCCGAACTTTGAAAATAGATTTCTAGCGACTTCTCTGTCATGAATTTTCAAAACGCGCGACGACTTCGCCGGAGACGAGGCGAAATCCCAAAGGCGTGTAACTGTCGGAAATATTCAAAGAGAATCTTCAGCTCTTCGTCTATATACTTTGAGCCAGGATTGAAAACTTTACTTAATATTAAGTAAAATTTTAATAAATAGTTGAATGGAGTTCTTTATAAAGTCTTATTTTATGCTAATTTCTCTAAGGAACACAATAAATCTGGACATATTATTAGTCTACCGGATCATAATTAATCTACTTTTTTACTACGTTGTTTATACTAGGTGTTGGAATTAATTCGTAGCGTTTTACAAAAGATGGCATTAGCCAACTATTTATAGTCACACATACAAAAGTAAATATTCCCTAGGAAGCTACTGGTATAGCGCATCTTTACCAGTATATGACGTTTCGTTATTGTGTCCATAGCATTTGTCGTGCAGTGTCAAACATGTCGAAGTTCGTACCTGAAAAATCGTTTTTGCGGGGAGTGTTACTTCATTATTTCAATATGAAGAAAAGTGCCGCGGAAAGTCATCGCATTTTAGTGGATGTTTACGGTGAACATGCCCTGGCTGAGCAAACTTGCAGAAAGTGGTTTGCGCGGTTCAAAAATGGAAATTTTGACTTGGAAGACAAGGAACGTCCCGGTCAGCCGAAAAAGTTCGAAGATGAAGATTTGGTGACGTTGCTCGATGAAGACCCGGGCCAAACACTTCTGGAGTTATCCTCATCGCTTGGAGTCGACTTTTCGACGGTCAGTAAACGCCTTAAAGCCATAGGAATGGTACAAAAACAAGGAACGTGGGTCCCACATGAGTTAAAGCCAAGGGACGTCGAACGGCGTTTAGTCACCTGTGAGCTGCTGCTTCAACGGCAGGTAAGGAAAGGATTTTTGCATCGAATAGTCACTGGCGACGAAAAGTGGGTACTCTACGACAATCCCAAACGCAGAAAATCGTGGGGCTTTCCCGGTCATGCATCGATATCATCTCCCAAGCAGAATATTCATGGGAAGAAAATCATGTTGTGCATATGGTGGGATCAGCTGGGCGTTATCTATTATGAGTTGCTCCAACCGGGTGAAACCATCACTGGGGACCTCTACAGACGACAATTGATGCGTTTAAATCGAGCATTACAGGAAAAGCGGCCGCAATATAAAGATCGACATGACAAAGTAATTTTGCTCCATGACAATGCGAGACCTCATGTTTCGAAAGTCGTGAAAACTTATTTGGAAACGCTAAAATGGGAAGTTTTGCCTCACCCGCCATATTCCCCGGATATTGCTCCATCTGATTTTCATTTGTTCCGATCCATGGCGCATGGCTTATCAGAGCAGCACTTTGACAACTACGAAATGACTAAAAATTGGATCGATTCATTCATCGAATCTAAAGACGAAGAATTTTTCCGACGTGGTATCCGTGCTTTGCCAGAAAGATGGCAAAAAGTAGTGGATAACGATGGACAATACTTTGAATGACGCCACTGTAATGATACTTGCATAATAAACCACGAAATTTTGCAAAAAAACGCTACGAATTAATTCCAACTAGTAAATAAATTAATAATGTACAACTCGACAGGCCGCGGCTAAAGGATTAAATAGCTATTAATGCTCCGCTCTGAAAGCCTCAACAATCCGCTGACACTCGATCGCCACAGAATGCCGATTTCACTCGCGGCCCGCAGCCCGTCTCTACTTGGCAATCATCAATCTCTCGGCCGAGTGGCACTAATTCAGCGCCCTTGTCCCGCGGTCTCCTCGTCAACCCCGAACTTCGTACACTCCTGCCACTTAGGCGACGTTGTACGGAAGACAGGAAGGCATTTCGTTCGTGCCGGCAGCCGAATAAATAGCCGTCCATACATCAACGCCTCTGCAATCGCAGTACCTCTATAGCACGGTTGCCTTAACATTGTCTACAGTCGATGGTTAAAGCTCATTCAGCGCTCGCGTTCAAACAACGAAAATCGTCGGAGAAAACGGACGTGATAGTCAGCCGGTGCGAAAGTTTCCGGTAGTCCACGATATCCTTTGAGATTGTAAAAAGAAACCAGACCGAAATCACGGCGAGCATCGTTCTTTAAGAGCGCAATTAACCGCGCGATGCTCGCGTGTCTACTGGCCGCATTCGAATTTAATTTCGCGTTTGAGGTGAGGAAGATCTGCCGTGTTGGAATTAAAAAGATAAGACAGACCGTCGAGAAAGTTAATTTATTAATTTCTCGCGGTAATCGTAGCTGACTTTCTTCACTGAGCATTTTTTTCTGTATATCGTTGAGCAATTTTTGGATATAAAAAATTATGTGTAATATATTTATTTGTGTGCGTAATGTACACAGCTTATCGAATCTGGAAATTAATAATTGCAACCAGCTTTTCGTTAGTATCGATTGAAGAAACAGTCGCAAGATTTTTAATATATTCGAAGAAACCGCGATAAAATAAAGTTGACGATTTCACGAATTCCGAAATACGGCAGTTGGGAACGACGAGAGAAAGAGAACAACCGTATTATTATTCTTATATTACCGTCAGAGGTGGTGCTATATACTAGGTGTTGGAATTAATTCGTAGCGTTTTACAAAAGATGGCATTAGCCAACTATTTATAGTCACACATACAAAAGTAAATATTCCCTAGGAAGCTACTGGTATAGCGCATCTTTACCAGTATATGACGTTTCGTTATTGTGTCCATAGCATTTGTCGTGCAATGTCAAACATGTCGAAGTTCGTACCTGAAAAATCGTTTTTGCGGGGAGTGTTACTTCATTATTTCAATATGAAGAAAAGTGCCGCGGAAAGTCATCGCATTTTAGTGGATGTTTACGGTGAACATGCCCTGGCTGAGCAGGTACGTCAACGAGACCGCGAGGGTCGGACCGATAATTTCAGCGGCGCGGGCGAAGTAGTAGAAGAAGCACAAGAAGAAGTCCCATTCATCCGGCGCTTGCACCGGAAACTGACAAAACAGTTGATACGCCATGATATAGCAGGCCACGGGAATACGAATGGACGTGGGTGGATATACGAGGCGCGAATGGCGTCGAAGGGGAGTTTGAGGAAAAGTCTCGGGCCTGTGCGAGAGAGAGAGAGAGAGAGGGAAAAAAAGAAAAGAGAGAAAAGAAGGGAGGACAATATGAGAGATGGACTGAGAGAGAGAGAAAGAACGGTAAGCGAGAAAGCGAATTGGCGAGGACGGAAAAAAATATTCGCGAATGCGAGGAATGGCTCCGGTGGCACGGAGAAACAGAGAGAGAAGAAGACTGAGAGGGGAAAACACGCACAGTAAAATGTCATCGAGCGATCCTGATTTACGGCGCAGGGAAATCGGCGGAGAGAACTTCGTGCCGAGTCCGTGCGGCCGGAAACCGAGAAATTTTTGCTCATTCGAACTTTCATCGACGCGCTTCACGGACGGTTCGCGATAAAAAATGTAGACGTTCCCGGGCGTCGTTCTTCTTCGGCCGGAGAAAGGGGGAGGGGGAGGGGGCGACCGAACGACGACGGGAGGGGAAATTATTTTCGAGGAGTGGAAATTATTTTCGATCGGCCGCGAAACGGTTAGGAAATTAAATGAGATGCCGCCCGCGAGATTGGCAAGATTGGCGCGCCGACGGAAATACGAGATACATTAATTTTTCCCCTTTAAGTCAACATCGGCTGCGGCGCACCGCATGCTGACGAGCGTAAATCTGTGCCGCGTATAACGCGGGAAACTGTGCGTTAGTACGTCGTTGAATAGCGCTTACGGTCGACCTAATAGCGCCATTATAACGCGAAACTAATTCTCCGGATTACGAGCGAAAGATCGGAGACGCTTATTACGACAGTTATGTTAAAGAAAAGAATGATGCAGCTTTGACAGTAACGTATTTCATTACACATATACATACTTCGATCCATGTGTACACTTGAAATGTGAAGAAGCAAAAATTGCATGTTGCATTCGAGAATTTCCACGACATTTGTGTATCTTAAACACTTTGCTGTTACAATGGTCAAGTGATATTAGACCCAGTAATATTGCCATTATCGTCAACATTATTTGCATAATTGCCCCACCTGTTTCCGACAGTTGACGAAGAAGATTACGCAACGCAAATATAATCCGCGCGGCGAACAAGGGGTGTCGTATTTCAAAGTATAACTGAGATCCGGAACACACCGGTTTAAATTGCGCACACAATTAGCCGGTTAACTACTAATTAGCAACGGAAACTTGTATCTCACTTCTCAGATACGCTTCACCGCGGCGCTACCGCGCTGGAAACAATATTTGTCTTTGATTACCTTGAAAGTGTTTACGTACGGGGTAAATAATACCAATTGCGCCACACCGAACGCACGCTCTCTCCATATCGATTACAGTCCTCTGAAAAGATAGGGTACTCTTTGCGCATTCCGTCGCTAATTACCGAATTACCGCTCGAATTAAGTCCCATTATGTATGATTGGCCCACTTATCGACCGTCGCACCGAAGAACCCAGGCGCCGCGGCAACGCGGACCATTACATTACCAACTTAATACACGACACGAAGGACGCTTCTTAATTCATCGGCCTGAATTATTAATCGATCGTGCAAGCAATAATCCACTCATTTCCATTTAATCTCCACACTCATTCGATAACTAAACATTATTAATGGCAGAATAATTTGTAATTCAATATAGTACAAAATATGAAAAACGAATTACTTCAAGCACCATATAACATGATAATTCTCGCACTTCCTTTTCTGCATATTACAAATCTCGAAGCTGCTTCGTCCGAAAATTCTGCCGGAAAATTTTCGAGTTATTTATCATCGTCGTGCGAAAGGCATCGACAATAAAAGCTGCGGAGCTTCCTCTTAATAATATACAGACTCGGGCAATCTGAAAAGGGTTAGAATCCGCTGTCGATTTACGGCCCGGTCACTCGCCGCCTTTTACACCGCGACAGAAACATGACGCGCGAATGAAAGGCGCAATCGCGCCGGTGGTCGATAATTTCGGCGGTGAAATTCTCGAAGGCCGGCCCATAACGACTTTCATCCGGCGCGGCTGAATAACTATGCAAATGTTCCACCCCACCGGGGGTTAAGCAGAGAGATCGCCGCCGACGCGGCGCCCTATAACCACGCGTAGAGTTACGAGGGAACGGGCCCATAAAGCCACACGCACGGTAAAGATTGACCTCTCTATGGACGATGATGTCCGTCGTGAACGCGTAACGAGATTCCTGCCGTCGTCGAGGCAGCGCGCGGCCTCGCATTTTCCGCGGATATCAAATTGCCATCTGGATCGTCGCGGTGAGCGCTCGGGATTCGTCCGGCGGAACTTTTCCGCCTCTCTGGAGAGCTCGCGACCACGCTTAAAGCGCCATTTCCCTCGAACAAGCTTTACATGCCTTTTTATCCTTCGTTAATGCTTGCGGAACGCTCGGACGAGAACCGCGATTCCATTCGTCTTCGTATTACACGATGCACGTATAAAGTTTCCTCAGATTTTATCTTTTAGTTCGGAATCTTTTACCGACGATTCTAATTAAATCATCATTTAAGTTGTAAATACTGTAATGTACTGGGTTATATAATAAACAAAAATTCGGATTTTTTTATAAACAACAATTGATAGACTATAACTTGGACAAAAAAATATTCAATTTAAGTATTAAACTGCGCTTTGTCCGACAATTTAATTGGAAAATCCCAAAAATACTTACACAACCCGATAGAAACAAACGGAGAATCAAATAAAGTTTAATTAAAAGAAATTGAAGTAAATTAAATCAATTAGTATAAACTGAGACGTAAATAAAAACACCAAAATTAAATTTGTTACATGTGGCGAAAGTAATCGACCAAATCTGGTGCATCTGCCTTACTGGATATATGAAATGTTCAAGAGTTGTGCGGAACCAATAGTCGCTCACGTCTCGTAATTAATCACGATGTTGCAGCGGAGCTCGCATATCGAAAATCGTTCCCACTCGTTCAAGTAGTATCATCAAAGATTTAAAGCCTGCCATATCAAGCGACTACGAAGATGATCGTAATGCCATTTTCAATTTACCCGTTGCGACAACCGAGCGTTGCATTGACGTCGCCGAAAGAGAATCCGAAGTGTGCGTGGCCGCGAATTAAGGTCTTCTCAATATCTGCCAGATTTTCATATACACCGTCACGGCGCATATATTGATGCATACCGATGCGCATCGGCGTACGGAGACGAGCCGAAATAGTAGTCTCTCAAGCCCGTATCCATCGCCGTTAAATTAATAACCGTGCTATCCGCGTGCACCGAACTCCTCCGAAATATTGCCCCGACGCTTCCACCCCCCTCCCCTCCCGGACCCCGTCCATCCGTGCGTCTCTTGTCCCGTCACATCCCCGCTATGCAGTCCGCCATATATCTCGCATATGGCTCTCGCGTGCACGCGTCAGTCGAATACGTGCGGGTGACGAGCGGAATTCAGAATTCCGAATGTGTGAGAGGTTGCGATGGCCGTATCGTTCGCGCAAGAGCGAGAGGGTGAGTCGCGCGGTCTAGCAAAAGAGGGAATCACAATGCCAAAACGAGCCCCTATCGTCGTCAGGCCGACCGACACGGCCGATAACAGTCAATGCGCTAAATGCATCGGAATCAAATCTGGGCGATTCATTTTCGCGCCGACCCGAGCCGGCCGCCGTACGATTCGCTTTCACATGTCGACGCTGTAATATTTGCCCGGGTCAAAAATCGGCCACCCGAAAGAGTGAAAGAGACGAGGCGAGCTGACATTAGCCGCGTTATTCAACAGATAATTCTTATTAAAGGATTTTAAAAAACGTGGTGTGCTAGAGTTCAAGCAGATACTTCGTGTAACGTGCGTTAATATTTTCGATTGCACTAGAAAATGTTATTTCTCAAAATCAAATCTTCCTAGTTTTCATAGTTTCTGCAAGCCGTTTCGGCAAAGTTCGAGGATCGAACAGAATTATGGTATACTATATTGACGGCTCGATTTCGTATTATTTATTTCGGAGCTTCGTCAATCTCAGTGCATTAATTATTTCGAGAATTGTCACCTGTCGCCGAGCGAATGTTGACGCGGCGAATAAGCATTTCCGTGCGTCAGCATTGTGCGATGCTTATGTCGGGCGATGGCATCGATGGGCCAGACTAGGTTTTAATTTTGATTGCGTCGGACCGACCTACATGCATCGCGGCATAATTCCACATGTCGTAAAAGTCCGAATAACTCGCGAATCGATTTCTCGTTATTCTCAACGGAGTAATTTCGTCGTGACTGGTTCGCAATGCAAACTTCCACTATAATTAAATCTCCGCGTGTCCTCTGATTGCTTCATTAGCGCATTACTTGTTATTCGTAGCACCAACGCGCAACAGCGATTGCACCTCGTAAAAAGAGACAAACAAAACGAAAATCGACGGCAAAAGAGGTGTAAATCTCGTCGCCGCCATCGATACGGCATTAAAGCATAGTTGAAAAGTATAAAAGTAAATAACACGAGAAAGAATCAGAAATTCGTCAGTCCATTGAATTAAATAGGCTCGCGTGAAAATTAAAACGTTTCACGCATGAAATACGTAATCATAAATTTGCAATGTTATTTGTTTCAAATATTATTAAAATAATATTATAAACAAATTATGTAACTTCAAAAATATACTTGTGAAAAAAGTGTTTGGTATATTTTACACTTAAAAAATATGTGTAAAATAACTTTAAAAATATTTTTAAATAGATTCAAATGCGAATGACATTCTTTCATTCATTTTTAGCGCAAAGTTAAACCTTTGTCAGCCCTTCAGAATCGCTTAGTTGAGATATAGAATTTTGCCAACGAACTACATACCGTATGCGGAGACCAATGGTGAGGCCAGGTTTTGGTCTCGTGACTGCTGCCGACCGATGGTTGACTTGCTAAAAAGACGACCCGTCTGTCGGTGCTACCGGTTCCGGTGCCGCTGGTCGTCAAAAGGGCTGCCCTGGCCCTTGAACCGCCGATGCTTAATGTTGGTGACGTGTCCATTACTCCCTGAAAGCCAGATACATTACAAAGGTTGTCGAGTCTTGAAAGCAAACATTCGTCGAATCAAAGTGAACTTTGCAACACGATTCAACTTTTTCCACGATTATATATATTCGAAATAACTTTTTATTTTTATAAATTATTTTAAATCGCATATAAATTTTTGCACGAAGCGCAAATAACCTGGTTATTTTTTGAAAATAATGTTGCCGGCATCTGATAAAAGATACAGAATTTACTCGCCGAAGTGCAGCGATTTTGACTAAAATGCGCCGCGGCTTGCATAAGGAATATGGGTTTTCTTTATTTCACCGAGCGGATTTCGACTACTCGTGTAAGATAGCGACTTTCAGCGAAATTCAATGAGGGTAATGAAACCCGCTGGCTGGGAGATGAATGCAGTCGAAGGACGCTGAAAACGTGGCTTTCGTGTCGAATGTACTTCTCGAAAAAGATTCTTATTAATCCAACCTTCTACATCGTACTTCAGTATTCATCGACTGTAAGCAACGACTTAGATTTTAATATCTTGATTTCATCTGCTACTTGCGTTACTAATAAGCTACATTAATGTATCTATTAAATTTTATTTTCAACACTATGCAATGTTACTCTAATTTTAATTAATTTAATAATAAATAAAACTATATATCCTTTCAAAAAAAAAAATATGATCAATGAAAAATATACGATTGAAAAATAAAATTGCATATATGCATATATTTACAACTTAAATTGTATAAATATTTTTATTTCCACATTTTCCAATTAATATCTCATACATAAAATGTTGAATATCTAAAACGCGATATTTAACATTACAGTCGATAAACTACTAAAATATTTTTACCTTACGCCTGATTAAAATAAATAACAAAAAGTAATAAGTAAAAAAGACGTCGAAGAACAGAAGTGAAAATTAGATCCCATTACTTAATTTGAGCGAGCGTGAGTTCACGTTCCGAGTTAACATTTTCCAGCAACGTTTCCACCGAGCCACTGGTTTCTTAAAAATTTCATTACCCTCTCTGGCGGAGAACTACCGACATTCTCTTTTTCCTCTCTTTTTTTTTCCGCTTATTTTCGCCGCTCTTGCGCGACGTGGCCACGATTCGTAAAGCAGAATCGACGGTGGTGATCCAACAACTCGACTACCATCGCGAATGAAATCCGATGAGTATAATCGAGCTCGTTAGATTGTTGGGATGAAAACTCCGCGAGCCACTCGTACGTCGGTAAAGTCCACATGGAGAGCAAGCACCAAGTAGCGGAACGAGAAAGAAATGCGAAGAACCGAGAGCAGTGCGTTTTTCAGCGAGATTTACGGATCGTCGGTGGGCATTAAGAGGAATGATACGCGACCGCATCTCCCGCACGAACACACGACAGACGAAAGAATAGCGGAAACCAAGCGAAAATTCAAATTTTTATAATGTCAATGAATTAAATTTTAAAAAATAATTATTTCCTTGCGTGATACATTGTTTTTATTACTGTAAATAAATAAAGAGATCATCTTCCGATGTGTACGTAACAACAAAAATTGGATTTGACAGAATTAAAATGTAGCAGGTGTGTGAGTTAAATCTGACACAATCCGGCACTTCCTAATGATATTTAAATCATATTCATGACTTTTTCATAATTTCTTTTACATATCTATTAAAAATTTAAATAGTTAAATTAAGTGATTAATAATTAAACGATTAACAATAAGCATTACTATATGTGAGTTTTATATTTAGAAATATTTCAACGCCATAGTTTCCCCAGCATGTTATCTTATCGATTTCATGAAACTAATGGAACGCGTAAGAGGGGAAAAAAGTGGAACAAAAGCGGAGTATAATCGTGGGGGAAAAAAGAATGAAACAAAAACAGACGGTAATCGTAAAATTGACCTTACCTTTCAATTGAATCTCTCGACGATCTGGTACGCCGTAAACGTCACCGAGCTGAACCCGAGCGTGCTAACGATCAGCCGTTCCGCCGACAAGGACCAAGGACGAGTTCTTCCGCAGTCGCGATCAACCACTCTCGTATTCAGATTTCAGCCAGTGGCCCATCCACCCTCGCGTCTCGGGGCACCGGAGTCCTCCACCTCAACCAGGTAATCCCCGTAGTCGCGTGCACCTAGTCATTATAGCGGAGGGTGCGGGTAGTGCTGCTAGGTGTCCCTTAAATCGTTCCAGCACGACGTCGGCTCCTCCTCCGCGCAATTACGAGTCATTACGAGCGGAATTCCGCACAGTGGCAACACACATACACGCGGCGAGGACCATATATACCGAGCTCACCAGGTGTTACACGCCAAAGTGCGTGGGCGTTATTTACGACGACCGAGAGCTGCGTCGGATCGGCGAGGTGGTTGACTCAAACCGTTTCGGAATAACGTCGATAATGAAGATAACGATGGCGGCGGCGGCGGCGGATTCTCAGCGGAATTCTGTCGACTCGGTAACAATTCGTAAAACTCGCCGCCGTGTCTACCGCGTGACGTGCTGAAGAGAGTGTTGTCAGTCAACGGAATGGCGTTTCCGCCTGACAGCCGCGCGAAATCCTGCCACCTTGTGATTTACTATCGCGTGGCTCTATAGCGGCACGAGTTCCTATTTCGCGGCGGTATAACTGACAAGCCTCCTGTCTGCCAGGGCTTCGAGCTTTAAGCTGTCGGAAGACTAATCCTCTTCTCTCTCGGCTGTCAAACGATTTCAATTACACCCATCATATTACTGTCGTCGACCAAATTATCCCGATGCAAATGATCATCAAATAATATTCGCCGCCCTGACGTGCTCCTATCTGTACGTCAATTGCGCGTCGAGGCTTCCATAATCAGTTACTTCGAGTGATTCTCATGACTGCCCGGTAATTTCATCCCTCGATCGATCGTTGAATCGCGATTTCTCGTCGACGAACCGAACGAGAGGCTCCGCCATCGCTCGGCCACAGCCGGGCAGATTTTCCAACTGAAGAGTCCACGCGATCTGTCACCGATCGGCAGGTGCCTGGCACGAGCTCTGGCACAGTCGTCGCCTCGCCAAGCGCCGCGTACGGAATCGCGCACGACACTGAAGCGACAGGAAGTCTCGTACTCGGGGCGAACCTCTCTCGCGGATTCGCGGGCTCACGTGTGAAATTCTTGCGCATGCACCAACGCCTTCCATCCCTCCCCAGCTCTCCTCGCGCCCTCCAACGGCGTTACCCTTCGTCCCGCTCTATCCTCCATAAGGTCCACCTCGCTTCCTCTCTCACTCTCCCCGTAGCCTCTCCTCGTTCAACTTTCTCTTCGTCTTTTCGCCCCTCTCCCACCTTCTATCTCCCACCCCAAAATCAACTGTCGCTCTTCCCTCTTTGTCTTCAGTAGTCGCGCCACCCCCGCATCTCGCGCCGCATCTTCTTCTTTCTCCGTTTCTTTCCCTTCTTCCAGATGGCTCCTGAATCATGAAGCGACAAGTGTTTGGCGCCGAGGCAGCGTTTGTGCGGGAGTTAAAGAAGTATTTTATGAAGTAAGCGCAAGAGTATCTCGATTCACAGCTGTGGAAACGGATAGTATCCTTAATTGGTCCCTCTCTGCCGTTCGGCGGACAATCGATATGGCGTCGGCAATCTAGGTCAAAAAGAGCAACATTTCTTCTTTAGAAAGTTCATTCGCGTTTTTTGTCGTTAATCGGTTATGGTATACCGATCGCGAAATGAGAGCTACTCTTATAGAGCTTCTCTCACTCGGCTTTTCGCATTTTGATATTGAGTCTCTATAAAGCACGCTTTGTTTCATTGCTTTAATTGTATGTACAGTAAAAATTTTTCGCAAATTAAAAACGCAGGGTGTCCCAATTTGTGATATTGCTTATACAAAATACCTACAAGGGAGAGAAAAACAAACAAAACAATAAGCGTTGAAAATCGCGTATAGTTCTCTCACTTTCCGCGCTCACTGTGTAACACGCAAATAAATTTATTGCGCTTATTTCTTTCTCGTGAATCCCGCAATCGTAAGAGAGAAAGAAAAAGAAATCGTAATCTAAAAGGAGACACGGAAATATGCTAATTGAAGATAAGCTAACCCAGATTCGCGGTATGGACCTAGGGCAGGAAAAACGGAGAGTCTTTAAACGTTTGACGTGAGGTCGGCCGCGTGACTCGCCGCGGAACAATTCTGCGAATATAACTGACGAGCATTGTGTTTCCAACCCAGTTAATCGTTATTTTAACGCGACTCGGGATCACGCGCGGATTCACGAACTGAAATTCATACACGATCATGCTAAATTATGCACGCGCACCGATGCGATTCGCGTGAATCTGATCTGCTTATCTGCTAGTGGGAAATTCTACAAATCGTAACTCTTAAAGAAAATTCTAAACAAAAAATATGTGTTTCTCCCGTGATTTTTTCAGCAATATATTAGTCGCACAAGTTTCCATCACTCGTGTATAGATAGATTGCTCAAAAAGCGGAGACTTATTGCGGTATCGGTTTTTTGCTTGAAAGATGGTAAAAAATAATAAATGCGAAAAGTTGTTGACTAAAAATATTGTGTCATTTTTAACATATTGCTAAAGAAAATTGCCTTGAAAATAAAACTTGTATGTCTCTGATATTCTAACATTTTTATTGTTGTTTCATCAAGCTTTTTAATATCGTCCGAATGACATAAAACCTTATTGCATCAATTTTCAGTTACGTAAAGTCGCAAATAACGAAACGTGAAAGCTTGACTAGTAAATTGTCTAACAACTTCGGTTGCTTCAGTCGTTTATCGCTTACCGCTTAAAAATCTTTCTAGAAATGGAAATAATTTTCTTAGAACTGTGCAAAAGCGCCATCGGAATTAAATTGAAAACGATTCGGTCCGCTGCTTTGACAAATGAATCGGCTCTAATTGCCGATACGACTGTCTTGTACACGGGATTATATTCCAGGATGCATCAGCAAGATTAATAGTGTTTTTGCGATGTATTTTTTTAGAAAATTCAATCAGTACGCGTAAAAAGAATAATAATGATCAAACTGTATAGATGTTATATTTTTTTACAAAATTGACTTCTAGTGCTTCTCAAATTTTATGAAATAAATAATAAAAAAATAATTTTTTATTTGATTAAAAATTCAATGGGAAAAAATCAATCGGAAAATAAATATTAAAAATTAAATCATGAGTGCATTCTTTGCTGTTGCACTGAACGTTTATCGCGTATTAAATCATTGCAGAATAACTTTTCCTCTTTATTTTCACGATGTGATAGTTCTGGCAGTTACACCCCTTTACTTTAGCTTTTCGATTACAGCTCGTCAATTACAAGTCTGCGAGTTGCAGGATCGTTCGTCGGCGCATATACACACGCACACATACTATCCGCCAACCGATTAACTGCAAAACGCAAACAGCGCGCGATTAATCGCGATCCGATGGCGACGTCAAAGCGACGAAACGGGTAGATCGCGACGAAACGCTTCTACCGTACGCCGCAATCGAGACAATGCAGCGCTGCAGCACAGGGATTGGAATTGCAAAATGTAGGATCGACTGGCTATATACACTTCCTTCCCTTCCCTTCCCTTCTCACCCTTTACGTCCCTTTTCTCTTTGTCATTGTAGCTCGTCTTGCCGTTCGCGTTGCATCTTGGCTTCTGTATCCTCTCCCACTTTTCCACTCCCCCTCATTGAAGCCCGGCTTCTATCGGTTCTTTATCCCTCGTAAAGAAGGGAGAAAGTGGAGAAAGAGCGCGAATGAGAAACGAGCACGACAGTTCCTCGAGCGGACTGACTGACTGTTTCTTTCGGGATTTGTGGTGTCTGCATCTACCCGGTTAGAGGGATAACAAAAGAAATAGTAGCAGGATACGAGGGAATACATTCGAAGAGAGGGACTTACAGCAACAGAGAACGGAAGTATTTTGTGTCAATCGTCGGATGTCTCCTCCAGTTGAGAACAACTTTGACGTTTTTCGGTGACGATTTCTATGTGCACAGAAACGTGCCAGAACTTTTCTGGTTCCGATTGCCGATACAATCGCTTTGAATTCGAAGCAGCATATTGCGACATACCGTGTGATATTTGCATTTTTTGCGCCTCATTACATCCAACTGTGTCATTGATAAAAAACGTTTAATAACAATACGTGTAGATGTCATGAGAGAAGTGACTTGTGATATTTCATTTTAAGAGCTTTAACGAGTTGAACTTTAAAGATACAAACAAGCAATAAGCTTGTCTTTCAATTAATTTTAATTGCATTTTTTTTAATTACATATTAAATTCAAAGCATGCTTGCTAAGATATTTAATATTAAAAGAAAACTGCCATTTTTTTCTTCCCTCGAAGAAAAAGTTTTATAGAGGGAGAGAGATGTGCCATTTTTGCAAGGGGATTGAAATAACGACAAGGATTGCAATTCGCGAATATGTTAAGGACAAGTCGATTAGCGAAAGGACGGTAGTTCACCGCTAGATCATGGCATTTTGACGCCCCGTAAAACACGATTTTATTCGCGACCGAACAAATTGAAACATAAGCCGCTCGTAAGGAGGCTCCCTATCTACGACGCGCGCTCCTCCGCCCTCCACGCTGCTCATTCGTTTCCCCTTACGTGTATTCCACCCAGATATTTTACAACGGCGACTGAAGACGACAAGAACAAGGTTGCGGCGTTCACGCAAGCGGGTTATCCATGCCATTTCGCGAGATGCCGATGTCGTCCATGTGAATTTATCTCTTGCCTTTTACTACGCCCCCGCCCTCCCCCCCCCCCGTCGTAAAAATTTATTTTTTCTCCTCTAAGCACACGTAAAGCCAAAAGAAAGCGCTCGACTCGGTTTTTATTCAAGTATTTTGCGTTCCTTGCAATCGATCGATACTAAATCTCCTCTCATCTCGCCCACATTCCTTGTCTTTTCAATCCGAGCTACAAAATAAATAAAAGAATTGGTGAATTTCCATATAGTCGCAGTCTGGGACAATTCGCACAAACGTGCGATACGTAAAATTACAATTGAGTTGAAAAATAAGCAAGTGGATAATAGAAGTTACAAGTGTATTCCTTGAATGGTAAATCTCTTTACTCAATCTTGCAATTCTTACGGTATTATTTAAGCGTAAAATATAAACTCGCGTGATGGGGAGAAACGCGATTATGCGGCAAGAAATGATAACCGGCGACGACAACGGGAAACCGGGCGCGAAATGGGTGGGAGGAGGTAGCAAAGGGGGGGGGGGGGGGGCAGAAGAAATTGCGCGCCCGGGCACGTACAAACGACGTTGCTCGCAGAGTCGACGAGAAGTCGCCAAATAGCGGGGCACAATTAAGAGAGACGCCCGCCTCGTGAATTAAAAGCGTCAGCCCGCTAAAAGATCAAGAATTCCCTTGTGTTTCCCGTCTTTCTTTTTTGTCCCTCCTCACCCTCGGCCGCCTCCAAACCCGCTGTCCCCGCCGACTCATTCCACGCTCAACCTACACGGCCTCCTTCGAGCGGGCGCCACCACCTTCCTCGAAGCGGGATGGAAGGAGGGGCTGAAAAGAGAGTTTACGAAGCTGGAATGAGGGTGCGCGCTACCGGGGGGGGGGGGAGGGCGAAGGGAAGGGAAGAGTAAGTTAGGTAGCACGGGCGGTATTTTCATTCCGATTCTTCTTTTCCTCCTCCTTCACGGATTGAAGAGGCCTTTATAACGGGGCACCGCTTTATGGCACAGCTTCGCCGCTATTATACGTGCATCGGCCGTTCGTTGAGAGACGGTGAGAAGAGGATGCAAGCAGCAGCAAGACATACATATATGGTTTTCGGTCTCAAGAAAACGGGCGAGTTTAGCGAGGTGGGGATTGAAAGGAAAGAAGCTATGATACGGGAAGCAAAAAAAGGCCTCTATGAAAGAAGATTACGCGTGGGGGACGGGGGGGAGGGGGGAAGACGGAGCTGGAAAGACTGTGCTCTGCGCCACGGACCCAACTATTCTCGGGATAATGAAGCTAAGGCGAGATTTCTCCCTTTTCAGTCGCGCGCGGCGAAACGATATCTCGAATGACTGATTGTGCAACCCCTTTGGCTGCCGGCGCCGCACGTAGTGCATCGCCACGAAAATCATGTTGTTACGAGACACTAGAGAAGAGACGGATGAGACCGCGGCGGTGATCAGTATTGCGTAAGGGTTTCTCTTTGAGAAGACGAGTTAATCAGTAAATTGATTACCGCAAATATATTATAGAACTATGGCGTTAAAGTTAGGATAATGAGTGTTACCTCGTCGATTTTGCAAATAGGAAGTGCACACAGTCACATGTTACAAATTATAGATATAAAATTTGCTCGCCGCAAGAAGAATTAATCTATATAATTCGAAGAACGTTACTTCTGGCAGATTTATATTTTTCCACATTTTCCAGGAATACGCGCTCATAAGAAGATATACGAAACTAGCAGGAAATTTTCTATATACGTTAAAAAATTTGCCGGCGAGATATACCGCTGCTCTAAGCGGTAAGGCAAGGTTAAACGCATTGCCATCAGTTTTCCCGGCTCGCGTAAATCACGCCGGGGACAGTATTAAAAATATACGTAAGTGAAGGAAAAATATATTACCGCGGACGATAGGGAGGGGAAAGCGGAACATGCGCGAAGGAAAAAGTCTCGCTCGACCTAAGAAGGATGAAGAAGCGGGATAGGGGAGAGGGAAGACAACGGGGGATGGAAACCGTTGAAACATCGCGAGGGTCTTATTACGCGTGTTGTGCGGTCGAGTTTCACCTATCGCCGACGGTACACTCTCGCATATTTTAAGCCGGCCATTTTTCAGCATTTGCGCTATACGTCTACGTCGAATTTGCATGAGCCCACAATTCGGGACTTGTTCGGGCCAACTTTCGGTGTCTCTACGCGCCACCACTCGAAAAATTCTCTCTGGCCACTTTTCACCTGCAGTAATTAACTATTCGACTATCGACTATTCTGAACTAGAACTAAACTAGAATCATGTTAGCAGTGCATGCAATTAACAATTAATTTGTACAACGCTGTATTTCTTCCAATCTGTCCTACATATCTAAATTCCAATATCAATCTCTAAATATATATAATAGATTTTATACGTATATGATTTTTTACGTATTTACACTAATTTGAAGGTGGAAAATTTTTATTTTTATATTTTTCAATACAAGCAATGAATATTCGGTTATAACCGCATTAAAAATTATATTTATATAGAATTAATAAAATCTTCGTATAATTATTTATCCTTAGTACTATTTGCAGCTAACACTTCAATTAATCACAGTCTCAATCGATACACTTTTAACGAAGAAAATTGAGGCAATATCGCTCGAAGAAAATGGCGAAACAAACGTTTCGATATTATCGGCAGGCGCCGTTTATGGCAGGCAGACTGCGACGATGTCGGCGCGCGAACACGAACGGGGAAACGATAAATTGTGCAGAGTCGCGCGTGACATTACGGTAATTCCGTGGCATGCGAGCGGCGACCAGTTGAGAGACACTGGTCTAATCCTAATGCACGTCGTCTTATTTATGCAGCAACGCCATTTTGCACCGCAACGCTGAAGACCTTAACGGCTTTCAATTTCCGTTGGCCATCAATATTATTTAGTTTAGTTTGGACCACCTTCTCGCGCACGAGATACCCCGCACCCCTTCGGCATGCTCCTCACGCCTCCGCCAAGGAAATTACTTGTCCTCTCCTTCCCTCGCACCAGATTTGCCGACTCCTTTCGCGCCCCCTTACCCTCATGCCCGGTACAGTCCACCTTTGCGATCGCGCCAAGTCCTCGCAATGTCCTTAAGAGCATTTGTCTCCGATTGCTCCAGATGATGTTCGAAAAGAAAGTCCCGGAAAGTTCCACGGATGAGTGAATTTGTCTTCTAGATTACGCAAAACAGAAGATCGCTTTGCTTGCCCAATTCGACTTTAAAAACGATAAATCTTCCTGTCTTTATGTTGAATTTGAGCAACATCGGACGATCCTCGCATCAATCAACCTGGCAAAGTTCTGAGAGGCTAAGATGAGTTCGGAGAATAATCGAGACCGGTTATCTCAACTGTAATGTTATTTATATCTCGCGATCTGGTATCACTCTTGTTCTAGAGCTTAGCGGAAAAACATTTCCAAAAAAAGAAAGCTAACAAAAATAACTTTCTGGGAATTATGTCGAATGTCAACAAGTTTAATTCAGCAACGAGATTTTCGTGAATATTGAAACTGAGTTTAACAAGCTACTTTTACAGATATTAAATACTAAAATCGCATTGAATAATATATTTCTCAAAATTATTCGTGCTGACGCAATGCAACACCGTCTTACGAAACATTATCGATATTGTAACGCGCGTTATTAATATCCAGCAAGCAAGCGTGTTTCCGAACGTATTCCATTAGGTCGAAAACTCAAATCCAATAGTTCCCGATCTGAAACGGGGGGCAGATGCACTTTCTCGCGACTCCCCGCAATACGCTGCTGTATTCTCGCATCCCCGTTGGTCGCCGATGAAATGGAATTACAAACCAATTCGGTTAGTACGGTTCGCGGTGGAACGAAACGTTTTGCAAGTTCTCACGAAACACGATCGCCTCGGTCGCCCGCCACTTCTGATGTTTCTGTCGTATTGTCCTACTCTTTCTATTCTTATTCCTCTTTTCGATCTCCGCTATCTCTCTTTCGAATTCTCTTTTCTCTAGTAAACTACAATGCGTGCCCGTGTTGTTTGCGATGCGATAGAACTAGAACATTTTCTGTCTGTATGACATCGGTTACATTCATTTACAGCTTGAATGCAAATTTAGTTGGAAGTCATTGCGAAACGGTTCAAAAGAAAGAGAAACAATAGTACAGCATCGTCTGATCAAACAAACAATCGGACAATTTTTACAATTGTATAAGCGTATTGAAAAGTCACATTTTTCCTCTTTTTTTCTTTTTATTACTTGATAATATGATAACGTGCGTAATACGATAATCGATCGTTAAGCTGAGAAATTTCAATTTCTCAGATTTGATATTCATTTATAATCTTTGTCGTTCTCCATTTCTAAGATTTCTGTTACAATCCATTCTATCATAGAATTCTATTTGGAGAATATCAATGATAAAAGCTTCCGAAAACTTACATGTATAATCTTGCAAAGATTTCCTAACTCTCTAAAATTGTTGCCTTGACTTTCGCCGTATTTGAAACAAAAATAAACTATTGATAAAAAAGAGCTGTCTATAAAGATCTTGATACTATGTTAAAAGCCTAAATAAATATTTGTTATTTAATTAAAAAATCTCGTAGATTTCACTTTTTTTTTTTGCTAAAAGAATAGTGCACGTGTTAAAATACGTTTATAGCTTCAAAAATTTTTGAAGTTCGAAGAAGAGAAATTTACGCTTGCTGTATTTCTATTAGATGGAAATGACAAAGTGGAGAATCTATTTGTAGATTTGTTACGCTCCTGTTTACATTGTAACATTCAAGAGACTTGGTCTCAATTTGAACAACGGAGGCTTAATGCGCTTGTTTCCCAAAAATCCATCTTCCGTCTTTGTTCTATTCTTCATCAACTCGCGGTCTTTATTAAAATCCTTTCGCTGAACAATGTCGGCACGCGGTCTTTCGTTCGAAGAGAAAGACAAAACAAAGACCGCCTGCAACCGCGTACGTTCGGTTACATTCATAACAGCATTCATAACAATTTCGCCGAAAAAGGCGCCGTAATTTAATCTCCGATCCGGTGGGATTACCGGCCAACAAGGGAGAACAGGTGCGACCAAGGCGGCGATAAGCGAGCCGCTTTCCCAGCCGGATTTTTCCGCAATCTGCTTTCGTCGGACCCGGCACGGTGATGCTGGCCATACTACGCTCTTTCTCTCTCGAAGTACTTTCTCAGACCGATACTGCGAAGACAATGGCGTGCTTTGCGGCGCCGTGATTAAAATAAGAGGGCGAGTCGAACGGAAAGAAGACGGCGAAGGATAGGTGGAAAGAGAAAAGCGGAATGGAAAGCCGCTCCGCTTTCTCCGAGCTGGCAAGGATCGAGCTGAGAGAGAGTCGTAGTCGGGCAGACAGAGTTTAGAGTTCTTTTCATTATCAGTTCTCAACAACGACAACGGGCCTGCCTGTGGTCGTTTCTCGTTTTCGACGTTCTTCGTATTAATGATTACGAGCATATATTCGAAAGCGCATATCCGGGCGGTATTTCGGATGCTGCAAATTTAACGCATGGCAAAAAGCTCGAAAATCTAAACATGTCAAATCTAACATGTCAAATCACTTTAGATAAACTTAGATAAATTCAAAATACACAAATTATTATAAACTAATTCAATTATAAATCGTTATTTGAAATGGATTAAATTATTAAATTATTAAATTTAAATTATTAAATTATTATTAAATTTATTAAATTTTGTACAAAATTATATTAATTTTTGGAAAAGAAAAGTTCGATTTTTTATTCTAAGTTGATCTTTTTTCACTTAAATTTTACTTTGGCATATTATATTCAATTCTAAAATTGATAAAACCATTAAATTTTTAAGTAAAATATTCACTTCGGTCCACTTCATTTCCTAAAATTCTGTCACATTTCTATTTCATATATTTTTTTATAACTTTTGTATGCTTTTACGCCCTTGGAATTAAACGTTCAATTCTTAAAAATTATTATTACTTGCACATCTTTTAATGGACTAAATCCAACAGAGCGAAATAATCAGCCGCTGAACACAGCCGGATATACCGATGGTGCAACATTGACTGGCCAGCCTACGCGTCCTGCATACCCCCCGTGCCTAACATCGCCCACCCCTTTATTATTCCGTTATATGTGTAGATGGTGTACGAGATACCGCATGATCGAATCACGAACTAGTTCGGACACGATAATCTAATAAACGGACTGAATAATGATCAGGCGACGATTATGCGCTGTCTATTAAATTGATTCGTCCTGTCCTATATCCTACCCTGCCCGAAAGGAAAGACGACTAAGGGCGACGAACAACGCGCACCGTTCGTCCATAATGAGCTTTACACGGTAGGATTACGACGGAGAACCCAATTTACCTCTTTAGTCTCGCAACTCCGTCTTTTACTTTATCAATAATGCAAAGAAAAACTGCGGTCGAGAAATCGCATCTACTTTTTATGTTTCACTCATCGCTACTAGTTGATACTCCGCAAATCGCGAACAAAAAACTATCGTTAATAATAAAGTATTTAAATATACTTCAAGTAAAATCTACAATTTATTTTATATTAAAATTATTGAAAGTATATTTATACTTTAAAGAATCTATTATATCTATGTTTGACTTTTTCAATTAGAAATGAACTATTATCGTTGATTGTCTGAAAAAGAATACACATAAAAACTAAAGCTTGTAATGATAATTCATACAATAAAACAATTTAAGATGAAAAAATTTACATACTTTGTTTTCACAACAATTCTTTTTACACTAGCATTGATATGTATCAGAAAAAGCGTAATTAAATATGTAATACAGATTTAATTTACTTGAATTAGAGAAAGCACTACATTTTATCATGAATCGCAGATCGCAAAACATTATTTCACTTTTGTAAATGAAAAGCAATAAGAACCAAAAGCGAAGCAGTCGGAGCACAATAATTTTTGTCAGAGCACAATAATTTTTAACAATTATAAATTAATACACAAAATAACGTTTCAACCATAATTTCAGTTTTTTCAGATTAATAGAGCATAAGAAAAAAAAGAAACGGTTTAAATTAAATGAAAAATGTTAAAAATATATAGCATAAAAGCAATCGAAATAAAAACATTAGTAACAAAGAGCGGACTCACTAACCGCACGCGCAGTCAACTGTGCTGACATGTACGCGTGCAGTCGGTGAGTCCGTTCTTTGTTATATAATAATTATTTTACTTTAATTATTTTTATATATTTTTTGTAATATGCTCCATGCAATTGAAACTTTTCCTTTCTTCCTTATCAAACTAAAAAGAGCTCGAAGTTATGATCAAAACGTTTTTTTTTTGTGTGTATTAATTTACAATAATTAGTAGTTCTTGCGCTCCAATAATCGCGTTTCTGATTCCTATTGCTATCATTGTCCATCTTTAAAAAAGTCACTCTTTTCACTTCTTGGCGCGTGGTCGCGGTACAAAAATTGCAATATAAAATTGCCGTTTCTGTCCAAAGAAACCAGAAAAATAAGTGCTTGACAATAAAATTCGGAGTAAAATTAAAGCGTTTGTGCACAAGTACTTGCCGCACGTCAGGGGATGATTCTTTTATTTATTTCTTACACATAACTATCGCAGCTGCCAGTCTTAATTAAGCCGGCTAAACGAGAATGGTGTTAGCATAGCAACGTTTCCTTCAAGGAAGTAAAATGGAGACAATCTGATACCGGTCCCCTTTTGCCGGCAACTCAAAAAACGCGCAAGTTGCTCCGCGAAAGCACTGTCGAGAGTTTTAAGTCCGACTTACACGATATCTTCCGCGCACACTCACGATGCCACTCCACTTTATCCTACGATACTGTTCCCGCAGCTCGGGGTATGTATTAAAATCGTTACAATAGCTGCAAACTGCACCTCGTGGAATTTCCGTCGGAAAGGAGCACGTCAGATCTCCGTATATGGCCGTGATTATGTGCGTTATACAGATCCTCTATAAGAAGCTTGTCGATGCAAAGATGACATAAATCTTTTTAAAACCGTTGATCGTATTTGTCGGCGCTTTCAGAATGGAACGGTTAAGACGCATTAAACGCGTCTATTTTCAATGAAACAGATTTGGTGGCAATCTTTAGAAAATCATTGTTATGGAAATTTGGTTAGTGAGTCCGCTCTTTGTTACTAATGTTTTTATTTCGATTGCTTTTATGCTATATATTTTTAACATTTTTCATTTAATTTAAACCGTTTCTTTTTTTTTCTTATGCTCTATTAATCTGAAAAAACTGAATGATGTGGAAGTGCTTTTTCATATCACCAATTTTTATACAATTCCCTAAACATTTTTGACAAAAAACAATAAGGATTATTGTGCGACAAAAATTTTAACTGGCGAGACTCGGATCTGATTTTTATGAAGTCCTAAATTCTCAATCTTATTTGGTTTATGCATAAATCTGCAGCTGACATTATTGCCGTACTCCTTCCCTCCTTTCTTGTATTCTTTCTAGCTAAATATAAGAAAAATCTAAAATTATGACTGAAATGTATTTGTAATTTGTGTATTGATTTGTGATGTTATTTATACTCTAATATCGACATTTCTGGTTCTTATTATCTTTTTTTGTTATCACTGTTATTTATTTAAAAGTCAAAATCTATTTTTTTTAATATATCAATTTAAATTTTATTAAGAAAATTGGTAACTAGCAGAAGACGTAATAATAATTATATACTTTAATTAAACAGCAATTTTAATTTTTTAATTTTATTTTCGCGAACATTATGCCAAGTTTTATTTTACAGGTCAAAAGATACTGGAAATATTTTCTAAGAAAATAGACAAGCACAGAAACGGAAAATTGAAAAGTGAGAAATTTTAATCAAATGAAAATTTAATACGAATATCATTCTTTTTATTTGCCCTAACCTTCTCTTTTGCAATTAGGACCACTTCACCCAGTCGACATGAAATTGGATAATGAAATAAAGTGCGTGTTCTTTCTCATGCCGTGACGACTTACTTCCTCGACACAAATGAGAATTGCATATTACCGCGTACTTTTTCCATGTCGCCGATTCACTTCTCACGAACAGACTAACGGACGGTGGGTTCCAAATTTCCGGATGGTGATTCGTGCAGCAAGGACTATTTGTGATCCAAGTCGAGGAATTGGACCTTTCCGCCCTGAGGCTCCGCCGCCCCGAGCATGGTCATTTCCGATTTTGATGACAATCGAAGACAAAGACAGTGTTCTCCAAACACTGTTTGTGTTTGCATAGAACCTCGGTATGGACTGGCTTCTCTCGATATTGTACGAGATGTTAAATGAAAAGTATCATAGCGCGCGAGAATCACCAGTCATCAATCATCAATTATATTTCTTCATCGCGCCTCACTCTGTTGTGCTTTTTCCCCATTTAAAAAAAAAAAAATGCCGTTAGCATGCATTTCGCATCTTCGTAGCTTCCGACAATCACTTCATGCAACGCCGATCGCCATAACGCCCGGCGACTCTTCGCAGTTTCTCACTCCCCCTTCCTCTCGCTTTTATTGAAGACGGCAGGGCTTTTGCGTGCCGGAAATTGAAAGTCCGCGACGTGACATCCGGAACGGTAGGTCTTCCGCGACTTCCACAGAAACTTCATATTAACGAATCGAGGTGAAAGGAAGCCTCCCGCGACCTTACTACAGATACACCTTCCCGCCTCCTGCCTCTCTCTTTTATCTATTTCCCAACATTTTTTTTTTTTTCTCGCCACGCATTTCGCGACCCTGCAATCGCGGCGACTCATCCTCGCCGAGGCGACGTCGAGTTTCCCATTAAATTTCCCCTGTTTCCTCCCTCGCGCATTCCCCCTCGCCCCCTGTCGATTCGTGCTATCTCACAGCAACGATCCGCCCGTTATAATCGATTCGGCCTGATTTCGGTTAACTGCCGTCATCCAGAGTTTGGCGGCGCGTCCGAACCCCACGAGCAAGCCGCCCCGTAGTTGTGTCAGCCATCAAACCCCACCGTCGCATTGTCGAATCCGCCGTGAGATGAGAAACGAAGCGTGCATTTTGCCGCGGCAAAATTATCTCGGATTTTCCTCGTCCTAAACAATACGCTCTGTTCGATTCGGGATGCGGCGGCTATTCGAGTTACCCGGCGTTGTGTTAGCGATATCCGTCTATGGCATTTTAAACCATAATCGCACGATGTAAAAGCTGCGCGGTACGAGCTTATTTGATTTGTCGTTAAGTAATTGAAACATTTATGACAATTATCAAAATGTATAATCGATAATTATATAATTTTTTTTTACAACCGTAGTTTCTTACAATTGTAATGTTATCTTGTATCGAACAATTGCGCCAAGCGCGTTTGAGAATTAATCGGTCGTTTTCAAGATTCTATTTCGTGATAGATGCAGAATTAAATAGCCTTGTTTAACGCTAAATGCGCGATGCGAAAACGTAGTCCAATTTTCATATTGTTCTCGTCCCTCGACCACTCGCCTGCTTGACATTAACTGTGTCGGTATGCAACGGGTGTCCCGCGAGTAACGACTTACGTATGCTCTCGTAGGGACTACTGTGTGCACCTGTGTGTCGTGTCGAGGGACGAAGTGGAAGGAGGGGGGGGGGCTGATTGCGTCCGGCCGAGATGATTGCTTTTCGCGTGGCTATACCGACGCATACAGAAGCGTGCGCGGACGAGCGTAAACATAGACGAATCTAACACGCGCGCGTATTCACACGCACGCGGATCGCGCGCCTGTATTCGCGAACGATTACCCCGTCCGAACGCTCGCGCGCATAGCGCCACACTATAGAACGACGAGACGTTTCAATATTCCGATAGTTTATTCGTCTGGATCGGTGGACACCGGCCACCGGCGGAAAATCACTTCGATTTTAGTTAACAGGCCGCCGTTACACGCGCGAAATAACGAACGCGAGATAGTGGCGCCCGGCGGTTCGTGTGCCGCGGCATTTTAAAGTTTCCCTCCGCGGAATTTTTCATTCGAGAATAAAAAGGCAAAACTTCGAGTTCTTGGTCATACGACTGCGATTATCGTCGCCGTCGCATTTAATTTTCTCGTGCAAATTTGTAGCCAGGTGAAACGCGCTCGAGTTCTTTACGCTTTCAAGAAAATAAATTGAAAGAACTGCACCACGGTTCCGAGGCTCCTCGGCGCTTATTACCGTATTTTTCCGTGACATAGATTTTAATAGCGACTCGAGTAATATTGAAACATCGGAGAATATTGCTAATTAAGTAATTCTTCATCTCGTTTCTATTCGTCGAGGAAGATTCCGAAAGTTTTTCACAGTTTTTTTAACTTTTTTTTTTCCCAGTAATCTCTGATGATCTTCAATTCTCTCGACTCTCTCCCCAGACTTTTCCACGGCTTTTTCATTCCGCAGCAAATCCAAAATCTATCCACGACAGCTGACACGCGTCGCTTTAAGCGAATTTACTGTACACGCTGTGGAGACAATCGCGGGCGAGTTCCACGCCGCTGATAAGACACTGCATATTCCGGCGCTGCTTGAAATTGATCCTAATCCGTAATCCGGCCTGTTCAGTCTCACTTCCGTCTGCTGGTTCTCCCAAGATACTTAGCGCCAGGACGAAGAATCACACTCGAGAGAGAAAGAGAGAGAGAAGTCAGGTGAAGAGGACAAGAAAGCTGCAAGGAGAAGGAAAGGAGCGAGGCCGCTCAATGGAGGGAAGCGGAGGGAAAGAGGTTGCGTTTCTCTGACGAGAGAAGCACTTATATTCGGCAGAGCAGCCGGCGCGATGTTCCGTGCATTATGCATGATACGACGATGTTTAATGATCGTCCGAATCAGTCCCCGCTCCACCATCAACCCTCCAAGTTTCGCGATCACGAATTTTGCCGATCCGCTCTTTCGCTGTGACTACGAAAATGCTAATTGAAGCATTACCGCAATTACTCCGGAGATTCTCCCGAAAATCTATTACCAACTTCCTTCCGCAAGGAGAAAGTTTGCCGGCCAATAGCAAATAGCTGGTTGCGCCTACAGGATTTTAATCGCGGACTCGAGTCGTTTTCAATGAATGAGATCGGTTTCACCGATAACGCTCTCGACTTTCAGCTCTGCGCGTCCGCTGGGAGATGCTGCTCCGCAAAAGATGCATCTTTTATGGTAAACATTTGAGACGCCGTCGATTACCACTAGTTTACAGATTCGGAACCATTTTTCTATTTAATTTTGTAATTATGTGTGTGATTGTAAGAGAAAAAATGTATATTCTGATCGGTAAAATAATGACCTCAATCTGCGCGTTTAATAGTGAATTGCGAGATGCAAATAGAAATTGCCTATTCAATAGCGAGCATATAGTGCAAACAAATATGGAGTGTTTTTTATAATTTTATAAGTTCATCGACGTAAATTTCCATCGACGCGAATAGCTCGACACTGACATCCTTACTTATTATGCAATACTATTATTTATTTAGCCCTCAGTGGATAATTTTAAAAAAGGAACATGACGGCAACAAAGAAAAAATTAATAGTGAGCGATCAATGAAAATATGTCTAAAATAAATTGCTATTACTTCGCAACGAATAAAATGAATTAAACATTATTTTGTAGAGGAAACCCGTCAATTTTTATTCCATATAGTATGAAAAAAGTATAGAATAATTAAGTTATTAAAATAAACATGACAAAATGCTACGAAAACATGATAAAAATGCTACGAATCTGTCTGGGCGCTCAATAATAAATACTGTCGGAGTGTTGTTTATCGGAATTGGCACAGAAACTCAAAAGTTTTTGAAAATTGTTAAATACACTTTTTAACATAACTGGGAAAATATCTTGAATACATTTTCGAACACTCTGTGTTAGCTTATCAGTGTTTTCCGCTGAACGACACTTTGAAAATATTCATCACTGAGATAAAGTTTGTAGCATTTTTCATCATTTTTTATCATTATTTTCATTACTTAATTATTGTATACTTCTTTCATACTACATGAAATAAAATTGCCGGGTTTCCTCTACAAAATAACGTTTAATTCATTTCATTCTGTTTATTCGTTGCACAGTAATAGCAATTTACTTTAGTATCCGTTTCAATGATTATCCTGTATTATTTTCGTGAAACAGAATATAGATACTTCATTTGTAATCCGAAAAATTATACTAACTTTATTTTTCATAAATAAAAAGTAGCAAAATATATAATATAGACAGTGCTTTTAAAGCGTTGTATATAAAACTTAAAAAATGTTCAAGTTATGTTGCGATTACAGTTATTGTATGTTCAATCGCACGTCATATCGAAATTCCTTTGGAGAAGAATCGTTCGCTATCTGCGTGAAATTGTCGTACGAAGCTGTCAGTACGAAATATACAGAACGGTAGCAGTTTCCTATACGCTTCGCGGAACATCGCGGATTGCCGTTGCAATCCATGCTGGTACCATATATTTTTATCTTGGACGCAAATCGCCGGTTGTCATGGAAATCTACCGCGGCCTGAATATCGATATCAACGCACATCAACGACGCCGACAAAGTAGAATGAGCCATCCGTGCCTAAATCGCCAATCTAAAATCTTTCTGTGTTTATCAAAAATGCGCGCCAAAATGCATTGCCAAAATCAATCGTTTATCATTTCGCTTCGTCTTTAATATAAAATGTGCATTTTTAGAGACTAATAAAACTAGAGTTTCTCTTTTTGAAAAATTGACTTTGTTAACATGCGACATTCTTTCTCCCTGCAATGTCAACGACGACGACTCCATGAAACTGTATTCAAAGAATAAACTTGATTTAGTTGATTTTGCAACTCTCTCGAACACACTTGGAAACTGCAATGCGTCTTGCAGCCGTTCCGTGGCAAGTCGTGGCTCGATACGTAGGAAATGAAGTGTCGGACGGCTCGTATCCGCGTTCTCTCGCGCGACTTGTAAAATTTCAGGATGTTCGGGCGGCTAGTAAGTTACACGACGGCCCGCGTACGAAACGAACGAATTAATTATTCATGCACGCCCGACGTCCGACGTCCGAACGCCGCCGCTCCGCCGTCGTCATTTCGCAGCGGCAGTGCGCGAATCCGGCGCACTGTTGTTTAGCATGACTATGGCGGCGAGTATACCCGGGCTACCTCTGGTACATAAGGAGGAACACGTTTGCAGCCGCAAACCCGCGCCGCACACCCTTTGTACGGACCGTGTCGACGGACGCGCACGTAATGGCTGTAATTAATGCGACACGCGTCCAATCGAAACACTCCGAGTCGACGTGCCATGACAACGCCTCTCTTTTACAACTCATCTGGACCCAGAAGAGATGTAAGACACACCGTAAAGTTCTCTAACACCGACGTCCAAATAAAGCAAAATTAAATTTGATGAAAAAACAAAAGATGTTCGAAATGTTCCACGTCTCCGCGTGTTTTTTTTCCCCCTCCCATTTATTTTCCGATTAATAATTAGAATTAGATTTTCCAGTCCTTATAGATGTTAAGGCGACTTTGTTTTTTGTTTATCTCGCGAACTTAGTAAACTCCAACCGATCGCAACGACAAACACATTAAAGTAAATTCTATTCCTATGCGGTATTATATGCAACGTCAGAAATGTATATTTACATTTGCATTATTATTACGTTCCACAGCGATGGACATGGTCATGATATTATCACAATGTTGAAGAGAATAAAAAATTTGAACGGAAACTAGGTCGGCAACTTCATGCAAATCTGCTCCCCGTTATTCTCATCTCGCGGTATCTATTAGCGAGAAAATTCGCGAATCGTTTGTAAAGCTGTTCCAAAAATAAACGGTCGACAATCAAATAGGAGTTTTAGCATTGTAGTCATCTTTTTTCAATCAGAGAGATCTTGAAATCTTCATAAATTTTAAGTAAATAGAGATCTAATTTGTAAGAAGACATTTTTGTTAAAAATGCAAACATCTATGAGCTAAAAGTGGCGTAAGTCTAATTTCGAGAAAATCAATAATATGGTATTTTTGAGTAAACTGAAATGTAACCTCTTTAATATTTCAAAATAAGGAAAAGTGAACTTAATGTCACTTTCCAAATAAATGGCTAAAATAAAAGAAACACAGTGTATATACGCAGAGTACGTAGGGAAAAATGAAGAATAAAGATGAGTGTCTAACCCTACTGATATCGCGCGATAATTTTAAGTTTAGAGTGTATAATATATAATGTACTATATTTGAAAATGTTATATCAGACGTTAGATAAAACAATATCTTAAAACTTAAGATGTTTTTCTCGAAACAGCTTTCTAGCGATGTACATGGTAAAAATATATACAAGCGAAGATAAGAAAAGTGGAGATGGAATATGCGTGGCAGGCACGATCGGCGATCTTCCAAGGCGATCTCGCGTTCTTCATTTTGCCACGGATTAAACCACGCTCAGTATCGCGAGATTAAGCGTATGCAGGCGTCCCAGACTAACTTTACGAGAATCGTTATGGATCAGGTAGGGGACGTGCGCGAGAGTTCCGAAGCAGGGCGGAAGTTTCGACGTTAAATGTTTTTTTAACTCGTATTACAGCAAGCTCGCCCGCGCGTACTGTGGTACACGTTAAAAGCGGAAAAGTAATAAAGTCAACTTATAAATATTAAAGTTTCCGTCGTTTCTGCCGTTTCTTCCGAATACTTAATGCCCAAGCGAAATGAGACGCGGTATATCGCGCGGCGGTATTATCTCCCTTTTTTTTTACGAATGTAACAAATGCTCGAATATTTTTTTTACATCTCTCAGAAACCACTCTCGGATGATACCTTCGCCTGGCGAGTATTGCGAAAAGTGGGACTATATATTACATTTGCGTGATGAATGCTGTCACATCTTCATGCGCACTTAATTGAATAAGAAAGCAATTAACTTGAATAAATTGTTCAAATCATCGAAATAACATTTTTATGGATAATATTTACTCGTATGAGATACCGTGCTATTGAAATAATAATAATAGCAATTTATCTCGATTCGCTGAATACACATAATAGTGTGTTGTCTATATTTGCTAGGTGCTACAAATCGGCGCTGCAACGTCAATCTGACAGAATTAATGAGAGCGTCCTTGTCAAGGATCGCTGCGCAGATTTCTCGCGTTCAAAAAACCACGACGATTTCGCGCGCGATCCCATCGATCATCCTCGTCACGACTTCGGTTACGGAAGTCGGAGAGGCATGGCAGGGGTGCAGTTTGCTCGTTCAGAAATGCCGAACCGTGCAACGCGATACGGCCGGACGCATTTTAATAGCATAACCGTATCGGTGTCCGATCGAGGTTGCGTTTTTCTCGGCGCCGTTTTCTCTTTTGCGACCGTCGGTGAAGTTCTTCTTCGCCGAGTCACGTTTTTCTTCGCTCGACCCAGACGCGCGATCAGATAATCAATAACAAAATGCTAATTTTACTCGACAGGTGCTCTAAAAATCATATAGATGAATTATACGTTTATCGCGCAGTTATCCTAGCTCACATTTCTTTAACACATTCTCTAACGTTCTCGTTATTTGACTCTTTTCTCATCTATAATTATTTTTTATCGAAAAACATAACTTATATGATATTATTGAAATAGAGGATCAATCTGCATGTTATTACAAGCAAAATTTGTACGCGTGCATTTTTCAGACATAATATGAAAGCTATATGCATTCATTCGTTACAAAATTCCGATATTGGTATATCCGTTATTATTGACGTTATTCATTCAGGGCGAAAGAATGGAGATTGTTATATTTTTGGATTTTTTAACAATATATTTTCATTAAGAAGCATTTTATTCTTTAATAAAAATAATTTTAAAATAAAATAATTTTAAAAGCTAATTTAAATGTTAATTTTCTACTTCTTTCAAAAGTTTCTTTTTACAGCTTCGCATAAATTTTTTTATTTGCAATATTTAAGAATGTTACATCTGATTTTCTCAAATGCCCATATTACAATCTTTCTCGGATCAATTTTCCAATTGTACTGCTACTATTATCTGTTGTGATCCGCTGACCGTAAATTGTGCTGACTCGCGTCTGACTAAATCCCAGTTCTTTCACTTTGATTCGCACACGAGGGAGCGATTCGGTTGATCTTTAACGTTTTACAACATCCGATGCGATTTCGATATTCGGTAAACAATAGCAGCATAGTGCCAGACCGCTAAGTACAATTTCTATCCGTATCTCTCCAACGAAGGAGAAGATACTTGAGAAATAGAATGAGACGGAGAAACACAACGGTGAAGCGTTAGCAGCAAAAGCAGCGGGAGGCATCGAGAGAATCCTTATCCCTCTTATCCTCGCACTTGCACTGTTTCCATTCCGAATCCAGTAGCAGGGATTACTTAACTGGGGAAATTCATCCGAGCGAAAAGAAGAGAACCCGGCTTGCAGACTGATCGGTTAGTAGAATAAAAAGTTCTTCAACGAGCAACAATGCGCGATACAAGTCATCGGGCAAGAAGGTGGTGGCACTAGCGAACGATTGTGGAATCCGTATTTATTTTTGTGGTCATTTTCAGAATTAATTTTAGCACATGCGTATGTATCCAGTCTTTATCATTATTATTTATTAATAATGTATACACATTGCGTAAGAATAGCAGTGAGAATCTAATCAGAAGCGCGGATTCTAATCGGATCGCAAGAATTATTTATCGTTTATCATTTTTTTAAATCGAGAATGACATAACGAGGACTTAACTATATCACGCCATTAATCGCGTTTCTGATCATTTACAGATTTACGAAAACTTAACAGAATTATAATTCGTCGATCGTAAGTTAACTTGGTGACCGAAATATGAAATCTTAAAAAGCAAAATGTAAATCACAGTAATATCATTTAGACATGCACTCATAAAATATAAAGAGAGTAATTAACGTCAGCAATGATAATTGACAAGTATTTTTTTTCTATCTGAAAATGTACGACTAATATTGCGGAGTACAACGTTATCTCAGATGGAAATATTCATATATTTGAACCGGAACAAAGAAATATTTCGAGCGGCGAGAAGAAACGTAGACGGAGCATGTCAAAGAGTTATTGGTAATTGCGCCGGTCTTCTCGGACCATTGCCCTTGATAGCTTCATACTTTACGAAATCGAATGGGAGACCGCATTCGTGTGTGTCTAGCTCCTCTTATATACTGCCCCACTAAAATCTTGGCCCGGACAATAGATAATAGAAGGAATACCTGCCCGGCCAGCGCGGAGAAGGATTGTCTGCCGCGATATTTAGGTAGCTATGTAGCCGACCGTCCTCATCTCTCTCTCTCTCTCTCTCTCTCTCTCTCTCTCTCTCTCTCTCTCTCTCTCTCTCTCTCTCTCTCTCTCTCTCTCTCTCTCTCTCTCTCTCTCTCTCTCTCTCTCTCTCTCTCTCTCTCTCTCTCTCTCTCTCTCTCTCTCTCTCTCTCTCTCTCTCTCTCTCTCTCTCTCTCTCTCTCTCTCTCTCTCTCTCTCTCTCTCTCTCTCTCTCTCTCTCTCTCTCTCTCTCTCTCTCTCTCTCTCTCTCTCTCTCTCTCTCTCTCTCTCTCTCTCTCTCTCTCTCTCTCTCTCTCTCTCTCTCTCTCTCTCTCTCTCTCTCTCTCTCTCTCTCTCTCTCTCTCTCTCTCTCTCTCTCTCTCTCTCTCTCTCTCTCTCTCTCTCTCTCTCTCTCCACCAGACGTACCATTTATAAATTACTATCGAATGCCTGAGGAGCGCTTCGAATCATCACGACGATCGACGATCAGAAAAGCTCATAGCGTCGTACCGACGAAAAAATTACGCTCCTACAATAATACGATAGTTAAAAATAACACGCTGCATTAGAGGGATAGCTTAAAGTTATAGTTGTAAGAAATATTTTCTCAATAATTATTTATGACGCTAATAATACAAAATTGCGTGTTCTCCCTTCATCAATCATTCACTATCGCGGTCATCAGAATTTTCATCAGAATCCGCACCATCCGTCCCTCTCCTTTCTTATTCAACAACGCAATTAGGCACAATGATGAAATACGGCGTTTCATCTCGTAGCCCGTGATACAATTGTCCGAACAAGATGGAATTTTTCCCGGGCACACACGAGACACGTTGTTTTCTCTTTCGGATCTCGGCAAGTGTGCACGTGAATACACTAAATAATTAGTGAGCCACGCGAGTTTGGAGTCGGCAGTTAAGCAGGTCGGTGGGTTACACAGCAGCTCCGAACGACGACGGCGGAGTAGGAAGACAGGATGGCAGAGCCAGTGTGTACCGGGGGGTAAGAACGCTGCCCTACCTCCCCCCCCCCTCCCTCCCTCCCTCCGTTCGCGTTTACCCCACTAAGTAGATGCTTGTCAGCGGAAACTTAATTAAATATCCAAAGTGGATGCCGGAATTACTACAATTAGTATGACGGCTCTCCTAACCCGTCCCTTATTACCCGGCTAGTCCCGTCCGACCCGTTCGCAGGTATTACTACTTAATGTCTAATAAACGTCACACGCCAGTCCGAAGAGTCGTATGTTATTTCTTTTTTCCTCTGTCTCTCCCGCTTTCTCTCTACCTTCCCGCGACACGTCGGAATTTCAGTGAAATTTGCGTCGCGAAGGATGAGCGAACAATAAAACTTGGCTAATAGTCGTCATCACAACTATTCTTGGCTTTCATGGCTGCCAATATCCCGCCGATAACTGTCCGTTCAAGAAGCACTCGGGAAAAGGAAAGAATGAGGAAGCGATCGGATATTCAAGAAAAAAACTTGAACTTTCGCAAACTGCAGTAAAACCGAGAAAAAATGTTGCTTAATTGAATCCGCAATTTTAAAAATGCGTTAAATAAAAAATATAGTTTCAAGCAAATGAGAACGAAAAGTTTTCTGTTACGATCGTATAACGGCATACTTTAAACCTGAAATCACAATTTGTGTAATACCGTCGCTGTAATTGAATAATGATTGGCCAGATAAATGCACCCACGAGAAAATCGAGTTTATCGAATATCGAAATAAATTTATAAAATACAGTGAGATACGGGGCTAATATAAATATTCATAATAATTCGCTTTAATCCAATAGAAATCATTTGTAGTAACCTACATATTTCCAGCCTCTCGACTACGCGTATTAGTGGCACTTAGTGGTGAATAAAAGCGTAGCCACATTACGATTGTACTCTGCCGACTTGAAGTATCAAAATAATAATTTTATAAAGTTCTAATAATGCATCAGTTTGCGGTATATTTTAACTTGCAACATCAATACATAAATATATTCCCTGAAAGTTTCGACTAAAAAGTTCTTTCTTCTTAGAGTTGAAAGGAGCGGAAAAAAAAGAGCGCTGCACTGAACGGCTTTTGTCTCGTCTGAGATTTTTCCCTGCCGATTTAATTGCGGGTGAGAATTGCCGACGAGCAGATGAAAGAGTTCCACGGGGAACTTTGGAAGTCGTTTATTAGAAATCGACGAGCAAACGGCGGCGCACCGGAATGCTCCTGGCGATATTGACAAATGGCCAGAATTACATCGCCGACATATCGGCGTAACCACGTGCGCGATCATTGATATCACGCTCGCTTAATTCACCCCTTGATTTAAATAAACTTAAATGTCCACCACCGACATTTCCGGGACTCGCGCAACCGACCCAACTTCCCGTTATCTGACCAAGCCGACTGATCGAGTGAAAAGTGTTCGGCGATCCGGCACGTCCGCACGTCGATAAATCCTGCTCAAAACATCGATGTAATTCAGATTAGGTTTTCGCACTCCACGTCTCACCCCGACAGTTTGCGAATCGAGCGCCGGCGACGTTTAATTCACGGAGCAATTGTAACTCGAAAGGAAACACAATCGGACGCGTTGCTGCACCATTTATATGTCGTTAATACGTAAAAAATTGTTAAAGATAAATTTTCTTTATATAAAATGTGTTACTGTATAATGAAAAAAAGATCTAGAAATAAGATAAATTGTACAAATAAAGATAAATGAGAAAAGAAAAACGTTCACGCATCATGGAGGATAACGAGAAAAAATGATACGCGATGGAGTATGTACTACCGGTATCTATTTGGCGACGGAGAGGGTGGATGAGAGAAACGGTTTACAACAGAATATTGTCCTGTGTAATCCGCTCTCCAATATTTCATCAACTTTCTTATTCCCTTTTTTCCCCGTCGCCTTTTTCAGAACGCAGCACTCTCTCTCCATTCTTACTACACAAAATACACAAGAATGTTTTATTTTTTCCCCTTCATTCTTTCGTTATATATAACGGAAATAACTCCGTAAGAATTCAATCCATAACGTAAGATTGTTAATACGGCGTTAACAAATATATAAGGCAAGTGTATCTATTTTACAGATATATGTATATAATAATATTATTAGCATATCATTGTTTAAAAAGCTATTTTATTTTTCTTCAACAAGCTTCCTCAGTACTCAGTTCTCGATGTAAGTTATTTTTGTCGAGAAAAAATGTTAAAACGAGAACTTTGTTCCTAATCTTCAATAATCAGTCTCCTTTGTTTTATCATTTCTTTTTAATATTTAAAATTTTGCGCCAAAATAAAAACATTTTTTATATAAAAACCAAGAAAAAAAAGTAAATATGGTAATGTTTTCATTGCTCCTATTTCGGAACGCGTGTAAAGAAATTAAAAAATTTAGTACAATCCGCCGCTATCTCGCGCAGAAGTGAAGTACCTGCGACTGTGGAGAGAGCGCTGAAGTGCTGACGGAAGGAAAAATTCACCGCGTAATTCGAGTATTCCCGGGATATGAATGTTCTCGACGAAAAGTGACGCGGTAGTCTGGAAACGTTCTCGAGGGATGATGCGAGCGCGCATCGTGCACGCTGCGCGCAGCGTGCGCACCTACGCGACCGGTCGCTATAAACGAGCGGCTATACTGCAATTGAGTGCGATATACACACGGCAAAACTAAATTTCCAAAAAGCTCGCGCACGACGGACGAGAGCTAATTGTGTCAACGCGCGTTCATGTTTTTCCGTGCAGAGCGTCGCGCACGTTCTGTAACAAGGTTCGACTAATTAATGGAGGATTGCGATGTAATTGCCTATTAGCCAAAGCCAATGCCAAATTGGCGCTTTAAATTAAACGTCACGGCGAAAAACAGCAAATCGATTGGCACGAAGTCGCGACATCCAGATAACTAAAGATCACGTTATATTAAGACTCGCGTTCTCTATCGAGCGCGATCAACTTTATCAGTCTTAAAAGGATAAATGTGTCGCGCGTTTAATTTAATTTAAAGCTCCCCTTTGACATCGCTTATCTCATTTATAACTCACAGATATAGATAATTGTGAGCGGTAAAAATATCAAAATGGAGAAAAATGTGGTGAAAAAAAAAGTCGCGAGCAATCGTTGATGATTGTGCCGAAGATATTTTGTCATAGTTTCCGTATATTAGAGTGATCTACCGCGGAACGTCTGGCCCGCGACTAGATATTAAACGTCGCTATTAGTCGAGGTAATGAATTTTAAGGGAGATGAGCGGCCATACCCATGCAGCCACTCCCTCCTCCTCCCCATCTTTCTCTTTCTCTCTCGCTCTCTCGCTCTCTCCCGTACACTCGGGGTACTCGACGTAAAGGATTGCCCCCGCGAAATTATTTCCTTTATAAATCAGAGGCCATACGTTTCGGCGTCATCCCACCTTATCCCCGCCCCGTGCAGACGCCCCCTATACCGCCGTTCTCTCGCTCGCGACGTCTCCATGCACTACGCCCAAGAGCGAGAGAAATGGTTGAAGTTTATTAACGATACCTTCATGGCTAGAAAATTTTCATCCCGTTCTTGAAGAAATGGATAGCAAAAAATAAGAATTACTTTTCCCCTAACAAACTGCTTTGCCGTTAACTATAGATTCAGTCGTAGCAACCTACGTTTATCCGAATTAATTAAACGTCCCTCTTTCCCGTTTATGCTATAAATAAAAATACAATCTAGTAAAAAGCACTGCGGAGTCGTCAAGTCACGGCAGCGACGTTAAAATTCCTTTCCTTTTTTTTCGTTCCCAATTAAATGCCGGGAAGCGCGAGACTGCTGGCATTCTGGAATGAGCTTACGTCGTAATGTACCGCGATACTTTGACCTTGGTACCATCAGCAGCTGCGAGTGCCGCAGGGGAGATGGGACAAGGAAGAGACACAAGCCAGCCGTGCTACTCGAGCGGGGGATCGGCTTGATTTGGTACTAGAATAGCGCTGGTGGGGATGTAGTAATTTGTCGGCTTGGGAAGGCGGCTGGCTCCTAGCTGATAACAGGGGGTGGTCCATTCTCCTCTGATTCGACCTCCGCGTTACTCCGCGTCCTACAACCGATCTCTCTCCCGCTAACAATCCCTCTGTGTCTGTGTTTCACACTTGCGGAGTAACGCTGCGGCCGTTCGGAGTAAGCGACGTAAGGCGTCCGGTAGGAAAACGTCTGAAGAAACGTGTGGAATAGTGGCGAAAGGCGAGAGAAAGAGGCTCCAGCGAGAGAGAAAGAATTGCTGGCGGATAATCGAGCATATTTCTCGGAGTTTACAAGCAACAATAATCTTTCGAAGCTACTTTCTCCGCGCGTTTTTTTTATAATATCCCTCTGCAATGCGCTCCTATAGCAATTATCATCTTTTTAAATAATCTACTGAAAGCAGTACACTGTTAAAACTGCAGTATGAAAATACTTAATATATCTAGATTCGCGCAACATTTGAAATTTGCTTTTATTAAAAAAATATATCTCGAAATTTTACTTTAAATAATCTACAATTTATAACGGTATTAAAAAAAGTAAAACAAATAAAAAAATAAAAAAATAAAATTATAAATAGAATTATAAATAGAATTCTATCTGAAGTTCAGTCGCGAATTATAGATCTAAAGTGCGTTTAAAACTCGTTTTTATAAAGATTAAATTTAAATGATTAATAATATTTTTTTTAAATATATGATAAATTTATTACAAAATTGTAAAATAATTAATGCTAATTCGCTTAAGATGTAGACACGGTACAAAACTATTTCGATCGCAAACTACGTGACGGAAGTCATCTTAATTCAAGAAGAATGTACTCGGATCGAGTTGAGATTCTTGGGCCTGCTGATTGGTCCTGGCAAACAAAGTTAGTCGCCTAATCTCGTTTTCCCGTGCTCCGACTGGTTCTCAAATTCATTCTGCCAGACTCTGTGTTTGTACGTATTTGTGTGTGTATGCGAGTGAATGAGCGAGCGAACGGGCGACCGTGTACCCGCGGACGGCGTTTCCCAATCAGTTTAGCATTAGCACGGAAAAGTTCTAATTACTCCGTGTGCGGCGAATAACCATTAGTTCCGCGCGCTTAAAAATTTGTTCACGCCCTCTCCTCGCTCGCTCGCTCATTCGCTCGATGGGATTTCGAGTGCGTACGCACGTACCGTACGAGCGGCCGAAATAATTACACAGAACCCGATTATATCGTCGAAGTTTGTTTGCTCGTTTGGATATTTAGCGAGTAACATGCCCGCGCGATGTTCGTTTGAAGATTTTTCATTCCGCGGTCACGCTGGCCATATCCCGAGCAGAACAATTCGTTTCTGGTTGTCGACAATTTCCCATTTCGAACCAATAAAGTGAGCATAATATCGGTAATTAAATTTCTCCGCATAATAAATAATACATCTCGCGTCAAATATCGATTTTCCAATTGTGAGTAAATATAGAAGATCATAAAGTATCTATATTGCCTAATATTTTATACAAAGTCAGCATGAGACAAATAAAATTAATAAATTTTTGCTTTTATTTAAATCAAAATTCATTTTATAATCACGTCATTACACTACTTTTATAATCATCTAATATTTCAAACACAAAATGTATATATTAGATAACCAAGAAAGTTCCGTTTTTTGATAGTCATATTTTATGGAATTGTTTAAGAACTGATGTAAATATAATTAGATGATTTTATTACTTACATTGAATAAAATTGCAAGTTCTTGACATGTTAATTTTAAATTTGCCTCAATTACTACTTTCAATTCGTCATTATTTAGAGACGTCGGTCTCCCTAACTGCAAAACCATCTTCCAGGTATTTATTTATTTCTAATGTAAGTTTTTGAAGCCAATGTTTTTCACTTTACTGCATCCTCTTCAAATGCAAAGCAAATTTTTCGGCAAGCTTCTGACGCTTTGAATCCAAGATTAAACTCATACAAGAAATAAGCACGCTTACTTAAATATCTTAAGAGGTTAAAATTAAACTTTAACTTTACAACTTAAAATGTAACTAAATAAGAAATGTGATTAATTAACGTGAACAATCCCAAGAATTATGACTAACGGCAAGAACTTTTTTAGTTATCTACTATAATTATATATATATATATATATATATCAATTTCATTATATTTACATTATATTTATTATCAAAATTAAATTTCTATCGCGTTATAAACTATTCATTGTTACAACTGACGACGCTTACTTTTGCACTCTATGGTCCCCGAATAAATCATGTGGACAAAGATATTAGATTAATCAGATTAAATACTCTGACTTCGAGACATCTCATAATGACGGAACTGCTCAAAGAAGGCACCGGGTGATTATCAGGCCAGAGCGTAAGGATTGTAATATGTCTGACGTATGCTAGCGAGTTAAATTAAAGTTTGTCGGCAGCGAGGAAACAGCCGTGTGCGCCTTGTTTCAAAGCCGTACGTTAACTGAAAGCCCAAAGTAATCTCACGTACCGATCCCATCGTCGTTCCCGTGCTGCGCTTTAACGTTACTTCGTTCGCGGCGGCGCGAGAAACGTTATCCGCGATTTTTCCCGTAACAAAGAGCAATTCCATTTCGCCATTAATTGCCACGAGACGCGCGCGTGTCCATTTCAAACTGCATTTAACGATGTTGATTAGATCTTTTTTATATATAGAGTGACTCGAAGAAAAATCAATATTTTGCAAGGTAATAATATTGATTACTTTGTAAAATATATTGAGGACTTTGTAAAATATATTGAGGACTTTGTAAAATATATCTCGCAAATCCAAATATCGCTTTAGTATAACGTACAAAAATAATGTATAACGTAACACATACACCATAAATGCACTTTAATTTAATTAATTCTATCTCAATTGTTATTTAAACTAGAGTACAGTTTTATAGAAACTTTTTTTTATCACAATAACCAGCACTTTTTTAAATATTGACTTTTTTCCGAAGACACCCTATATAGATCAGCGACATGAAAATTATTCGGTGTACATACTCCAGTTATATTTTCTAGCAAATATAACCGTAAGCGATCCTTAAGCGACAACATGCAATTCATGTATTCAATATACGTTTCAATTTTGCATGAGCGCTCTTGTAATAGAATACTTTGATAAAATAAGATGCATTCGGGTTAATGGAGACACGCTTGAAATAACTTCTCAGCTATGTGTATCAAATGGGAAGAACAGGTTAGAGTTAACCTATCAGTTTACAAAACTGTAATCTGATAAGTAAATGAGTTTTCACCTTCAAATTTAATCTCGAATTAAATTTGTAATCAAATTACATGCTAAATTCTGAGAAAACTTATAAAGTTATACGATTTGCGATAAAGTTTCTTTTATAACATTTATCAAAATATGCGGCTTTCCGGGAACTTGATAAGTTTCATTGATAAATAAATACATAAACAAATATTACATAAACCATGTTGTGATATTGTAGAATTCCTAATCAGAATTTATATTCGGGAAACATGAAACTTGCATTTCGAACAATGAAATTATACCCCCGTCCATGGTGGAAAACACATGTAATTTTCCGGTGAGTTTCTCGTTATCATTGTCATACCGGGACTAACTTTGCACGCGTCGACGACCCGCTGTCAGAGTAAGGTATCAGACGGCCTGATATCCGATGCTGCTTAGACATTCGCTACTCAAATATTCCCCGGGATTTCCGCACGAGTGGGTCGGGTGACACCCTCACATTTAACCGATATGCACACGCACACACTTCGGAAACGCAAAACGTGTCGTACAATACTGTCCATTAATGGAGTTCCTAATAATACAGGGTGTCCCAATAAAAGCTTTCATTTTGAATTTCGCGGCATTTTTGTTGTGTGAAACGTACAGTGCTCATTTGACAGTTATCGTCTAAAAACACGGCGGTTTAGTCACGAAACACTATTCGATCGAGCGTACTTATTGTGAAAACCCAATAAACAAATTGATGATGATTTTTTCAAGAAAATTATCTTAAGCGATGAGACTCATTTCGATCTCGATGGATACGTTAATAAAGAAAATTGTCGCATTTGGGGTGCTAAAAATCGAAGAGTTACTCAAAGACGACCATTGCATACAAAAAAAGTCACTGTTTGGTGCGATTTTTTGGCTAGAGTGATGGGACCATACTTTATCGAGGATGAGAGTGAGAAAACGTTTACAGTGAATGATGAACGCTATCGTGACACGATAAGGAACTTTGTATGGCCTGAATTGGATGATATGGACTTGGACAATATGTGATTTCAATAGGATGGTACAAAGCTAGCTGAAACAATTGCATTATTGCACTCCAAATTTCCTGGTCGTGTTACTTCTCGAAGAGGAAACGTCAATTGGCCACCAAGAGCATGCGATTTAACACCGTTTTACTTTTTTCTTTAGAGATACGTAAAGGGAAAAGTCTATGCCGATAATCCAAAAACAATTCCAGAGCTAAAAGACAATATTCGACCTTTATATATAACACACACCGTTACACGCTTACATTTCATATCGCATAGCTATTATACAGAGCAAATTTTACCCTTGCAAAGCAAATATTTGTTCATAGACATTATTGCATTCCAGTCGTGAAATAAAATATTGTTTGCAGTACGATAATAGTTAAGTATCTTTAATTTAAATAAGTACTTTATTATCACAACAGAACAATTTAAAAAATTGGAAGCGTGAGAGATAAAAAGAGAAATGCTAAAAGGAGAGATCTTATACTTGAAAATACGCCCTTTGCTCGCAATTATTTTAATATTATCTGCAGAAAATATCTACGGAACGAGTTGCAGGCAAAGCAGGCACGCCATTAATGAATGCCGTTGTACGCGGCTACACCAGTAAAGCAGAATGTGTGCGTGTACGCATTCTCCTGACTGTCAACCACCTCCCGCGGGCGCAGAGAGCTTTTTAGTAAACTGTCAAACTCCACCGAACCACGAATTACTCATTCCAACACGTCCTACTCCAATGTACTGTCGCGAAGTGTAGCACGGATCAAAGACCTCGAGATTCCGCGGATTCGAAACATCGATCCTGGACCGCAACATGTCGAGAGATCGTCGACAGATCGGGCGACCAAACCGATAAATTCGCATTTAACAAGTAGTAATGCTGAATAATCCGTTAACAAACTTCAGGAAAATATTTATACAGTTAATCCTAAATAGTGTTCTTCGCAACTGCATTCGCATCCGTTTCGCAAACATATATAATAATAAAATTCTATAAAGCTCAAATAATCTTTTATAATTATTGCATTGTTTGTATATGTGTGTAGTGTGTAGTGTATAAACGATTAATGATATACAATTTCAGTAATATTACCAATATCCTATCTCAATTAAACTTGTCGTAATTAGCTTTTTACTTGTCGAAATCGTAATTATAATTCCGATGATAAATCTCGATTTTGAAGAAAATCTGCACTTGTATTTGTCAACGCTCGACATCTATTTTATATATAATATTTGCATGTTTGTGAAAAAGATTTCAATTAGAGTACAATATTTAAAGACGATATTTTATAAAATATAATTTCTATTATATCTTTATTCAATTTAGCAATATGCTCTTAAGATCAAATACTTCACTTAAAATGACAAATTGTAACATCAATATACAAGGAATTCTCATTTGCAATAAAGCGCGGCAAATAATGATTTTCATCCAATTACCTTCTTCGTTGAATGCGAGATGCATCGAGTCACCCGACCGGAATTGGCGACAGCTGAGGCAACGGAAGTAAGGCAGCGACCACACAGATATCTTGTCCCGCCATAGGTCAACGTACAATAGTGAAAACGTTAGTAAACTCCTCTCCGCGTAATTATACACAAATTATCGTTATTGTTATGTTATTGTGTACGTGTTATTGTGACTTGTTGTTAGCGCAAATGCGTCTATTTATTACAAAATACACACATGTGCAAGCGAATTCGAAGTTTTCGAGCTTCCTCCAAAGCTAGCGAGTGCAACTTATGTCGCACAGTTTATTGCCCGACAGTTAATACCATAGTTGCATAACTTTACAATGCCCGTTGCGAAAAGATGTTCTGCTCTTTTGAAACTAAAATAATTACTGTGATGCATTCTTCGTAAGATATAAAATTATAAAAATAATATTTTGTATTTTGCATTTAAGATTATTTTTTAAAAAGAATGTAAATAATAAATCATTAATGATTTTATCTAATACAAAAAAAAAAATTTATTTTATATGATCTTTTCTCAATTTTATAAAAAAACTAATAAAAAAAAAACTAAAATTCATCGTTATATTTATTACCTAGAATGTATATGTATTTTTGCAATTGTATCAATATTTATAAAATGCAATATTTAAATAGTAAAGACATCTTGTGAGGCATTCGTCAAATTTTGAATACTGTATTAAATGTCTGAATCTTCTTAAGATAAATATTTAGTATTTCAATATTATCTATAATAGATATACTCTCAATTATCTTTAGGGGTAGCTGTGCTAGGTTGGTGGTTGAAAATGGATCGAACAACGCGGTGAACATCAGTCGATGATACAGAGCACGGTAGTGTTATACGCGATCAATACAAGCTTTAGAGGGAAGTACCACCATCTCTTCCCAGTACCGAGAAGCTCATCATAAAACTGGCATCTGTCGTATATTATGCTTCGAGAGAATTGTTTGATCGATGATTGAACTAAATACCTTCAGTAGTCCAGACCGACAATCACAGAATGCCGTCGAAATTGCAACCGTGATTTAATTAAATATAAAAATTGCATCGGTGCAACAAGCTCATCAATCTATTACGCAGTGTGGAAAATAAATTGTTCAAAATGTCACATTCATCAAAGCTGAAGCAGCCCAGACATTGTTTTCCAATGCAAAAACTACGAGTTATCGATGATACAAAGTATGTAGAATAATATGAATATTATAAAAATACAGGACTCTCTAATATAAAAATCTCTATGCATGCTATGAAAAAGATACGTCTTTTTATAACCAAATTTTGTCGCTAATTACATTTCTTATTATTTCATTGCACCAAACAATACGTCACAGAAAAGTATCGTAAGATAATAAATGATTAAATACATCTACAAATATGAAATATTCTGCTGAATTATTATCGTATAGATTAAGAATTTATTATGTCATTTATTATTTGTTGTATAATCTCTTGTCTTAGATATAACCTTGTTACAGATGGGAATATCCTTTTCCCAAATCAAAAACGTATTGGGAAAAGTTTTACGACAATGAAGAAAAGAGATTGATTAGAGTAAGAAATTTCTTTCCAAAATTATCCTATCTTCCAAATATTCCCAACTTACGCGATTCTGAAACAAATTTTTGCGATATCGTAGATTCTAACACTTCTTCCGCTCTTCAAGGTTTCGATAAGAACGTACTTCTTGTAGATTCAAAATTTTCATTCTCTAAAGCGTCAGATACTTCTCTAAAACAAGGCAGTGAAAAAATTCGTCCCAACACGGAGCCGATAGTTAAAATTTCTCCTCCCACGCCATTGAAAAAATCGCCAAAAATTGACGCAGTCACAATTACTGAAAACATAGAAGAACATACGCTTACTGCTGTTAAAAATAAATCGACGAGGAGAAAAGTAGATCTGTGTGAAGAATCTCTTGATGTTCCTCCCAAAAATTCTATCATGCCACATGACGGATTGGGGAATGGAAAAGTGTACTCAAAGAGGACGTGCCCCTTTCACAAACACGAGCCCGCGGTGAAAATTTTCGACGACGATATCGAGAAATATTTGTCAGACGATCCGAGAGCAAGCGTGTTGTTGGAACAGAAATTGAACAAATTGCCGCTATTGCCGAATGCCTCTAAACACAATAAAATTAAAAACAAAATAACCTCTGCCAAGAATGAAAAGATTGAAATGAATGCTTTCTCGCGAAAAGAGTTGGAGTATTATTCGGATAATGTTATTGATTTAACGGCGAGAGAAATTATAAAGGTCAAATCTAAAACTAAAGAGAATGATGCACTCAATAAACAGCGCAACCTTAAATCGGATGTTCTTATACCAAATCTTAAACTTTCTATCGGCAAAAGATCAATAAAGGAGAAAAATAGTTTAAAAATTGCATCGTTTCCAAAACTGTATCATTCTCAAAACAGAATTAAAATAGGTTCAGATAAATCAATAGCAAAGTCTCTGAAGTCACATAAATATGTAAAAGCTTTTAAAATTCAGGAGAATTTTATAAATAAATCAGAATGACAAGATATAATATCTGATGAGACACAATGTAACTTTCAAATGTGGCCGGAGCAGACAGTTGATGCCAGAACGTCAGAATTTTTAACTTATTCGCAACAATACGCATATAAAGCTTTGAGACACTTAACGCTTGACAAAAGTTTAAATTTCAAGACCAAAATGTGGATAGAGACATCGGATAAATCACGCGCCTCCACCGACAGATCGATAGTAGATACGGACGACAAGTCAGACGTTGCTGAGAGCGAAAGTCCCGAATCTGGGACTCGCAGCCCAGAATTTCCTTTCTTCCTTGAAGTGCAAAAAAGATTGAAGGAAACATTGGATATAAATGTCGAAAAACATAAATACAAGCTGTTGAGATCCAGCTCTGACAAGTCGTCAATGATTCCCGCGAAATCGTTGGCCAAGTCCGCGTTCAGCACAAAGTTCGCTAGATATGAAATCTGGGAAAGCCCTTCGGCGAGCATTTTAGACGCCATTCCAAAAGTGTCATGCTTTCGACGCAAAAACTGCGATAGATGCTTGTCCTGCATGCATAAATCTCGGCGGAAAATGGACGAAATCAAAGATATCTCTTCGCGAACAACACCGCTAACGAAAATAGAAGGAAAAGACGACAGCGAATCCAGTTCCGACGAACTTCCGGAATTTTCTGGAGAATTGCGAAAAATATATTTGCGGAAAAAAGTTAAGTATCGTGAAAAAATTGAGGATCTATCAAGTAAATCGATGTCAGACGAACAGCATCGAGTAGAACAAGAGGACACCGTGATTTCAATGAAGATCGATTCAGATCAATCTAAAGGTAAAACACCGAAGCCTACTGAAAACTTATTGTCGAAAGATTCCAAGAGTTTGAAAGCCATTTCTAGTTCAATCTCGATATCGTCGGAGAAGTCGAAAGTTTCGTCCTCGGACGCGCACACATCCGACGATGAGACATCATCTCCGCTGGCACTGGATAATGATCCGTCGCAGTACAAAAACATGGCGCCTTGCCACCTGCCTACCATCCTGCTACCCAGTATGGAACCTCTCCGAGCCCTGAAGTATAGAAAAGCGACCACCATGGAAGCGCGAATCGCTCTTATGGAGAGCGTGACATCGACAAAGGAGAAATCCGACGAGGAATATTATGACGATATAAAACCCGCAACGTCAAAAATATCAAAAGACAAGCGAAAAGTTGCCGAAAAATCCGAAGAAATCGACGACGAGAAAGACATGTCCTTAAAGAGCCCGAGAGTCCTCTTGAAAGTTAAATCAGAGCAGCAGCTGATATCGTCTATTGCAGAACCGACGCGAAAGGGCGAGCTGAAGAGGGGATACAGTTACATGGGCATCAAGAATTTATCGAAGGATTCTACGAGAAGTACGTTCGAGACTCCTCGAAGCGAGGAGGAAGATGGGCGAGAAAAAGTAATCTTTTTGGAGAAGGTAGATTCCGCGAAAGAGTTGGCTTCTTCCGGCTTAGTAGAGGCGGAGAAGGGGGCGGAATTACCGCTGTTGACAGTCGCCGAAATTTCGCGATTTTTGAAGAAAGTAAATCTAAAAGACGCGTCGGCCGCGATCATGCTCCAGATTCTGGCAAATGAATTTTCCTCGCGAGTGATAAAACAACACGACGCCGACTCGACGGCGGTAATAAGGCGTGCTAAATTAGCCGCAAGATTAACGAAGTTACTGGCTAACTCGAAACGTTATTTGAGCCCCGATAAGTTCCCATCTGACCTCGTTTTCTCCGCAAAACAGCCTCCCGTTTGCAATTCCCGTCTGTTGAGGCGAATTCTGCCACTCAATTCCTATAATCTCGTCGCGCCATTATTGGGCATGCCGAATTGGTACCCGAAGGAGACCCCCAAAGGAGTGCAAGAAATCGAAGATACGGTACGTTTGGAGGACGAAGACGAAGTGGAAAGTGAAACTCCTTTCAGTTTGGTGGTACGTAAATGAAAATGTTTTAAAACTGTTTATCTATCTACGATTAGAATAAATCCTCTTAATATCACTCAAAAAAATGATCTTGCAATAATAGCTAAAATTTTCTAGGTGTAAAAAATTAACTAAAACAGATAAATGATTAGCAACTGTTGTGATATTGCATATGTAATTACTTAATCAGTTTAGACAGAAACAGGATATATATCGGTATTGTTTGTGAACTTTAAAAAGAAAGTTTCTCTAAAGCGCCTATCTATATAAGATCAATCACGTGTTAGATCATGCAATGAATAACATTTAGCAATGGTACCTAAATTTTTCAGAAGCTATTGCTAGAACATTACTGCTATAAATTCTATATGTGACAAACAATGTTTTCACAGATACGAAAAATAGCGATACATTCTTGTTGCGATATCTAGAAATCTAATTACATCAGCAAAATATTTTTTTGAGTGATCACACGGCCTCTGGAACAAGTTTAGAATCAATTTCTTTTCTATAATAATAAAAACTTGATCGCGACCTTTAAATATCATAATAATTATAATTCAAATTAAATTTCTATTAAAATAAAATTCAGTTAAAATTAACAGAGGCAAGAATGCAATCTTAGAAGGAAAATTGCATTCTTATTATGTTATATATTTCCTAAAGAAATCAGTTATACAAGTTGAAAATGCAATATCTCACTTAATACTATGAATTCTATCATTTCTCGGAGTCCGCTTTGTCGGTTCGAGAATTATTAGTTGAGAGTAAGCTTTTATACGTCCGCAGGTGCATCCCCCGACGAGCAAAGACATTTCGACGAGCGGAGATGAGCATAAAGTAGGTCAGGCCAGATCGAATCCTTACGCTCTCTTTTTGAAGAAACCGCGACGCAAGGTATACGACGACGCAAAATAATATTATCGGTCTTGCGCGTTGAAATCCTCGCGCGGCTTCACGTTCCGCGTCTTAATTCCGAAATCCACGATCGCAGGCTGTCACCTGGCGTCCTTTAACGGCGACCGACCTCAAAGACTACGATCCTGAGGCCACGCTCGAAATGAGAGCCAGAAATATTACGGACAGGATATGCCGTGACTTCTGTCAGTGGCTGCGTGGTTTAGGCGGCACCAACAAAGTCATCGACGAGGAGGTCCTCAGAGATATGTTCGAAATTGACTTTACGGCCGACGCCAGCAGAACGACACAGGTATATGGGAACAAAGTGCATGGACGCACAATGTATCGCGCTCGTCCGACAACGTACGGCGTAACATCATAATATCATGCATGATGTAACAGCGTGCACGCACTTTGAGCGGCAAAACGCGGTTGCGGGATTGGAATTATAACTTTACGATATCAGAAGGCCGACCTAATTACATTCGCGTCTCACAATAAAACCCATCGAATCACGGGAAAGCAATTTTCCTTCGTCCCGAGTCGAAAATGTCGACGATACTTGTCGCAATCAAATTAATAATGCGACCACTTACGTTCGTACGTTCGTGAAAATAAATCACAACAATTAATAGACTAAAAGCTTCTACGTTAGATCAACGGTGGGAAGATAAAACACCTGTCGTTTCACTCTATTAATAGTGTATTTGTGTTTGGGATAGATGTCGATAAAGGAAATGCCGATGGTGCCCGACAAGGGAGCCGCAGCGAGACAATGTCTTGACGCCGGCGAGCTTGCCATGACCAGGAAGCATCTGATTAGAGATGCTAAAGCTGAGAGCAGGCCGGCCAAAACAATGGCGTTTGGCTGCGCGATACCCTGGGAGCATCAATTTGTACCGCCCGGAAATCGAGTGAGAGAGAGATGGCTGCACTGCGAAAACGTGACGCAAGATGTGGAAACTATGGATGTGGTCTGGAAGGGAATAACGCATCTGGATAGCGTGAAGACTTTCGCGAAATGGCTCCAAGAACAACCGACGGTGAGTTTTTAACCTTCACAAGAACATCCGACGGAATAATTTTGATTTTTCATTATTGTTTCAGAACTCGCTGCCAAATGTGCTGATGAAAGCAATCACCGATTTCTCGAGACACCCTGTCAACGATGAGGATCTCGTGTGAGGACCAAGAAGAACCGGACAAATTGAGCAAATCGGCCGTTTTCAAGTCGACGGTGTCCGTCAGAACGCAATTGTTTGACGTGTAATCAACGGAAGGAGGGGAAAATCGACGCGCGGAAAGAAATTGTCAATCCACACTCGAAGTTGGTTCCGCCGTTGCGCCTGCATACTGGCGCCAAATACGTTCCGTGTAACCGATACGACCACACGGATGACACGACGCAGAACGCCCATTTCCTGTATGCGGCGAACGGTTAACCTCCGCAGCCGCCGTGGACGCTTCAATTGTGAACAATTCCCGGGGAAATTTCGACAAACGTTCAATTACAGAACCTAATTTTCTGCTAATGATCACCGCGTTTCGCGCGAGCGACGTAACGTAGATAGAAATCAAGTTGCCCGTCAGATTCGCACCTCGAAATCAAAATGTATGAATCGTTAAAAGGCGCGAACGGTTACCGGACCATTATTCCTGATTTGGCGTGTAGATTGGATTAACAGTCCGATTTCACCGACCGAATTAATTCATTGGCAACGCGCGGCGCATCGACTAATGCTGTATTTCGCTGCACCAATTATCGATCACTCAGGTCTCATTGCACTGGACTCTATTAAACACGTGCGTGTGATTATAATTGTAATATTAATAATGATATTCATTCATCAATAATAACAACCTGTCATTAACGCGTAGGACAAGTAAATTCTCAAAATACATACGCACGCCTTTCTTCTACGTTAAACAAAACATTCAATAACGCTCTCGAAACCTTCCGACTTTAATTAACAAAATAAATATCATACTGCGAATGTAAATAATAATGTAAATCTTATAAAAAAAAAAAAAGGAATATTAAAATAAGAATGGGAAAAATAAAAAGCGCGGATAGAACCTGAAGCTGAACCATAGAACCGACGATCTCGCATCGACGAGTTGTCTAGCGAAATAACGCAAACGAGCCGATGAAATATTGGAAACGTATCACAGACGCTGGATGTCCTGACAGTGTCTGCTTACGACAGAAAATGCGCCTTAGACCCGCGGCAGCGAGAAGAAAAAAAAATGGAGCTCGCCTCGTTTGCGATATATTTTCCTCCTTGCGATATATTTTCCCTCCATAATTTCTTTGTCATTTCTCTCGCATGCCAAATAGCGGGATTCAAATTATATCGTGTCAACGAACGAAGAATCGTTGTGATGAGATGTCGTAGCAATGTTGCTTCTGTTTAAAGAAATATCGAGTGTGGTGGTACGAGATGAAAAAAAGCTCAGATCTAAAAAAATGGTGACCGGGCGCGAGCTTGCCGCACGCTTTGAATCCGGCTCTTCTTTCTGTTTACCTTTAATATTTGTCTAACCTTTTTTTCCCAGCATTCATGTGTGCCCCGCCGGTCCTAGCACACAAAACATAAAGCATTATTCGCGCGCGCGTTTCGCTGCTCGCTTTGTTAAATATTTACTTGCATAGTGACGTTTAGATGCCATGCCAGAAAATACGCGATTAACTTGTTTTCGCCGAATGCTCCATTTTTTAAATAAGTTCACGCTTTTCCAGACGGAATTTTTAAGTGCGGTCGAATATTTCCAGCAATTTTCCAGCGCAATTTTCATCATATTTGTAGTTATAAATTTATCGTGTTTATTAAACACGTTCACAGCTTGCGCCAATAATGTATTATATTATATATAATGTATTAATATAATCAAAATGTATGATTCTTTATCTTCTTCTCTCCAGAGCGCAACACGTTTCGTCCTTTTCGCGGAAGAATAAAAAAAAAATAATTAACTGAAGGAAAAACAGATTTTCCAACGCATTTTTTTTTTGCTAATAATAACAAAATTGTTCTATCGTCTCGATACTAACGAGGACGCTGCTGAAAAATCTCGAACTTGGAAGATACAACCCTCGTTGTCTTTTTTTAACCCGTTTCCAAGAGATCTGCCAGTGAGTCACGAACTTTACGAGAAAAAGGAAAAAGAGAGAAGGAGGGGCTTTTAAAAAGGAGACAGAAAGGGAATCGGAAGCGCACCGGGTACGGCCCGATGGGTGGCTGGACAAGGGGGTGGGGAAACGCGACGAACAAAAGAGGGAGTTTAGAGTCATCATTGGCCATTGGCCATCCGTTTCGCTCCACTTGGGACGAAGGATCCCGCTCGACCGAGAAATTTAACAAGGCGCACGTTCCCGACTGACAATAGCCAACTTTCCTGACCCCCGCGTGCCCGGGTTTTAATTACTTCAATTTGAACCCCGTGCTTGCCTCGCGATTCACTGCGACGAGAGGACTCGGCCGGTGGCCGACGGACCTCGCGATTTTTCTATCGGATCGATGGAACTGTTCGTCGCGAAAATAGAATGCGCAACAAATGGTGTTGGACAGAAATGAATTAACCCGCCAAAGTAGTAGTAGTTTCGGTATGAATCAAGTTTTAAATGCGGAATTTCTCGTTGTCAAGCTAACCGTGTATAAAATATACATCGCGAGTTTGATCAGTGCCGATTTTATCGTACGCTATCTATCACTCGCTCGATCAAATATTTCGATTGCGAGCTGTCCGCTGTCACTTCTGTCGGATTCAGTCACGACTGTTCGAGTATAACCAATCACGGAAAGCGAAACTAAACTAAACTAAATTCGACTCATGCGCCGACTCCGACTAAAACAATACGACTCGCAGCAAAATATCGATGCGCATCATTCCTCTCGCTTCTCTGTGTAAATTTTTTTTCAATCGTCTAACACATGAGCTCATGCTATGCGATAAATTTATGTGACATCACGTTCTCACGATATATCGCGGCTCGCTATACTGTGCGCGATGCACTTTCGACGGGTTATGCAACTATCGGGCGCGCGCCTTTATTGTAATATGTCATGAATGTAAAGTAAGACACGGCTCGCTCAGTGATTATCGTTATCCTTATTGTGGCGCACCCCAGAAAAAAACATCACCGGAAGCGACACTCGATTTCACTTTATTCAGTCACGTCATATTCGACAGTATACGAGAGCAATGCCGAGAGAGAAATCTAAATGTACGAGTAATCGAAGATGTGTTGCTTTTTTCTCTTTATCATTCGTTTAAATATTGGGAGCATTCAGGTTCACTACAATACAATATTCAAGTTCTCATTTCGTCTATGCATCCTTGAATTTTTACACCCAAAAAATATATTCTTAAAGTTAGAAAATTCCTCTGAGATGCATATTTTCTACTTCTAGAGGACCAAAAGTGTTTTATTTTAAGAGAATTTTCTTTCCCGTTAGAGAATTTTATCTCAGATACACTGTAAAAAATTACTGACTGACAATTCAGACAAAAGTGTTTGAAGTTTTCTTACAGTCACATTGTCTGAATTTTCGGACAAAATATTGTCTGAATTTCTAGCCACAGTTGTCTGAATTTCTAGTCACAGTTGTCTAAATTTCTAGCCACAGTTGTCTGAATTTTTAGCCACAATTGTCTGAATTTCTGATCACAGTTGTCTGAATTTCTAGCTACAGTTGTCTAAATTTCTAGCTACAGTTGTCTGAATTTCTAGCTACAGTTGTCTGAATATTTCTGATCTCAATGCCTGAATATTCAAACACTTTTGTCAGAATTTAGATGTGGTTTTTTTAAAATACTAACAATATATTTTGGTTTAAAGTATACTCAATGATGCTATGTTTCCTACCGAGCTCCCGACTCCCGAGCCCCACGCAAGCGAGAAGCGCGTACATGTTCTCGCTTGCGTGGGGCTCGGGAGTCGGGAGCTCGGTAGGAAACATAGCATCATTGAGTATACTTTAAACCAAAATATATTGTTAGTATTTTAAAAAAATCATACTTATTCAAACTTGTTTCTTACTGGTATACATATATTTCATTAAAAAACACAAACACCACGTAATCATAAAACTTTTCGGATGTAAGACTAATGACAGAAAACGAGATGTAAGTCGTAGTCGTGGATGATGTATGGTAAGGCAGAGAAAAACGTAAGTCGTGAAACGTATCCACACAATAACTTTTCACGACTTACGTTTTTCTCTGCCTTACCATACGTCCACGACTACGACTTACATCTCGTTCTCTGCTATCAACCTAACTAATATTCCGTAATGGATTCCACGACGCGATGTCAGTTGAGACTGCTTCAACTGCATTTGTTACACTGCTACTGCGTCTTCGCTACTGCACGAACATCCACGCATCGGGTTATAAAACCACAGCATGTCTGAAATTTTAGACAGATGCTGCTTTCAAATATGTTGTCTAATTTTTTGGACACCAATTCTAAATTTTTCGGACAGACGCGCCACTATTCTGAACTTTCAGAGAAACTACTCTGATAATTAAGACAAATTATCTGAAATTACTTTCAGGCACCCAGATCTGAAAATTCAGACAAAAATATGTCTGAATTTTTAGGCAATTTTTTACAGTGTAGAGAAGAGGATATCTAAAAAATAAACTACTCATCTTCTCCAGTTAATACAAAAAAGTATTAATAACCTCTTCTTTGAAGTTTATTTGAATAAAACGCTGAATGTGTTGTAAAGATTTTACACAAGCAAATGTAAAAATAATACACACTCACTATAATACATATATAAGATAGACATTAGAGCATCGCGTCAGAAATGATCACAGGTTATATGTCGTACATCTTTCGAGGAGAGAAAACATTATTTGACAAGTTCTATAAAAAGAAAGAGTTTAAATACTTATCTTCCAATATCTCTATATACTTCTCGAACTTTTAATCATTTAGCAATTACAAATTTTCATCCAAACTTAACGAGAAAACGACACACAAGATAAAATGTATGATGTATGACCTACGATCACCTATGACATGATGCTCTAATATCTATATAAAGTCTATATAAAGAGGAAATATATATATTTGGTGTATACTTTTTAGAGAAAACAACGCTATCTGTTCTTTCGCGCGTTTGCCTCAGAAACATAACATGTATTAACAAACTAATATTGAGAGAAATTCTCTTCGCTAGAGAGGAAAATGTGAGAGCACATCTATAGAGGAATTTTCACTTTGATTTTAAGAATTTCTTTTTGGGTGTATAACTCGCTTGTTCACGTTTCTTTCAATTTTCTGATACTTATAAACTTACTATAAATTACTTCAAAATTTTCCAGCCAATTCAAAGTGCTGCTAAAACGTAATCTATTTAAAATAAGTTGCAAAATAAAATATTTGTATCTATTTGCAAATCTAAATCGCGATAATAATTTATACTACAGCTTGTAATTCCAAACCTGAATATATATTGTTTTAATTTTTCATAGATGTTAAGAATTCAAAGTTGATATCTCAAATGTGTGTTGATAATTTATCAGATATTCAATCGATGAATAATAATTCGCGAATGATTGTAATAAGATCAAAATTAATTAAAAAATGTGCGTTCCACGAGATAGCAGACGAGAAAAGGTGTGGTGAATCCGTAATATTCTGTATTATATGCAACACATAGATACGAAGCCACGAGGCGATCCGCTTCGTTACCTGCGTGCGATATACAGAGAGCAAACACATGGTTGCACGCACACCTATTCACAAATCAGACGAGGAACGCTTCCTGTCGGCTATTCGGGCTCGTTCAATCTATTGTCATAAAGTTTCGCGATAGTATACGTTGTCAGCGCGCTACCTACACATAAGCACATAAATGAAATAACAATAACAACCGAATAAACGATAATGCATAAAAATTATCAGATCAAAAACGCAATATTTATACTGTAAGATTCATCGTTTCTGTTACACTTTATTTTTTTCCGATTTTATATATTTCATATTAAAATCTTAAATTTATTTTTCAAATCCTGATTTATCCAGGAAGTTTGTGTAACGCTTTGCATGAAATCTAATCGAACTTTCCATGTACGTAGGCTGATAGATAGCGGAATCGCGATCTTTTCCGAGCGCTATCTGATTAAATTGTACCTGTTAAAACGCATAGATGATAAAATGCAGATTAAACAGGAAATAGAAATCTCAGCAAAATAAAGAAGCAATCACACATAAGCGTCAAGATAAATAGATTTATAACTTCGCAAATATAACTTCGCAGACTCTTGATCCGTCAAAGAAATATATGATTTTCTGACACATATTTCACAACATTTGCAACAAAAAGTTTTTTCATTCACTTAACTTTTATCCTTCCATCCATTACGAATTATAGTTACATTTTGAGAAGAAACTGCTGTCAATTTTTATCAAGACAAATAATTAACTATTATGACGGTTGCTTAATTCTGTAAAATGATCACTGATTTTGTTAAAAAAATTTTCTACTAGCAAATTAAAAAACAGCACTTGTGATTTGTCGTCAAATTCAGAGAACAGTGCGACAATTTTATGCAGAGGACTACTGCTCATCGTAATGAGCCTCGTTCAACATCCGGTCGCATCCGGAAGGCCGCGCCCGTCACGGTTGCTCCCAACGTCGTTACATCAGTCGAGCGGCGCGGCGAGACACACGATTCTTCTGTTTCGTTCGTGCGTCATGTAGTATTATTGTTAAAAATATACCGTGCCGATGGCGGCTATACACGACACACCGAGTCAGTCTATCGATGTCCTTTGACCTGGTGACATTCCGATAAGCCACGCGACAACGTTCGGATTGCGTTTCGCAAAAAGAAGCTAGTCGACTCGCAGAGTAAAGAAGATTAACAAGTGTTTGTCTTTCTCATCTTGATTGCCAATTCCAATTTGACTATCGTCATTCGCTCGAATGTCCCATGAGCTGATTCTTTTCTAAACTTGTGCACTTTGCACTTTTTATTATATTTAATTAAATCAGATGGCATTAGTTGCGTGTAGAAAAGTTCAAGCTCTTATGTGAATTTTGTGTCCCGCTAATGCGGAACGCGATCGATAATATAATTTCTATATTCTTTCTACAACTTCATAGATGCGTACTCTTAATGACCGAACAGTGCATCGCAACAAGAAGGCAGTGAATCGTTCCACGGGTGTGTGCGAAAGTGGACATTAAAATCGCGCGAGCTGCAGCAATGCAAGTGCACGTTTCTCCGATTGTTAAGCACGACGAGATGCACAGAGAAAACTTTACGGCGGAGCAATTCGAGCGAGTACCGGGACACGTGACCGAGGCGCCTCATTCGTTGGACGTAAGTAAAGCAATTAGACAGAAACGTGAAGAAAAAGGCGCGAGAAAAAAGGCATTGGTAGCGTAAAAAATGGTTTTTTGACGCTCTTCCAGTCGGTTTAACCAAACCCTCAATGCTTAACCCTTCAGTTAGTCCATAGACTTTGCAGCGCGATAATAATCATTAATAAATGTTATTCACTATTTCGTCAATGTACCGAAAATTAATGTTTTTGAGTCAAAATTATCCGCATACTTATCTAGTTTTTTAATTACAAATTACAGATGTTTATGCAGAACTGGTACTTTCTGTCAGTTATTTTTTCATTAAAGAATCAATCTTTTTTTTTAATATCTTACAAAAACATTCTTTTTTCGTTTTAATATTAATCATTTTAATAGTTAACAAATCAAAATTCTATTTTATATATATTAAAAAATAATTCTCACTAACAGAAAAAACTGCGCAAAATTGTAGTGAAAAAATATATGAAAACATGTAAACATGAGTGTTCGACTTTTTCTTGAAAAACATTTCTGACCAGCGCGTTTACAAAGCGAAATAAATCGACTTGAACTTAAATGTAAATAATTTTGATATCTATTTATACATCGCAATTTGCTAAAACTCCAGTCGGTCCGATCGTTGTTAGCGCGATGATTAATGTTACTATCGAATTAACCTTAGGTTAAGCCGTCGTGTAAATGGAATTGCGAGACGACCGAGCGAATTACCCGGTCGCCTCCAGGGCGGATATTGCGCTGCTCCGAATTATCGATTGTGAATTCAAAAAGCGAGCGCGCAATCGAAGGGGAGTTTGAAGCACGGAGGCTTCCATATACCGTCGAATACTTCGAAACTTATTTCGAACGAAGTCCCAATTAAACTTCCCCCGTGATTACTTCTCTATAGCGGTTACGAGAGTCCGCAAAGTCTGCTAAATATGCAGGATTCTTTATGCAATCCGTGTCTCGCAACAAAATATTAAAATTGACAAATATCTCATATATTATTCGTATTCAGCAATTATTTATGATAGAGAAAACTCCATCTTTTTCTGCGTTTAATGTGTTTAGCTGCTGCTCTATTATGGATTTTATCAGAAATTAAAATTACATTTCTAATTTAATATTATTAAATAATATCAATAATAATTCAAACTCAGTTTTCTCTCATTCAGCTAAATTTTTTAGTAATTTTGATGGTTTTGACGTTTTGCTCCCGGTGTGAGCAGTAATTATTTTGTTTTTATTTATTATATAAATTTAGATAAAGTCGTTGGCTCTATAAATAAATTTAACTTTGTAAATCAGGATTACATTGTGATATTGAGTCACGTGAGTCGCTATGAACCGCAAGCGTTTCAGTTATCCAGTAGAAAAGCCGGATAACGTGGCGCACAGTCCTGGCTCCTGTTCCGTTCGATCCTTCCAGGGCTCCGCGAGGTAGTTCTCCGTCTGTTCGTATTGGAATGCGGGTGTTACAGAGAATCCATAGGGAACTCATACCGTCTGCAGGACGATGGCGTGGACCAACGTCATCGTAGAGAAGGCCGCAAAGTGTATTTACATACCGAGCCTTAGTCAAAGCCTTTACTTTGCGCGGCTGTCCGCCATGCATCCGAGACGTTCGCGGCACCTCGAGCTCTTATTCGACCGAATTTAGAATGAGCTCGCCCTACTCACTGCACTGCATCGTCGAAGCGTGCGTCTGATACGGTGCGATAACAGTTATCAAGCCAGATATTCTGATGACATATTTCTGATTTTCTTATTAAATGTTGTGATATTAGATTAGAAGATTTATAAAATCTACTGAATTGATAAAAACATAATTTAAAAAAATTAAAAACTGAATTTTTAAAAATATTGAAATTTACGAGAATCTTGTAGAAGAATAAATTAAATTTATGAGAAAATTGAAGAAAAACTTTTGCTAAATAATTTATATTAAGAAATTAATTTTGAATATAAAAAACTTCTAAAAGCAGTGAGTATATGTTGAAATGTCAAAATTACACACCTTTCTTTGTATAATAAGTAACTATCGATATATTATTTTACTTTACTTTATCGATATATTACGGTTTACTCGAATCCGTGTTTCTCTGCCACAGAAAACTGACGCGTACAACGCAAAATGAAACTTTACCTCGTAGAAATTGGCTCTTCGGTTCCTAGGTGAGTTTCTAATGCATCGGGAAATTCCATTTTTCCCTTTCTCTCTCGAGCTATCTATCGATCGTATCGATGCATTCTCCTTTCTGGAATTTCACATGCATTCTCGGTCGATCGATTACTCGTTAAGGCGCAGTTAACGAATAACAACGAAATTGTCGTAATAACGTTTGCATTTAGACGGGCGGAAAGCTCGTCCAACAGCGACGGAAGCGCGACTCACATTTTTCACCATTTTCAAAAGCTATAAGCCCGTGGGGTCGAATCACGGTAAGCATCCCGCGGCGAATGCCGTGCTCGAACCGGTTCTCTGACAGGCGAAGGGGGGTAATTGCGCGTCGGTGCTGACTTATAGCTTCTAAATCAGTGTCGGCCGGATTCACCCCTTGTGCTACCGCCTCGTACCAAACAACCTTTGCGAAACTTTCGGAATAAAGTGATGGTCGATTTCATCGCCGCTCGATTACATATATGTCCATCGAACATGCCATCGACAAGGATGTCAACCGATTTATCGCTTAGAAATAATACAGCAGTTCGATCGTCGTATATTATACTTTGAAGATATTAGTATCAAAGTGTCGAAAATTTGTAAATCACTATGTATCATTGCATCTGTCGGTAACTTAAAGAATTGAGAAAAAATCTCGATCAAAAAATTCGAATTTAAAAACAATTTTTGCATACTTCGTATAATATCAATAATCAATTTTTTCTTCTACTTTTCCCTTTATTATTCAATTAAAATCACCATTAATTCTTTTTTTTTCAAAATCCTCATACGCGACTCAGCTTAAACATTTCCATAAATGTGTATTTGTGAATATTATAGTCCACTTGCAAGAAGGCGTCAGCAGCCGCTAAGCCGGCTTCATTGGCAAACAATTAGCCAAGTTTCGATCGTACTCGTTTTCACGTTTCCGACGTGGGAGTATCGCGAATTTCGCGCAAGAGAGCAACGAGAGGCTCAGGTCTCTCGCTTTCAGCGCTCGAGTGGTTGAACTTTATTAAGCGATATTTCTCTAATTATCTCCGCCGAGCCGTGCAAGACGCGAACCTCCACCGCGTAGTCGCATCCATGTTTACGGCGCATGTTGGGCGCGTCTTGAAACTATAAACATTAAAAAGGATTGAGGCGCCGAAGTTAGCACCCCCTGCTTCTTCCCCTCCTACTCCTTGCCTACACCTTATTTACTTTCTCCTTTTTCCTATCCTCATCTCTTTCTTCCCGCGCTCACAAAACTAAAGAACTTTCAAGCCCCATTTCGAAGAAAAACTTGGAAAATTAAACGCCATGAGACGGTATTCGCCTGTATCGTCCAACGTTGGCGAAAAAGTGGCGGCAAACGGTAACAGTAACGTGCCGAGGCATCGCCGATTCCTAAGTATCACACTCGTCCCTGATAACAGTGTATACGTCTCGCGATACAACTCTAATAGCGCAGCGCGGTTAACTTTTTAATTGAGAAAAGTGAAATAAACCGCCTAAGAACGGCGTATCGTCCAATTTTACGAGCACGCCTTATCCTGCGAATGCATTTCGCAAGATGGTGCTATGCTGATAATGTGTAGAATAAAGTCCAGATATTTTTTTCGGCATCCGAAACTTTTATATCAAAGGTGCGATAATGGGCGAGAATTGTCGGAATTTCATAAAATTCCACAAGTTGCTAATCAACAGCTAAAATCGCTCTCGCCTAATTTAAATAAGTTCACGGTTGAGCATGCCTTGTCATTATACACGAGTCTCAGCGCAATCGCGAATGGAAATAGGGCGGAATAAAATTAGCGGCTCTCCCGAACGTCCCGGTAATTACGTGTAATTTATATTACTCACCATTGGTATGTAAATCGTGCGCACCATGCATGCCCATTATGCCACCTGCCATCCGAATCCCGATTCTATCGCTCTCAACTTGTCAGAATTCTCTCGCCGAAATTTCTTTCTTCCTCTCTCACGTTGTGTCCGAGTCGGGGATTTTCTCTAATCCTGAAAAAAGGAAAATTTCCGCGTATTGTTGAAATGTGTAAAAAATAATCCCAAAGCTCTTCCGAATTAAATAATATCTTGAAAAATACAAGAAATACGATATTTCCAATTTGCATTTCTACCATACATTACAGCGTTAAACCGCATTTAATACAGAGTATTCTATTATTTAATACATTAAGGGGTAAACTTGTTAATATTGAATATTAGATATCGCTCGCGCGCTTGTGTCAAATTCTTCCCGAAGACAAGTGAACAACGACAAATGTGTCAAAGAATCTATCATTAAAAGGGAAAGACGGCGAGCCTGCGGGTGGAGCGGGGGGTGGGGGGAGGAGTCCGGTGTATAATAACGCGGAGAGACGCACACACGGCGGACGACGAGACAGAGAAAACGAGAAAGGACGCCGACGGTAGAATGGAGAGGCGACAGCTTAGATACGGCTGAATTGGTCAGTGGCGTCAGTCTTTTGATCTAAACTAAAATACAAGCCCGAAACAACGGCCAAAGCAAATCTGCTCAAAGTGCCTGCCCTCTTCAAAGTACTTGGTTTCGTCTATCTCGCTTCGCCCCGCGCGATGGCATACCCCAATGACCAATTATCTTTGTATCTTTGCCGATGACAAGCGAACCGCGAGTAAACTGTCAACGGGGGGGAAAGGGTTTAGTACGTGTCGGTCTATCGGATAAGAGGGTTGGCAGACTGACTCTCCCCCCCCCCTCGCCCCCCACCCCCCCTCCTTCTATCTTTCTCTCTCTTTTATCCCTCGGTCGTTTCTTCTCTCCTCTCCTGCAACCCCCTCGCGCGTTACGGCTCGCACGCGTTCTCTATTTTTTTTTTCCCCTCTTTTCGCATTCCTAATTTCATTTTCATCGGCCGTCGGTTTCGCGCGCGCGCGTTTTGTCGCGCATATCAACCGAAACAATGGTTTACCTCGCGACGAATTAAATCGAAAGCGAATTAAATCTTCCTGCCATTCTGCACTGTCCCATCGCCTCGCGCTGTGATTCCTCGTCTTCGAGAGAGGTACTTCGGACGTCGAATTTAGGACGAGACTTTAATTGGAATCCGCGTGTTCATTTAATTATACTCTATGTTTTGCTTTTCTTATATTGCGAAACGCGTAATGTTTTATTTTATTGCGGCGCCCTTTTAGTACTATTTAATACTATTACCAATGGATCGAATAACGAAAAAATTTCTACATTTAACGTATATATAATATAAAAGATATTAAATTCTATATAAAAGACAGAACTACAGAGTAAAATTAACGAACTAATTGTTGACATGTTATTTGCAACTTATTGGAATCTGACATGGAGGCATTGGCTTATTCAATATGCCGTAGAATAAGTTGCAGATTCAAATAAAATACATTGTAATTATAAATTGTGGTTACAAAGTGCAATAAATAAAAAAATGTTGTTAAAAATGAATTAAACATTAAATAATTAATATCAATATTTTTCGAGATTTCTAAAAACAATTTTTATATAAACTCAGCTTGCGTTTGTTTTTAGAAATAAATAAAAAATTAAAAATGTAAATCTTTGAAATTTACTTTTACAACCATAAACTGATTGAGAACGTTGTGAAATAACATTAATTTCCATTATACTATTTTTTATAATTAAAAAAGAAAATCAGTATAAGTATATTTTACGGCTTTTTCAAAGAAGTGCAATCTAATTATGATTTTAAATCTCGCCGTCAGATGTTATATTGTTTTATATCAGATTCTCCAATACCAATGCTTTACACTTCTGAATGTTACTATTAGCCATTAATTAATTCCATTTCATTTAAAAAATGAGGTTTTTCCGATTGTTAGAATAAAAAAAAAAAATACAGTAAAACTGACATTATTCAATAGCATTCGAGTGATAGCTCTTCAAAATATATCCTCAGCTTCATAAGAAACGGTCATCATCAGTGAAACAATAGTGGCCTAATGCCATGCAGGAGAAGCCTCTTATACTACAGCGATATGGCTTTAATTCGTGACGTCTTATTTGGCCGTCTGGCGAATTCAGTGGTCGTTTGATGTTCACGACGCTTTAATATGTAGCGGCTGGTCGTCGGGAACCAATGTTCTTCCGAGGGTCTTCGTTGAGATAATGATTAACAAAGCGGAAATTAACGAAGAACAGATTGGATCCGTTTAGCGCCATTCTCGTTATCCTTTGTCTGGGAATGCAATACTTACAAATACTTCTATAATTGCTCGCATCCTTCTACAGTCTCTATTCGACCTTTAAGTACATTTCGTAATTTTCTCCCGTAGCTTTATAGCGCCTTTTGCAAATTCCATTACTAAAGTATTAAAATGTTTTACCAACTGTATTTTTTTAGTTCTTAACTTTAATTAAATATAGTCAAAAAGATTTGGTGCTTTGTAAAAAAAAAGATTTAAATCTTTAGTACCGAAGATATAACGCTTCGAATAACTTCTTCTTCAATTATTTTAGCAAGCTAGTTCATCGTCTCTTTAATCTTTTATGCCAGACAAAACATTGCTAAAAAACCTTTTATTTCTAACGATTTCCTTATTAAATTTCATAAGACGATCGATCATTTCACGCCAACAAAAATTAAATAATTTATATTAGCAGACAAGTTGATTTATTAGACAAGCTTACGAAGTGCATTACTTCGGCAGATGCAAAGACAATTAAGAGATCGGAATTGTGTGAGAAAAAAGCAAATAGTATCGCTGACTACACATTATCGCATAATTTACTATTATCTCTGCGATGTGATTTAGAACTGAGAAATGCGACAACGGATGAATGCCGGACGATGGCATCGCGCACTTATATCTGCTTGAATGTCCTCTTTCATTTAATGTATCCCTATCCAGAATCTAATCCCACAGTAATAATCCACGTATCCTACTGCTTTTGTATACAAATTTGTGTAAACCGGGTCAATGACGTGATTCACATTTGTAAGTAGCACAATAAAATTTACCGCAGGTATTTCCAAGCTAGTCTCGATTTTGTTTAGAGAAAATTCTACTTAAAAATTGAATACATTATCATGGAAATTAATTCTTAATAATAAAATAATATAATAATTTTTTAATAAAAAAATAATTAATGAAAAAAGTGTAGTAACTTTTTCTTGCAGTAAAATAATATAAAATCTCAATTACAATTATCGTAACATTACTATAATTGTAATTGAGATTTTATATTATTTTACTGCAAGAAAAAATCACTATACTTTTTTAAAATAAATAAGCAAAGAATAGAGCAGTAATTTTAATGGCTTTTGCATTTTCCGAATTTAGTCCACAAACATTATAGAAGTTAATAAGATGCTATAAAAATTATTTTATATAATTATTACATTAGAGAAAATTTATTCTAGATAAAGAACATTCGTATTAATATAAAACCAAATAAAAAAATGAATTCAACAATGAAGTTTTTTCAATCTATTGTTCTTAGGAATTTTTGACAAGAAAGTTGCGCGTCAAAGATCGAACCGGTGGCCGTTTCCGTACGGCAGGACTCCACCACGTTAATTCCGCAGGACGTTACATTAATTCCAAATTGGTTTCGGCCGGGCGGAGATCCTCGGCGACGCGACAGCCACGAAGGATCACCGATCCACGGAATACCCGGCTTAGTTCCGCCGTAATTACAGGCCAGAACGGAGCTTAGCCCGTCCTTATTTATACGCAAGCTAGGACGCAACGCGACGCGCATGATACTTCATTCCGTTGCTTCCGTACGCTTCGTATACGTTTCTTATTAACTGCACACTGACAGGCAGACATTGTACTCTCCGATCGACTTTGATAAGTGATTAAAGCTCATTCGAGTACAGATCACATCTTGCACGTTTTAAAATAAGATAATAAAAATAATATTAATTTAAAAATATTGATATCAATTCAGATTTTGATGCTATACATACCAAAAAATAATCTATGTATATAATCGTGAATATTTATGGCACGAAAAATGAAACGCGGTATAATATCAGTTTTAAATTATTCTTTTAAACTTTTTAGTTAAAAAAAGTTATGCAATAGATCAAAATTTAACAGCTTGACATATAGGTGCAATAATATGAAAATCATATTTTAAAAACTGTTAAAAAATACATCAATCTCTTTTTATTTTTAACAAATAAGAAAGCATCTATTATACGGTAGCGTAAAAGAAGTCGCAAAATTTTGAACGCGACTAAGAGAAGCGCTTGCAAGACCGAGTAAGGGTCTCGAAGGTAAGTGGGGGTGTCTTAAGCACCACGTCGCTATATTTAGGACGCATCCTTATCTCCGACGACCCCTTCTAACCGCAGTTTTGAATCGTGGCGCGCGCGCCGGCGCTAAGCGTCGGCCCATGTCGGTGGTGATTCCGCGCGCGGGGTGGACAGAAGAGGTTGTACTCTCACGAGCGAGACAGGGACGGACGGCGAACGAGGGAAACGAGGGGAAGCAGAGAGGGCGATGGAGAGAGGAAGGTGCTGAGGAACGAGAGAAAGGAGAAACCCGACGAACGATGGGATAACCCCGTGAGTGGTCAAAGGCGTCGGAGCGAGATGGTTGACTGTCGCGACGAGGGGGATGAAACTGCTCACGGGGGAAAAGGTGTCGTAATGAAGCTCTGCGAGAGTGAAAGATAAAACGAGACGGGAAATAAGTGGTAGGGGTATGTAGAGGGAAAGGGAGCGCAGAAAAGCCGCCAAGAGGAAAAAGGAGCACTAGAATTCTGAAGTTAGGAGAAGGGGAGAGGGGCGATGGGGGACAACACCGTAGGCGAAAAAAGGAGAGACGCCAAAGGGGGGCAGGAAAATAGAGAAGGATTGTCACGCTCGACACTTTAGTGGGGGGTGAAACTGGTGGGGCGGTGTGGAGTGGCGCGAAAAAGGAGAGAGAAAGAGAGAGGAAGGGAGAGAGAGAGAGGCAGAAGAGAGGGAGAGAGAGAGAGAGAGCAGGATAGACAGAGGAGGGGTTGGAACGCGTAGAGACACAGAGCCATAAGAGGGTTGATGGCGGCCGGGGTTGGCCCCAGTAGCACAGTCGCGCGCCAAACTCCCGTAAGAAAGCACATAGCCGGTGCTTCGACCGCGCTCTCGCGCAACCTGCACCCCCACGTCGACGGACGGACGGATTTTTTCCAATCTCTCGGCGACGAGTTCGAGAGTTCGGGCCGCTGACCGGCCATCCTTGTCGCCGCGCGCTTTCGCATCCGCACCTCGAGAGGATGATACTACTACCTGTGACTATCGTTGAAGCTGGGTTATTCGAGATACAACCGAGTTTTTCCTAAAGAAAACTGCACTCTCGTCGCAGATCGTCGTTGAGACCATCGAAACGAGCATCGAAACGGACGGACTTAGCGGGTAAGCAGCTATTTGCCATTAAACGTTAATCATATATTGGAGAACAAGTACGTTGATTTCGAGCGGTTGGTGGGATGCTCTGCGAGACACAGCTGTTGAGAATCTTTATCTGGTTGCGAGCTGTCTAATACGTAATATACGAATCTGATCTGTCAATCGTGTTACTTTAAAAAACATTTCGAACGGGTTATTTTAGTACACTGAAAAATACGATATTCTTACGCACAACAGCATCGCCTGCACGTTGATTACTTTGATAAAATATCTGCTATGTGTTAAAGAACATCAATGCATTTAAATGATAATCTAATTAAGAGAGAGAGAGAAATGTTTGCGGTATATCTTCGTAAAAAATGCTTTACTAAATTCCATCCTAAAAAATAGTTGTGTGCATTGATTGATAATGGATTAGATTTACTTCATAATACAAAAGTTATTTCTCATTAATTGGTATTCTTCAATATTTTAATATTATTTGACTGGTACTGCAAAGATTTGTTTGCGAAAAAGTTTGTTGATTCCGAAAAATATTGCCGAAAGAACTAGCATGCACGCTATTAAAGGTTAAACGCGAGGTGATCGCGCTTGTCGCATTTGCCTTGAGTATTTTGTATTGTCGGCGAATATTTATATTCGCGTTTTGCGCGCGGCGTTACATTTTGTGTGACTGGCGCTTGACATAATGCAAAAGTTTTCGAATAGCCAGATGCGACTCGTCTCTGCGAGCGAGAGAAACGCACACACCGTCTCTTCGGCGCTTGTTGCTTGTTACTGAAAGTAGTCTAATTTACCAGAGTGTCTCGTTCGATATACCGGGAACGTATCTCCAGGATCTATGCATATCCTCGCAACAGTGTCGCGTAAATGCTTTCTGATTAGCGGAATTCTTTTAAATTCATTTTAAAGTTTCGTTAATCGTAAGAACGGTTGTTTTTATGAATATTACCATTACTGTATCGACAATTAAAAATCCAATAATTAAAAAATGACATAAAAATTTTGTGAAAAAGAATACGAGACTGTCACCTCAAGTGTCAATGAAGTTGTACGTTCTAAATATATCCATCTAACAGTTACAATAAAAATAGACGTTTTAACTCTCTGTAATACAGATTCTCTGTGGTAAAAATATCAGTGAACATCATCATCGAAACGTATTGAACTTTTTTCATACAAATGTATTCCTATAACGAACTCAAATAAAAAATAATTATCAATATTAATTTAATTATTAAACTTTGCAGAAATAACAATTTTTAATTATTTGGTATTTTACTATTAATCTCTACAAATAAAGATCTATCGCGATACAGTCAACTTAATATCATCTCGAAAAAAAGTAACGAATCTATACAACTAAAAAAAATCGACAATAAAAATTCCTTGTATTAGTTTAGAAAGAAATCAATTTGCACTTATTTCAGACAGAATAATGGCTTCCGATTTATGATAATAATTATGATTATGTCAATCAGGTCATGCAGAGCGATGCTACGTCGCTCGATTTCATCCATTATCGCGAAACAAAGTAGCCTAAGCTCATTATGGCGCGCACTGATCGGACGTGTTGCACACGTGCAACCAAACGTAATATTGTGTCGGATGGGAGGCGAGTATACGACAATTTGTTCGACGATTCATCGTTTAAGCGTCGTGAGATTAACGCGCTGTACGTGCTCTGGCAAATGCTGCAAAATTGAATCTTCATAGCGCGTTACAGGTTCTCTCTCTCTCTCACACTCACACTTTCTCTCCTCCCCCTTTATCTCGCTTTCTCTATTTCACTCTCTCACTCACATTCTCTCGCCTTCTCGTCGACACAGCTGCAATGTTACTGCGCTTTGGTGAAGATGCCGTGTAAACGCATAAATGCCGCGACGGCGGCGTCAGCGAAAATATGTACACGTCGATACTTTGGAGAGTGGCGAGTGTTTAGATCCGCGACTGACGGGTGCATCGTTACGCGTGATATAACGGAGATGATCCAAGGGCCGTCACTACATGCTAACATCCCGTTAACGGGATTAAGTGCCAATTACGTTCTTACCGCCACGAAATTACGTCGCATGGTTAAACTTCTAATTCGATAAGTGGCCGTTAAACTGCACTCAAGCTGTATCTAGCGTATTCCAACAACCAATCGTTTGTTGTTTGCATTGTACGTTTCGTAGTGTAGCAGTGATTTCTTTTGAGTGCGATCGCTATGTAAGAGGAATGCATAACCGCCAAAGAACAAAGAAATTATCATCAAAATTAATATCATTTTACACATTGGACATTTCAATTTATGTGGAAATCACATTTTATAAATTATCCAAAATTTAATTTAAAATATTTTGTAAGTTTTGGATTTATTTGCTCCTAAAAATTAATATTATATTCAGTGATGATTTATGTTTATTTCTGATGTGGCGTAAAATGTAACACATTTTATGAAATCCGTGCATTCCGTGATTGAAGTTAATAATTGTGAGATTCAGTATTTGGATTTTCTTCTCGGATTACTTCTCTCTTGGATTGGTGCAGCTGCATCTCTATTGTAGATAGTGCTTTTACGCTTCTCTGTTTCAACGTTGTTGGTTTTAAGACGTGTCCCATCGTCGCCGTAAAAGTACGCTTAAACTCGGCGCAATTTATTTCGCTTTATCTCTCTCTACCTTACTTCTCTCTTGCTTGCGTATTTTACACACGTAGATGATTTCATATGAAATCTTTATTTGCCCCTGTCATCACTGCTTCCAGGTTTTGTAAGTTGTTTTTTACAGGAATATATGTAATGATAAATTTTTTGCATATGTTTTGCGATTTTGCTTTTCTCTTTAATCTAAAGAAATGTGCGATAAATATCATTGCTCTAAAAATTATTGCAAGTTATTGCGAAGAACTTGTTAATTGCGGACGCTACAATCTCACGATCGTGTTTCAATTTATCCCGGCCCTCCGTAATTTATACGCAATTTATGCTCAACCCCTCTGCGCAAGACGTAGCATAGACGTTTATCGGGCTCTCAAGCAGTCTCAGATTCATGTAATATATAGGGTGTCACAAACATCGCGCACTTTTCGACCCTAAAACTTCTTTGGTGAAATGTAAAGCCAATTTTCCAATTTTTCGCGAAAATGTAAATCAAGAATGTAGTTGTCGAAAAAAATTCGCAAATACTCATCGAGACCACGCTTCAGCGTGTATTCGTATCTTTGAAATTAGCCAGGAGTTAATTGACGTCACTGATATCCGTAGCGCACGCGGTAAATAGCCGTAAGCGATGGCGAAAGCCGGGGAAAAAAGAAGAGAAGAAAAAACGGGAAGCGCAGGTATAAGGACGTAGAGAGGACAAGGCCGACCCCTGGTAATTTTCATTCCGGACCGAGGCTCTGAGAGTCTGAAACGTCGTTTAAGGAAATCTTGCCTTAAGTCGAGAGCCGTAGCGTTTAACGCAATTGGAGCTCATTTAAAAATCCCATCAAAAATGTACTCGGAAATATCTGCGTGTCCCTGCCTTCCTCTCGCGAGGATCACCAACCGCCCCCCCCCCCCCTCCCTCTTCCGTTGCCGCTACGTCGCCCCTCACTTAAACCACCTCCGGAGGCTATTTCTGCGGCCCTGTCGTTTCTGCCTTACTATCCACCCTCTTCTTGATCATCACCCCGGTACTACTCTCTTACACGACACACACACACACACACACACACACACACATTCTCTCTCTTTCGCTTTCTCTCCGCTCTCCTTCTCTCTCTTGCTTCGTGGTCTTCTTCTTTCTCTCGTTTCCGTCATCGTTTCCTTCCCTCGAGCATCTGACGAACGCAGCTCGAAGAGCTCGAAAGAGAGACAGAGCTAGGGGCTGTCTGATTGGATTGTAAGCTCGATTTACACTACCTTCGGTTCTCCGGGCTTCTCTCTTTCTCCCTCTCCTCATTGAACGCGAGCCGACACAGTCCGTCTACGTACCAATTTCACGAACCGGAGCGTTTTAGGAAGTTAGTGGACAAGCACGAGCGCGAGCGCGACGCGCCGAACAATAAAATAACGCCGACGGTGACCGAGTTACAAAGGACAAGTTACACAGAACTAAATAACGTTTGTTTAACAAACGTTTGTTTAACGTTTTCTTTTTATATATATATATATATATATATGTTTGTGAGTGTCGAGGTCAGAATTTTGAGCGATGGGTGTAACGTTTGTCGACTGAAAAATCGTTTGTTATCGTCGCATTGCAACGAAATCTTTTATGATGTCGAGATTTGTATAGATTTATACGCAAAAAAATGAGAAAAATTTACAGTTAAACAACATTATGTATCGTTAATACACAAAAAAATCTTTAAATTCCTTAAATCATTAATAATATTACATTAGAATAAATTTCGTTGATCTTGGAACATCACATAAGAATAAAAGCGGTTAAAATTGCGCGCGAGTCTTTGACTGAAACTTGAACGAATTCACGCCGCGGTGGTATCGACAGAAGTATCGACAACTTCGCATTCGCGAGCATCCGTCGCGCTGTTAGAACGTCGCGCCGAGTTGAATGACTCAATGATTGCAAAGCATCCAGAAAATTTGTTTTCGCAGTAATGAAGTGCCACCGTTAACGAACTCATTGTTCACAAGCGGAGTTTTGTTTCTTCGCGTCCTCGCCCCGATTATACGCTTCGCATTATTCGCTGTAACGATTAAATGGCTGCCCCGCAACTTACTCATTAACGTGCGAAAGTAGTACAGCTTCGGTATGTAACATAAGCTGAAGCCCGCTCCATAAAAAGATACTTTGGCATATAATAGTACTATATATAGTACCGTTATTATTAATACCAGCAAATGCTTCATAGATTACATAAAGCTGTTTAATGTTTATAAAAATATTTTTGTATAAATTAAATTTTTGAATCTTGTTTAAATTTGTATTTAAATAATATATTTGATTATATATTAAAAAAATTACATCACAGAGCTTTATTATATACATGAATTAATTTTACTGTATCATCATGCAATATTAAAAACATTATAATTTGATAAAATTCTAACGGTATTTAATAAAATGATAGAAAGCAATCATAAACTGTGAAAAGATAAAAAAAAAACGGAAAAGAGAGTGATGAAAGAAAAACGTGTCTATTTTCGATTCGACGAGATAGCCGGCTATTGTGTAGAACAATCTAACAATTTTATTCATCTTGATCGTGCAAGTTGGTCATTTATCCATTTATTGCAACAAATATTGCTACATTATAATAGAAGAAGCGCGAGCCAGCAGCAATTATTTTCCAACCATGTGCTCTGCTCATATTATTTCATCATTCTAGATTATCTTTTTCGCGTCTCACGTAATCGCGTAAAATACGATAAAAACAGGAAAAAAAACGTTAAATTAAAACATACATACTTATACAACTTGAATATATAAATAAATTAATTCGCGAAATTTTTTATAACAAAAGCCAACGTTACGGCAAATTGTTAAATAAAACGTATATCATTCTTGAACTCTGTAATGAGAGAAAAACACCACACTTCGTTAATAATTATATCAAACTGTTTGTTGAAATTTTTAATATCTGAAATTTATATCGATACAGCATTTACTATGAATTATGTTCTTCTCTTTATTGCTTTTGCTGCTCATATTTTATCTTATACTCTTTATTGCGCTACGATGCTAATGTAGGCAGACACAAGGCAGGCAGCGATTATCCGCAAGTAGTCAATGGCCGACTTTACACCGGCACGACGTAGTTCGTACCAGGCGGAGTTTAATATCGCCGAGCTGCTTGCTTGCGGCGATGTTGTCACTTCTGCAAGCTCTTCCCCGGCTGGCAAGTATCTTAATCTTTAATTATCGCCCCTCACCGTCCTTAATTACGGCGTAATTGTAGTTAGATAGCGTATCAGTGTCCCGCGCGCGGAAAAAGTTTGACGGCGGATGCCCGTCGGTGACATCAGCGTGAACGACGTCAATTCCAAGACGTTCAATTATCAAGGGCCGATAATCGGCCAGTGAATATAGGCAAGAAGAAAAAGACCAAAGGGGGAGGAAGACGCGGTTAGAAAGAGAAATGAGGATAAACGTGAGCCTCGCCTTCTTCCTGCAATGAATTTCATGCCAGACGATCGCCGCGTTAACCATCTCACGCGGCGAGAAGATTTCCGAGCTTCTTCTTTTTTAATAATGCTTTTCCGCCATTTCCTGGCAATGCCTTCGACGCTCGAAGATTTCTTCACACAAATAATTTTAATCCCATAATGAGCGAGAGATCAACATTAGAATATAATCATTTTCGCATTAATTCGAAGCACTTTTTGTGTTGATTATTAACCGATATATTTCGCAGCTCAAAATTATAGACTGAATGAAGCTTTACGTAATTCTTCGCTCGAGTTTTTCCTTTGCTTTTAATCGATAATAACATGTCCGATGGGATCGTCCTCAATGGACGAGAGATTCAAAGGAAAGAGAGTAAAGCCTATATCATCGAATGCCCGCCGCCGTATGGTTATACATTTTCCGGTAAAGGCAGGCGACCATTACTCCCCAGTGCGAGCATAATTACAATAGGGTGGGGAGAGATACAGGGGCGATAGCTTACATGTAAATTGCTGCTTAGAGCGTCGATCGTGCCCAACTCTCTATCCCGGCAGCTAGATTAGAAGAAGCAAGGAGCCTCTTACACGCTTGACTAGCCACGAGGCTGCGCCACCGTAAAGAAAGAGGATCGAAGGGGTGAGACAGGCTGGATGGTTCGCAAGTGTAAAAAAAGGTGCAACGAAAGACCGAGCTTCGAGGTAAATAAGGTGAACAAAGAAAGAGAGAGCGACAAAGAGAGCGGAGTATATAGAGGCGGAGAGTGAGCGAAAGTGTGCGGAGGATGATACTCGAAGGACGCTAATTCGGTGCCGGGACGATAATCAAGCGGAATAACGGTGGATCTCGCCAGCCACTCCGCCTAATCTCGCGCATCTATATCGAAATAAGGAGAGATAGCGACCGAGAGCGTGAGCTGTGCACGATCTACTCCAACGTTCGTAATTAGCATCCCGTCGGGTGCGGAGGATGAAATAATACGCGTGAAATATAATCGTGGCCCCGTCAAATATGTTAGATGGATATCGAGTTTTAACTCCCAAGTTTTCTTATTAATATAAAAACAGGCAATATTAAAGAGAGCAATATTCATATAAAAGATAAATAAAACAACAATTATTTTCTTTATAAAGAGCCCACCGACGCTCATCTCTGTGGAAAAAATAATCTCGACGGTGTGACTATATTCAACGACATTCTATAAGCAAGATAAATATAAGATTCCGACTATATTAAGATCGACGACCGTTTTGAAATGACGCATAGTTTTGTAATAAGAACATGCGAGAACGTCGTCTGGTGTGAAATATCCGACAGAAAAGATCCGACGGAAAAATATCGGCGGACGCGCTATAGCCAATAGCTATAGCCAATGAACTCGCAGCGATTCTTCCGGCGTCTGTGCGTATAGGCGGCAATCCTATCTACGCGCATACATCTACTTTCGTTCACGATTTTCCTTTCCTGCCTGCAAGGCAGGGGATTGAGGACGTCGTGAAAGGAATCGGTGAAGAGCGGAGAGGCCGCCGCCGCCGCCGCCGACGACGACGACGACGACGTCGACGACGACGATGATGAAGAAGACGACGACGACGACGACGACGACGAATCGCGCATGGCATAATTATATAATATTAATTTACTATTAATATTTTTTACTATTAGCAAGTATTTAAAAAATATATTTTTCTGATATTGCAGCACTAAATAAAACATTTTTATTATTTTATTTAAACCTATATGTTATGTATTCTATACATTATCATAAAATTTCTATTATGCCGCAAAAAGAATTTATTAAGATAAAGATATATTGTAACAAAAATAAAAAGTTGGTTAAACTTCGCCAAATTTCTTACTCAATATTGACGAATGCAAAAGGAGGATGTTATCACATTTAAGTTAATTCAATTTTTGTTGGATCTGTTATCAACAAGCGGATATCGAGTCAACAAATATCATTTCATGGGTTATCACAATTATTAATAGCTCAATAATTTTTTATATTAAACACTTTTCTATTATTAAGCTTGCTAGTCACAATTTCACGATAAGGTACTTGTGAGCAATGTCCTCCGAAAATATGTCAATTACGTGCAATATCTATAACGAGAACTTTAAAAAGCGAGATTGCTGACACTAACATTTAAAATTAAATCCCCTCTTAATGGTAATGGCGAATCTTGTGGAAAACAGCCGACGATAAAATTAGAGGCAAAGCCTCGAACGCCTGTAAAATTTTATTTTATTCGCCAACCGGAAATTCGAGTTGGATTTCTCTAACTACGTCCAGTAACATTCTCATAAGCGTTTCAATTCTATTATGAGACCCGTAAAAACCATGTACAACTCTCTCTCTAAATATAATAATCCTAAATAGTAATCTTAAATATAATAATCTAATAAATAATCTACATAGAATACATATTACAATCTTTTCTTGTGAAACGATCTTGTGATACACGATTTGTACGGATAAAAACACAAAACTACATTTGTTCTACTTAATATCATTAATATAATTTATAATAAAATATGGAAATTTATATAAGTCATATAATCAATACTTTAGATATAAGGAATATTTTTTCAACAGTATAAAACTAATAAATTACATTTAATAAGAAACATAAAATTAGCTTTAATTTGTTACTGCTATGGGATTATTCGCTAGTAAATTTGCAGATTGCATAATCTTAAAATCTTTCTTCGAGATGGAAAATATCCCATCCTACGATATTCTGCACGTAGATTAGAGAGCCGCTCGAGGTTGATTTTAAATCCTTGGCGCCGGAAGTTCTCTTGCCAGGGAATACTAAAGTAAATCGTCGCGATTCTAAATCCTACTTCTCGACGTGACAAACAAAACAATTTCCTTCATGTATAGAAAACCAATTGCAACCGGAATTGAAATAGAACACAAAAAAAAAACGAAGCGTTCCATAATAACGCTTCTTCAATTAATAAAATAGCCATAAGATAAAAGATTTCCGAAAAACCGTATATACGTCGTTAAGGAAGATTAAAAAACTTGTGCGACGCGTTATAATACGTTCGCGCGCGCAATTCAGCCTTCGTCGACGAAATCACGTCTGTGCGACGCGCGTGCAAGCAGGGACGATCATTCGCGCGCACGCTCGCGCGCGGATTGCGGTCTAAGCATTGCATAGACGCATCGCTTGCACCCCCGTCCCTTCCCTTCCTTTCTCGCCGTCGCGATTGCTCGAATATATCCTCGCGCTGACGCGCGTGTCGTGAGCGCACGCGAAGCCGGGATCGCATTCACGTAAATACCCGACCGTATAACGGGTGCGCATAAAGGAGAAGGTACATATGAAATATGAAGAGAATAAGAGCACAGAAAGAGAGAAAGAGAGAAAACGAGAAGAGGAGAGAAGTGGCATATATAGCGACCAGGTAATAGCGAGGAACCATCCGGCAGAAAATCTCTTCCGCTGAATATAGTTCGAGAGGATGGAAGAAGAAGGCGAGGGTGGAAGAGAGTATAATATAATGAATATACGCGAGATGTCATGCAATGCATACTAAAGCTTCTCTGACCGTTCGCGAGTTACCGCGACTTTTACCATCGCTTTTTCCAGTCCTCTCTCCCGCCACCGGTTAAGCCGACAGGCAGCTGTTAAGCCGCGAGTCGGATTGTCTTTCTGTTTTGTCGGGATCATCTTCGCCGAGACACGCCGTAGAGACACATTCCTCCTCGTTCTCACGACAATTCAGCTTTCTCCATGCCGGGCAATCGCCCCCGCGGACACAAATCCACGCTTGAGCTCGCAGAGTTCTTCAATATAATATCGAGATTGCATTTTCGCGACATAAATATCAGGTCGGCAACTTTTAATGAGGCACACCAACAACGTGGTTTATTAGCCTCTAAAAGCCAAAGCGACGTGCGATTTGCATTTCGCAAATTATTCACTAGTCGATAACATCTACAATTTTATCGTAATCATTAAAGCATTTGCATCGCAAAAATTTTAATGGAACTGTCCTGTCACGAAGCTAAAGTTAATCTAGAATCACTCTGCGCATATTATTTATGCAATATAAATAAATAATTAATTGAAACAAAAAAAAATAATTGCACGAAATAATGGGACAATTTATTTTGAACAAAATTTTTATATCTACTAATTTTTTAATATACCTGAAATTACGACAAACTTAAAATTATTGTACGTTCTACTTTATTTAACATTGACGGTAATCAATACGCGATTGTGATGACGTAAAAAATTACGGACACGCTATTTAATCGCTATTATTGAAACAGTCGGCAGATTCCAATACGCTAAATTTGTCGAATTGTCAGCTGAATATCGTCGCGTTACCAGTGCTCACTCTTTTGTCTATCGTTCCCGTTGTCTATTGAGCATTTCGCGCAATGGTATCATTATCGCTCGTATCCAATTTCGCGATCCAACCGAAACGATGGATCATTAGGCACGAATTCGACCATCAAGCCATAAGCAATTAACTGCGTCACCCGTTAAGTACGGTCAACTGGATAAACGCCGATTTGCCATATTTATTGCAGTGGGGGGAAAAAAAAAACTTATCGCAATTGTTTTTAACTTGCTAAAATGTAAATAAGAAATTATTCCAAGAAGAAATAGTCGGAATAAAGTAGTTTCATCAAAAATAATGCATCTTTAAAAAAAAACGAAACAAAATGGTGAATCTGAAATAAATGAATAGATGCGACATACGCATAAAATGTAGTGTACAACAAGACTAATAAAAAAGCCATATGAAAGAAGCTCTCTTAGAATCGCGAGAATTGTGAGAACTAAATTAAACAATTAGTCGCATTATCGCGGCGGCTAATTTATGCGAGAATAATCCGTGAGCTAAAACTGTATTTGCTCGTGATAACACCGGTAAGTAAATATTCATGAGTCTTTGAGATATTCAAATCTGAAACAGAACGCTATTACTGTTAACGCCGGTCACTCATAACTGTCTCCAAGAGGCAAGAGCGTTGGCAAATCACCATTCTATCTCATTATCACTCTTAAGGCTCTTCTTAAAGTTTAATGACAAACTAATGTAAAGTCTTGCATGTTAATTCGATAAAAAGTTATCTTTATAATCTTTATTTTATCTCCTCTAATATTGTGATGTTAAAATTAGATGGGTACTTAATAATAAACACAGAAGACAAAAAGAGTGACAGTATTTGATTTAACACGGTGTACTAATGCACTTGTGTTTAGGTAATCCGATATTCATGATCCGTTGATTCTTTTGGTTTTCATCGAAATGCTGACATAAATCGGTAATGCGTTTATATTAAGCGTCAGATATCTAAGAACAAGTATGCAAATAATACTTTGTACCAAAAACTTCTACCACAAGAGATGAAAAATAATTTCCATTTCGTTCAATTCTACCGATATAAAATCGCAAAAGTCGCGAATGCGAGTTATCCGAAAACGAGTGATCGACGGCATTTGCCGAATTCACCGAATCCCGCCGATAAATTCGCGTGGCACACCGGAAAGCTGTAAATTCGATAAATACCGCACGCTCGCACGACGGTTAAAGCTGCGCGGCTCGGTCACCCAGTTCATTCGCAAAAATTAACGCTTAAGCCCGGCCGGATAAAACGCTACTGAACGACCATTGATCCCCATAAGCTCTCCAGTCGTGCTCCCTGATATCCGACGCGGAATCGCGCGTATATGCGGCGAGATTACACGCACGTCCTCGCTACGTGCTCGCCACTTAGACGAGATGAATCCCGGCGCGATGGACATGTATAGAGCGATCTAAAAAAGGAGTCGAAAATGTGGTGGACATAATACTCACTAGAATAGACGGAGAATGGTCAATCAACGCAAATCCTACATGCATGAAAACTTATACAGAAATACACATAATTTGTTTTCTTTGCGAGAATGACAATTGGATACAAAATAGGATACGCTACAGCAAACAGTTTTATCCTCGTGTGCTTATTCGTTTGTATTTCGGCTTGCTTAGAAATAAATTCGAAATAAAATAAAAAAAGAGTAGACATTGAAAATATGTTAACTTAACATCTTCTTTTCTAAGTTCTATAAGTCACTTGAATGTTTTGATCGTTTTTTGGATCACCCTATATACACGATCGGTATTTTTATATCTCTTTCCTAGACCCTAACTCCCGTACACTCGCGTATATTCTCGTTGTCGGCGCGATATTTCAGTTAGCAAGCGAAATAAAAGCGCTTTGGCGGATGCAAAACAAAAATCGAGTGAATAAATTTCACGATCGTAAAAAAAAAAAAAAAACATTCGTTTGCGCACTTAACAATTTCGAATCAGATAGTTGATATGCATGCGTGGCGATTAGTAGGGATTGCTACGACAAAGTATGATGTACGTTATAATTGGTGTTATCAAAACAGTATTATTGGTTATCATCGAACGAGAAACAAGATCATAAAAGATTCCTTTAGTGACTTTAAATGGAAGTTAAAAGATGAATTAAATTTACAGATAGAAATAATTTCATTGACGTCACATGTATTATTTCTGACAACATTATCAAGAGAATAATAACATCAGTGTCAAGCCCTTAATGAAAGAAATTTATTTAATATCTTTATTTGCAGCTTGATGTTATCATTAATAAATAATGTCATGATGTTACATATATATATATATATATATATATATATATATATATAAAATGTTACAAAATAAATGACATAATGTTACATAATGAATATTTGTCCGAAAAAATCGATTCGAGCGTCTCGACTGAAACGAGGTTTTATCGCAGTATCTTCATTGATAATAACGAACAAAGCGGTAATAGCTTAAATTGAAAATATCCTACTGATGTCTATTGTTACGCAGCACAATGATTTAACAGCAAAAAATACGGGGAGTTATCAGTATCAAGGCAAGAGAAATGCGTGATTGTTCCACGGCTCGATAATAAGACGGAACGTGCGATTGGCAAGGGATTTAATGCGAAAGAAATTCGCCGATCAAAAGAACGTCGCCCGATATTTTCTCCTCTTAATGTCGCGGAAGAGCGCTCTGAATCCGGCGCAACTATTCGCTCTTTTTCTCCCCCTCCCCCCCCCCTTCCCTCTCTGTTTTTCTCTCCTTTTTTTTTTTGTTTTGCTGTTCCGGATGCTCGATGTAGCCTACGCATAATTAAAGTCGTCCCGAACTTAGATTGGCGAGAATTGCGCATCCACTCTTTGGTAAGCGCACGAGGAAATTGGTGCTCGCAGCTCGAGAAACTTCGGCGGGCTCTTTAATTGGGAGAGAGACGCTGCGCGAGATGCCGGAAATGGAAATCGACCTTGAGTCGCGGATATGCTTAAAATTTCGTTAAAGCGCTAAAAGGAGAACCGCAGTACCGCTCCTGTCGACCGCACCAAAATCCATTTCTCGACCGCTCGAAGATAATGTCGTTCTCGCTTTCACTCGAAAACAAAAACAGATTAATGAAGATCGATGAACGAGTTTTAATAAATATATATTTTTATACACCAGACAGTTTATCGAATGTATCTATCTTTTATATCTAATTTATTCTTTGAAAAATATATTGGACGATATATTTCAGGATTTATGTTAAATAAGAATTAAAGTCTATTAATTAAAATCTATTAATTAGAGGTTATAATTTTGTCTCTTGTAAGTTATCCACAGCGATATATAAATATATCTTTATAGATTATTATAAATATTCAATTTACCGTAATAATTAATAATTAATGCTTAATATAAAATCAACTTTAAATGAGCTGTAATATTATCCAATAATCTGAGTTCCGGTTAAAGGTGACACGTGTTGGATATTGTTACACGTACACTTTTCGAGGGCGCGTTAAATAAGCTCTTTTTACAGCACTCCGACTTAAATGGTTCCGCGGAAAGTCGGCAATGGGATTCGCGCGTTTACTTTTAAATATAATAATTGGGCGAACGTGACGGGAATCCTCTCGAATACTGTGCAGTCAGAGCGATTTCCGCAAACGAGAACTTTTTAGCGGAACATTAGTACGGGAAAAGTGAATACGATTCGTCGATAGAGAGAACGGGAAAATGGATGAAAAGCCGCAGAGGTAACTTCCACGGGATAAAAGTGGCAGCAGGCAGTGGTGGTAGGCGAAGAATGTCGCACCTACGACTTTTAGAATCGTAAAATTTGAAATTGCCCCGGGAACCATTTGCATACCGCGTTTTGAGGGGACGGTTTGCCGCAAATTTATTCGTCTTCTCTCGTTTCCTACCCGGTTTCCTCCGATTCTCCTTTCGCTGCTCGCGCGTCGGTGAGTGAATAGAATGGAGGCTCAGTACTTTTAAAGAGACGGAAATGACGCTGAATTCGGAATCTATCAAGAAGCACAGACGAAGAATGATTACCATGCACGCATTCATGCATAGAAGAAATCCGTATTACATTTTTTATTCGCGTGAAAGAGCAAATATTCCGATATAATTCGAAACTGCATATTATAACAGATGTGATATTAATCAAAACTGCAATACACATTTCAACATTGATGCTTGTTTAAGTAAATTTTCCAACAGAAATCTTATCTGAATTGATTAATTTATCGCGCGAAAATATTTTCGCCACGATTTGACCTGTAAAGATGTGTTCGTCTATGTTACAAGTACGGCACATACATGTTGCGCAAGGATAAAAGTAAAACTTTGCACATACGTGAGAAACGTGTTCAAAAATTCTGTGCGGTATCCTCTTCGTTAACGTACTAAAATTCTATACCGGACCAACGTCAAAGATCCAGCCATTCGCCAAATTTTATAATTATTTTTAAAAAAGTTCTAGCTTATAACATAATAAAGACTATACTGTGTCGTTTAAATAATTTTCTCAAAAGACAGATTAATCCCCATTTTAGCACAAGTAGTATGATATTATAATAAGATTATTTATTATTTGTTATAGAAATTGTAGTTCAATCTATTAAAATAAATTCCGAACGGAGATGAGCTCCAATATCATGTTGCCATTATAAGCTGTTTTAACGCGGCGTTTGAGCTATACGTACGCGCATTACGTGCCCTAATTCTAACGTTTATCAGGATTAACACTAAACACAACGTAATAGCGCGCCATTTCACCGTGTTAGACGTATATGGCCGCGGCTACGGGGTAGTGGGGTTAAGTGGAAATTGTTCCGCGCGTAACCAGCTCTCCGTCGTCAAAGCCGCGATCAGTGAAACTCGTCAGAGCCTTCACTCATTTTCCTTATGTTGTACCGACGTTGAATTACTTCCCAAATAGAAAGACGTCGTCGCCTATACATAGCCTCGCACAAAAGAGAAAAAAGAAAGAAAGAGAGGGGGAGGGGGGGGGATAAAGAGAGAAGGAAGAGAAATAGCCAGCTTCTCGAGAGCGAGAAAGCGGGTCACGTCGATCGAACGGCATACGAGGAAACGGCGCGTAGATATCATGCGAGAATCGACAATATAACCCCATGCCTTCGGCTGTTTGCTTATCTATAGAACCGATCAGCGGACGCGGGCGGTAGCAATCGCCTGAAAAGCCGATAGGAAGTTGCTACTATCAGCGACAACGAGTACCGCCCATTGGCTGTACCGTACGTGCTTTTATTGCCGTCAGATAACTCGTTTGACTTACTTGGAGCATCATCGTCGACGATCGTGCCCAACGATCTTTACACTCGGACCGGGACACGCAAGTTTCAACCATTCCGAACTTACCTATCACGATCTGAAACAAGAATAATGCCACATTAGCGGTGGATTTCATTGTTTCAGCCGATTAAACATATTAATATTTATCAACGTACGGAAATAATAAAATGTTGCAAACGTCATTTTAAATCGGATAATACGGACACGCAATAATACAATAAAGTAACTCGGCCGCGATATGCGGTTTCTACTTAAAGTGGAATATGCCAGAAGAATCCGCCGCAATCGCAATGTCTGTCTACGAATGATTTATACTACTGCGGTCAGCTTAATCTGAAGCTTATTTCCCGCTATGTCAATGAACTCGAAAGAGAAGCTTGGGAATGACGAGAGAAGATGGAAGACGTACATTTTTCTGCAACTTAAACGCATCAGGATATCTAAATTTATTACCGCTTGTTTCGCGAAGTTTAATTGAATAGAAGGCGCGGCGATAGAGAGCTTTCCGTAAACCCGAAGACAATGGCGAGAGGGAACATTAATACGAGATATCCCGCGAGAACCGAGGAAGATAAAGATTGCAAAGTCAGGAAATTAATAAGTGCCTATGCAAATGTTTCACGCAGGCAAACTGCTCCGCGATTCGGTGTAATTAAATTTCTAAAGAAGCGAGAAAACTTGCATCGAGCGCCAAAAGCGGCGCCTTTTACTTCTTTTATTCTTACTCACCGAAACGCCAACAAGTTGGAATGAAAAAGTTTCACGCGTAACTCACGCGCGATAAAATCGCACGATGATCGCATACGTATTTAGAAGCGTCGGGCACATTAATCCCATGTGACCAAACGCGCTTCGTACTTCCGCGACCTGCGCAATTATCCGACCAAGCTCGACGCTTAAATTGCGAAAGTTGACGGATACTCGCGACTCAAGTTCATTATGATTTTTCACAAAACTCGCAATCAGGTAAATAACTCGATTTCGACCGACGCAAACTCTTATTGCTCGCGCCATACGACGCGAGTTCACTTGAGCACGGCTAACAGGAGCGCGAGATGAAATTACGAATTTATCGATTTACGTAGTTCAAAAACCGGCGGACGAAACACGTTCACGCGCTTTGCAAGCTCAAAACCAAACAGAAAAAAAAGAAAGCAAAAAATAATGTTTATCCCACTTTGCCGTCAGAGTTTAAATTAGAAAAATTTGTCGAGCTTGTTTATAAAAAAAATTTGTCAAACTCGACTTTCGTAATTGTGCTTATGGTTTTACGACGAAGTATAATTTAGAAAATAAGTCCAATGCAATTTCTGTCTTCCGACCAATTATATACCATGGGACTGGTCAATTTGGCTGGATGACATCGCCGACTCGATTTTCAAGAGTGACAAAACCATTCGTAAAAGTTGAATACGTGAAGAAGGAACGTCGGTTGAACTAGCAAAACTGGCTATCTCCTCGTGTATGCACATTCTGCCGAATGGTCTAGTTAAAAACCAAGTGCTCTAAATATCTCCGTCCACCTTAAATAATTTAATGTCTTTGAATGTTCTGCTCCACTTTTCATCGGCAGACCGCGAGACAACAGCCGTTTAAAAAGACAAGCGAATAACGTCACTTCCTGAATTCGCGCGGCGGTGATGCGGCATAAGTTGTGTGAATTACTGGATACGTGTCGACGAGGGACAATGACGTTAGAACGAAGGGAGAAGACGAGGGAAGGCTGTCAGATAGTAAAGCCGCGATAGCCAGACCGACTCGCTGAACCTGTTACTCTATATATGTATATATACCGTCTCCGCGTACAATGTACCCCGCGCGTACAATGCGGGCGATTGCCTGCGACACAAATGCGCGGTGTGCGCGCGCTTTCGCTGTGACTCGCTCGCTCGCTCGCTCGCGCACGCAGCGAGCAACGCGAAACGTCGAGTACAGTACGTTCGAATCGTATCTCGAACGGAAGGCGCGCAACGTGCATTGTTTCGCCCGAGCGGCAACGCCTGACGTCGCCGACGACATTTCCTCTCTTCGCACTTTAAACACCCGCGCACCCGCACTCGCTCTTCGGCTCGCGTATCTCGGGATTTCTCCTTTTCATTTCACGTATACAGGGGGTCCCGAGCATCTTCCACCTTCCTTCTTAAGAATATCAAAAATGAAGACGATCGATTATTTCGAGGTAAAACTTGAGTCGTTGGATTTATATATTTCTGACATGCAAAACAATTTTACTTTTATTTCTAATTTCAGTCGCTTATTTTTCACTGCAAAGAAAAATATTTAATATAAAAAAAATATTTGTTTTGTAAAAAATAAATTTTTGTATTTTACTTCGGATTAATTTTTGCATTTGCGTAAATATAAAAAGTGTCGTACAGAGAAATAAAATGTTGAATATTTTTAAAATAATTCTTGCCGAAAAAAACACGAGTAAATTTTTCAACACACAGTAATTAACGGATATTTAAATGTATTCAACATATTTTCTATTATATACGTGAAAATCATTCATCATACACGCGCATATCCCTATGTATCTTCGATCCACTGCGAAACCGCACCGTGAAGCCACAAATTTAGCTCAGTAACGAGATTCCATTAAAAAAATTCCTTTCGCCCGACGTGGCCGGCATTAGCAGTAACAGCAGCAAAAGCAGCAGCAATAGCGCAGTCTCAACTCGAAGCCGACGTCTCCCTTTCGTTCCTGTTTGCCGGTGCCGGTCACCCTCGCCGTTTCGCAGCGTAATTTTATTTCTCCGATTTTAAGCGACGCTCGGGGCCCTAATTTCGTTAAATGAGTTGTTTGCTAACTCGGTTAAATTCGCGAGCAGCCAGCCAGCCAGCCAGCCAGCTATCTAGGCAGGAGGCAGCAGTCTAGCAGTCAGACAGGCATGCAGCAGCTCTTCCCGGCCGGTCGTCGGTCGACCGACCAACCAGCACCGAACTGGTCGACGGGGTCTCGCACGGGTAATGGTTTGACATGGTTATTGACGTTTCAGGCCGAAATCTAATTATTTGATATACGTGCTTGTCTGCCGTCACTGCGGCATACAGATACGTCAACCATCAACGGTGCTCCTCCTGTTGACCCCCCCCCCCCCCCCTCTCTCTCTCGCTCCCGTCTCCCCCCCCCCCCGCCCCTCTCTCTCTCTCGGTTTTACTCTCTATCTCCCTATCGTCACACTGTCTACGACGTTTCCAAGCTACCCGGTATATGCTACCATAGTTGCATACGAATTGCAAATTGTTGAGAGGGCCGTCACGTTCCCGGGTGATAAAGATTGCGGAAAAACAGTTAAACGAGAGAAAAGCGGTGAATGAAAAATGTATTTTTTAACACAGTAAATTTTTTTTCTTTAACTTCTTCGAGAAACACTTTATTCAATATTCAGAATCGTGCGTTTTCGGAACACCTTTCCATCAAATTTCGTTTAATGACGCTAAACTAGATTCACAATATATTTTAGAGAGTTAATATCGGTATGCGTGCTCACAAGGAAAAACTTGCGGCAATTAAATTGCGGCATGCGAGATGCGAGGCTGGCAAATACTTGACGGAGCCATACATTAAGCATGTGCGCGACCAAAGTACAGTTAGTTAGCGTTTGATCACAAGAGCGGTCGGTTGCGCTACTCTATAACAGCGTTACGTTATAGGCCAACTCGTAATATGCTTCTCTATCGCCCGCCCGCCCTCGCGCGCATCCCGCCTTCCTCTCGACATTTGCAGGCGTGCATCTCGAGGCGGCCAACTACTAGCAACTGTAGTAGTTCCAGTCGATGCACTATATACGGCTTTCGTACGCGCTGCACGACGGTATACTTAACATAATTACAAGATATCGTGACATTGTTCCGGCATCACGATGCCGTCGGCAGAGAAACGGCAGTAAAGATCGGCGAACTTTAGTCGCCAACGGACTACCAAAGCCGATTTCCACTTCAATCTCGCCGCCTACTTTCAATCAGCTCGCCGTCGAACAAGGGTTAACCTGATCTTTCCCGTAAAATTAAATCCTTCTTCCGTAATATTCAATACAAAGATGCGGTAGTTGTGTAATAGTCGATTATATAATTCAAGTGCTGCAAATTACTACATTTTTTTTTACGTATTTTGTATTTTAACTCCCAGGGTGCAAAGCTCGTATTTATTTACTGACTCAAAGTGAATCAATACCAAGAACATTTCATCTATCTTTCCTTCCAGAATCCCGATCGTTCATTACGGCTGCGATATATTCAGATATTGCGCGCAGTTGTGACACAAGTTTGCAAGTGGGACACATAGCCACTGTCTCTTTGACATTTTCATCTCCGTCTCCTCCTTTTCATAATTTTAATCGTTACCATAGATAACGCCTCGAATAAAAGACGAAGAAGCTCTTTACAGGCGGACGAACGAGTTCACCCGAAATCGATTGCGCTTTTCATCGGCGGGAGATGAACTGGACTTTGTCAAAGGACGAGACGAGCGACCGGGCGGATTTTCGTGCGGAATATCGGCGACGAGCCGAGTCTATAGCATCAGCTTTACGCGTATGGAAGTTTAACCGATTAATGCAAAAAAAGAGAATGATAGAGAAGGAGAGAGAGAGAAAGTGAAGAAAAGAACGAAGTACTTTACGCGGCGTCTCTATCGCACCGACTCACAACGATGTCCCTTCACCGCTCTACGCCGACGCTTTTTTCCTGCCGATATTTTCTCGTCTACTAATAGGAAGGCCTGTCAATTGCGCTTTTCACAAAGCTCTCGTCCGATGCTTTACGAAGAGAGCTTTCCCGCGGCGAAAGAGCACAGATGCGCGCAGCGCAGCGCACCGCGACGCGACGCGCGCGTCGCATGCACGCGTGTCCATTGCACGTAGGACGTTGCAGGCAGAAGGACATCCGACATGCATACAGGCACGCGAGTGTTTATACACACACATGTGCACGCACGCGCACATACACGTATATATGTATGCAAAACCATGCACACACCCACATTTACGATCTAGCGATACACCGTACGTGTGTGTGTGTGTGTGTGTGTATGTGTGTGTGTGTGTATGTGTGTGTGTGTACAGCTCGTGGTACAGGGATGGACTTTACGCTCTGGTCGCCTGTGTACCCATGCGCCCGCCACAGAGTCTTTCAGGGAAGTAACATCGTAATTTCATTAGGTATCCCACTCACTGACTCATTCGCTTATTCGCTTTCTCTCTCTCTCTCTATCTCTCTCTTTCTCTCTCTCTCTCTCTCTCTCTCGCGTGCGCGTAGGCGTGCAAACAATGCCTGCCAATCTCTCCCTCTCTCTCTTTCGTCCTCCCCGTCATCGGCATCGTCGCTGACTACCCTTTCCGTAATCTAGCCCCGGACAACGAATAAATCGAGCGCACGTATCGAATGCGCTTATTAACACGGTTAACACTGACGATTAGCAGTTGGTGACAGAATATTTAGCGTAGGCGGCTTACAATAATTTCATGTCGCACGCTCTTGCAATATCATCGTAAGCACTGATTAAACGCGAGCCGCCCGTAACGATCGCGATATAATACGGCGACTGCGGTAATTTCGCCGGGCGTATTACGAGCGCAGTAATGGAATCGATATAATAATTACACGGCCGTGAGAGCAGCGCGCCGTTGTCCTCCAGAGAGCCTTCTTTCAAAGGCTGCCCCACCGGTTTTATCTCTCGGACTGGCACGCCTCACGTGCGCAGTGTTAAAATTGAACGGTTTCTTTTATAGAGAGGATATCCTAATTCTATCGGATTAACATCGAAGTTTTTGACTTTGCGGTCGACTTTTCCTTAGCAAAAATGTCGAAGAAAATCATCATTGATCACAACCTTTCGCAGAGTTTTCGGTATTAAATATCATCATTAAAACAATCGAGTCAAAGGATTGTTACAGTAAAGTTTAAATTTAATTGATAAATGTAAATAACAGAAAGTTCTTTGTACATTTACAATTGAGTTGAATTTGAATAATTTCACGAAATCGGCAACGATGCCTATTCATTGCACTGTGTTTCTAATTCAAATCCTAGTGTTTCAATATTTCTGATATAAAATTAATTATTTTATTTATTTATAATAACATTTAAAGGAAAACGATTTAATTTCTGTACTGATAAATCCGTTGCAACCCTAAATTCATAAAGTAACAAATTATTTTTTCCTTTATCAGCTTTCTATTCTTTCTCATCTATTCTTAAAACAAGGTTACATTATAATACTTACATTTTAATCCCAGCTCTATTCAACCATTTTTCATAAAACTCTGCGTTTTTATAACACTCCGCATAAGAAATAATTCTGCAAATTCTGATCTATTTAATTTAATCTGTTTCCTAAAATTTTCAGAAAAGAAAGAAGAAAAGAAATATCTAAGTCAACGAAGTTCTGAATAAAGATTAGATAAAGGTCAGACAACGTGTTGCTTATTGTATCGATTAGAAACTAATGCGGCAGAAGCAGGATGCATCAGGAAGAGGGCCAAGTATGGACGCAGACGTCCGGGTTTCGTGACAGGCGAGCCGTTTGTAAAATTTGGTTCGTTGTCGACGAAACCTGCACGATCTGCAACCACATCGACGATGCGTCAGCAGCGCATGCATCGCAGAGGAGATGCCTCGAGTTTCGCTCGCGCGTGACGGAAATAACATAGCGAATTTAAAACCGCAGGACCTCAAACAAAATCGTAACATGTGAAACATTAACGCGCATCCGTCATGCAAAACGAAGCAAGTAATATACTGTATCACAAGTAATATACTGAATAAAATGAATCGAATACGTGCGAGCATCGTATAAATATACAATTCTCCACGTACATATGTGCATTTAAGAGAAAATATGGAACATGGACTAATAAAACGATACGCATAATGAATGTTCTCTCAAATAAAAAAAATATATATATATATAATTAAAAGGTATGCATTATTATAGAATACAATTAACACAAATAATTTTTCTTCATAACATGATATATTCAACAATATTGTTATGCATTTTTAATGAAGCTGCATACAACTGCAATATTTTTAATGGTTAACCATTTCCATTTGTTTTATGGAAAATCATCTTTTTTCCCAAAATATAAACGTACTTCGACAGGATAAAAAGAATATTCTCTTCCGAGATAGCGGAATAATGCAACTACGAAAATAACAGCTTCGCAACACGACAGTCGTTTTTTTTTCTGCAATCGTAATATTTACGAGCAGCATTTCACTTTATTTTAATCGAAAAATGAGTTTGATATTTTTTAATAGTAGTTGCACGCACCAATAGATATTTTCCAAGATTGTAACATATTACACTATACCCTATTATCGTCACGATTATGCCATACTAAACGCTTTACGCAACTCATAACTTGTCGGATAATACCACTTTAGAGATACTCGAGAATCGTGATTTCAGGATCTCGGCAACAGATTAATACAAGCAGCTCCTTCTCGAAACTGGGTAAGCCCGTCCTTAAATTAAATAAATGTTACCCTTCGTTACTAAGCCAAAGTTATCGAGTTAAAAAAGAGCGCATAAGCCAAAACGCTGCTTTGAGGAAAATGCATTTAAAGTTTTTATTTTATCTTACAAAATACTTAAAGGCCACCACAATTCCATTAACTATTAACACAGTTTCAGCTGCCTCTAAATATTCTTTAAGATAAAATAAAAGCTTCAAATGCACTTTCTTCAAACTAACATTTTTTTTTGCTCTCTTTCCAGTCATCGACATAATTCGCGAATTCAAAATTGCCTTCTACAACCGATTGAGATTTTTGAAACGCAAGCGTTTCGAAACTCGTGGTAAAATTCAAGGCGGGATCTTCAACGGCCGTCTCAGCTTACGCGACGTAAACATACGTGAACGGATGCTCAAGAAGGGAAGAGCAGCCGATCTAACGAAGTAGCGAGGATCACTCGAGGTCTGCTTAGAGGTTTCCTTAACTAGAGATTAACTCGAGGTTAATTCACTTAGGAGGACTTGGCCCGGGCACTGCTCCGGGCTGCTATTAAGTATTACTACTCAGATTAGTATTACCAGTTTACTCGAGTCGCATCGCGATGCCGACGCACCGTGCCGTGTGCACTGATCTGCACTCGACCGCACTCGTGCACGCACACGCGCGCGTACGTGTCTGGAGAAGCGCAGCCAGATATTCTCTCCTCGAAAATGGCTCCCGGGATCTCGTGCCGGGGGCTATCGTATTTCCCTTAATGATATTCCCCCGCGTGAGGAACGACTTTTCAGGATTTCGCGCGACGCCGCTGTTTTACGACAAACGTGAGAATAAAGCAGCGTTACGGTAAGTAAAACGATGCAGTTATGCGCGCGGCGCCTCTATGATGCTCGAGGCATTATCGTAGATTGTGTCACGTACTATCCCCGGTGTTGTTCAGCTGATATGTAGAACAGCACAATGCTGACTTTTAAGCTCATAATTACAGAAGGGTTCATAGAGATAAACGGCTTTTAAAGCCGAAACGCGCAGCCCTTCTCACCCTTTCTATGCTCGACCCTATAAAATATTTATTCCGGCTATTCCATATGTGTTTCGTAAGTGTTTCGCTGTCATGTGCATATATTGAAAAAACTTTCTAATATATAGAGATTACTCTTTTTACGTTATAAAAAGACTTCATATAAAATTCTATCGCTTATATTTTTTTTCTCTTCTGTCTTCATCGTTCAACTATTTATACATTTTTATTAAATTATTAATTTTGGCTACAATAAACTTTTCTCCCAAAGATAAAAGCCACTACCCATAGGATGACTTAAACACCGTCCTCTGCAATTTCGCGATATTTTCTACGTCGACTACTTTTACCCTGTGTATGTAAAACAGTGAAAAATGTAACATTAATATGAAATTTTCACTCACGTACTACAGCTGATAAATATCTGTCTCTGTAAGCTCTTAAGAATATTAAAATCTTTTAGTATCAAAATCATCCTTTTATAAAAAAATTCAAATATTAATAAAATAAAATTCCACCCTCACTATAAGCTTATTTTAAGCTACTTAATTTATATCATAGAAATAATAACATTATTTGAATGTAACATAAATATATATATATATATATATATATATATATATATATATATATATGTAATATCATTAATTAAAATATTTCCCAAAAAATTTGGAAGACAAATTTATTTTATTTTTATAGCTAAATTTATAACAAAAATAAGTATTTAAAGTCATAGTAAAATTTTCTAGGAACAAATCGTCACCAAAAATAACTTAACGCGCGTTCTTCCTTCTAAAGTCTGACAATATTTTACGTTCCCTTCTTTTCCCCTTTATATACATGCGTCAACAACGACGTTTTCTCTTTTCTCGTTGCTCCTGCTCGTTTCTCGACTTTGTTAATTAGAAACGTGTCACGTATTAGCCATTAACGAACAGGCGACAGAAGCAGGCGTCTTTCTCGCGCGCGTCGACGATGTTTGACACCCGAATTGACGACCGACTGGTTGCCAAAGCAATCGGAAATCATAACGTATCGGCGCGCACACAGCATAATAACGAGGACCGGTGCGTAATGACAATTGTCTATTACCTGTAAATGGTTCGAGTGTGACCCGTGTGTAGCGATGGCATTGATATTCTCGCGCAAAATCAATTTCTCGAGTATGAATCGACCATCATTTTTCAAATCGTATATGCACAAGTACACAATGTCAATATTGATGCGAAAAATAATTTAATTAAAACCGTCAATATCTGCGTTTACTTTGAACTTTATACACGTCTAAAGTAAACATGGATCAAGTTCAAAATTTGTCAAAGACATTTTTGTAAAAGCTCCAACACTTTGTTTGGACGGAATTTTATGGAATTTTAAAATAATGTTAAATTTGATTTTTAATTCGATACAATGTCGAGGCACTAATCATTTTTCTATAAATTCAAAACACGACGAAAATGAGACTTATAAACTGTAAATTTGGTGCACTTCTCTGATCAAATCCCCTTTCGATCGAGCGTTCATACCCGGTTTACTCGAAAATTGCGAGCAAGCATTGATTCGAGAGCCATCACTACTCGTGTGTGTCTCTTTCTCTCTCTCTCCCTCACTCTCCTGGTAGTCCTGGTAGTCCTTCCGCACGGGCGCCGTTCAATACTCACGTATGAATAGCGATGCGGAATCGGACAGCGCCGCGCGAATTCACGATGCACACCCCAAGATTCGTTTAAACGCATCACAAATGGCGCGCACCTGTCCGACGAAATCACCGTGTCAAATAGCGACCGAGAATTTTTGCGCGTCGACGGCGCCGACCGCACTCGCGCGCGTCACTAAGCGCAATCGTTTCGACGTAAAAATAGGGCAAAAGTGTCAAAATCGTTGCAGGTAACTTGATACTGTTAAAGAACGGTGCCCAAAATTGCCAGCACTTTGTTCGATAGAGTTTTAGAGCAATTTTTAGTTTTGTTTTGACCTCAAAGCACCAATCGTTTTTTTATTATTAAAAATTCGAAATTTAAACATTTTCACAAACTGAGCAAAACTAAGCAAAAAGAGTGAAAATATATGACGCTTCTTTTTTATTTAATTTATTACGTATCTTGATCAAATTTTTTACGATACGAAATAATTAATGAGCTGATTGAAGTTTGGAACGTTCCTGGAACGATTTTTTAAAAATGATTTGTCGCTCTTGTCCTTTTGCAGAGAGAAAGTTTTGAGACCCACAAACAAAGTACAAAAGAGACCGATCCGATACATGCGTCGGAAGACACCCTTATACCCGAAAAACCACCCCCAAAATCACTTAAACCATTCTAGCCAAGCTAAAAATGACTTGTCGCTCTTTTCCTTCTGCATGGAGAAAGTTCCGAAGCCCTCACACGACATGCAAAAGAGACCGATTCGATACATGCGTCGGAAACACCCTTACACTCAAAAAACCACTCCAGACTCTAAAAAATTTTTGCTTAGCAAAAAATAACTTGTCGCTTAGAATGGTTTAAGTGATTTTGGGGGTGGTTTTTTGGGTATAAGGGTGTCTTCCGACGCATGTATCAAATCGGTTTTTTTTGCATGTCGTGTGAGGGCCTCGGAACTTTCTCCGTGCAAAAGGAGAAGAGCGACAAATCATTTTTAGCTTGAGGAGAATCGTTTAATTGATTTTGGGGGTAGTTTTTCGGGTATAAGGGTGTCTTCCGACGCATGTATCAAATCGGTCTTTTTTGCATGTTGTGTAAGGGCTTTGGAACTTTCTCCGTGCAGAAGAAAAAGAGCAACAAATCATTTTTAGCTTGGCCAGAATTGTTTAAGTGACTTTGGGGGTGGTTTTTCGGGTATAAGGATGTCTTCCGACGCATGTATCAAATCGGTTCTTTTTGCATGTCGTGTGAGGGCCTCGGAACTTTCTCCGTGCAAAAGGAAAAGAGCGACAAGTCATTTTTAGCTTGGCTAGAATTGTTTAAGTGATTTTGGGGGTTGTTTTTCGGGTATAAGAGTGTCTTCCGACGCATGTATCGGATCGGTCTCTTTTGTACTTTGTTTGTGGGTCTTAAAACTTTCTCCCTGCAAAAGGACAAGAGCGACAAATCATTTTTAAAAAATCGTTCCAGGAACGTTCCAAACTTCAACCAGCTGTTTATATATTGTTTTATGAAAGTTGGATTCGAAAAATTGGAATAGCATAAAATTTATAGGCAAAAGTTCATATTACATTTGTCGCTATTAGAGAAAAATAATTATTAATAATTAAACTTTAAATTTTTCCCGTGTTCAATAATAATAAAAAATAAATTGATTCAATTCACGCGAATTAATAATAAGAAGAGAAAATCGTGATCAAACCTGAATATCACGCAACTGGATGAAGACTATCACTTCTTTCGATTCCATTACAAGCCGAAAGCGGTATCGATAAACGGCCGTGGAGGAAGAGGTTCAACGCGGTTCCAGTAGGACGATTAACCGGGGGGAGGGGGGGGGGGAAGAGGAGCTAACGAGGAAACGAACAGCGGCGACGATGTGATGGTGCAATGAGCAAGAGCGACGGGCAAATTTCAATTACAAACACGTACGTATCGCAAAGTGGTAGACACCGGGCATAGTATTAAAGTCCAGCGGACTTGGCTTTTCGGCGCGAATTCCGAAGTGAGCCCGGAAAGAGAGAGCGGGTGCTCTCTTGCGTCACACGCGCTAGCCGGCATTCATCCGTTTCCATTGAACCCGGCCTAGCTGGTGCAGCCTCGCACAATGCCGGGCTCTCGCTATTGCAAGAGACCTATTATTTCATCGGTTCGTCCCTTTCCTTCGATCCGCGTATCCGATATATTCCACGCTGCTCCCCTCTTTCCGACCTTCGCGTGCCCGACCGTCGATCTTTTTTTTCTCGCTATCTCCCCGCCCTGTACGCCATATTTCGCGTTATTAAGGATCATCCTCGACCGCCGACGCTGCCGTCGCGATGCGCCCGAGCGAGCCGGATCGATTTTCGACTCTCGCGCTCAAGACGCTCGGCGGAAACCGAGTCTTAAAGATGCACTTGCATCTGCATCTCATCCGAAATAAAAAGTCGTTAATTTTAGCCGCGCACTTTTATACGCTTTTTACATTTAAAATGATATAAATATATGCTTAGACTTCGGAGAAGATAACAATAGAAGAAAAAAGAGAAGTATAAAAAGTGGCAGAAATCAATTTAAGATTACTTCTTCTTCGTTCCAATAATATTTTCTACGCTTTCTTTCCTCTTTCTAAAGATAAAATTATCTTACTTTAAATACAAATATTAATATTCGCAACTCTCCATCCTTGAGAGAAACTTTGAAAACTAAAACTTTCTAATACTTTATTTTGATGCTATAAATCTCATCATACTTCATATAACGCCTTACCTAATTTTCTGCTCGTAAATCCTTTGAAAATATTCTGATTTTTTTCTCGAATACACATATTTTTCATATAACCTATATTTATTAATTTATTTTGTTTTTTTTTGTCTTTAGATCAATCAATATAAGAACTGATGCCGCAAGTAAATGAATTTTCTCCTTTTTTTTGTGCATTGGAAAGTAAACAATCTATTAGGTTCTCTCTGTTCGGTCTCGTCTATCTTCGTCTCTCTAATGCACACATGCGTGCTAACAGGAAGCTGTGATAGCTCTTGACAAGCACGTGACGTTTGCGGCCGTCCCGCCACCGAGCATGTAATTATCGCATACCGCGTAGGCAGCTAGTCGCATTGCTACCGGGTGTTCTCTTTCCCACCATACGTTAAACATGTTCGATTGTATTGAAAGGTCCAGAATTAAATGTATTTCTTTGGTATGTGTGTCGTGTGCTGCTTCGCGTTTGATACGAAAAAAATAAAGTCCTGAGTCGTGATGTCATTAATAGTGTGACTTTTTAATAAAGACGCGATTATATCGAATATGATAGTGAATATTTCACTGTGCCATTTCAGAAAAAGTTCACTGTGTGTTTTAGCTTTTAAATATCCACGATTAAATGTACCTTTAAGAACGCGGTTATACCGCGTAAAAACAAATTTTCAAATATACGCGAAAAGTGTGTTTGAAAGTAAATATTAAATCAGTCTGGTGATATCAAAGTCCACTAATATCTTCATCGTTGCACGCGCTTTCAATAAATAAACCCGAAATATTCGATAACTCCTCGATTCCGCGTAGGTCACACGTGTATGTGATATTTAAAAAAATGTCTTGCAACTAGACTTCTCCCGAGGCCGGCTAATCCAGCAATAACGACTACTCGGAAGCGTTCGCAGACGATCATATCCAGCCGACTCTTTCCGCATTAGAGAACTTAATTGCGAGCAGATCGAGTGAAATGCTGGACGCGCGATCTCGTTTTGCCGGTGCTCGTGCGGAATCGCGTATTGTCTCCCGACCAACCTTGCAAGCTCGCTTCATCGCCCACACCCCGTCGGTGTGGCACCCCCCCCCCCCCGCCCCGCCGCCGCCCTATGTGTGCGCCGTCCACGGTAACGAACCATCGCCATCAGCATCACCGACCAGCACCAGCACCGGTAGCGACAACCAGCTTTACCTCTCTCGCACGACAGTAGCGCCGCTGAAAGCCGCTCCTGATCATTCGCGCGTGCTATATTATTTTTACCTCGGCAACTAGAGCGGCGAAACACGTAGCGTTATCAAACAACGGCTTTGTCTAACTTTAATTGAAAATATTGGAATAAATTTTCCAATAGACGTCGCCGATGAAACCGCCACCGCCGTGCGGCACGACTACCCACCCGCGCACAGGGTGAATGGATGACTGAGTCTCGCGAGGGGGGCGAGGGGGGAGGGGGGGGGGATAGAAATATATCGGTAGAGGAGAGAGCGGAGGCTCATCGGCACACTGAGAGATGGGTAGGTAGGTAAATAGCCGTTTTGCGGATGGGTTTATGACGCGGGATTGTTGTTCAAAAATGGAAACGCGCGCTCCGACCGCGTGGCCAGCCAACCGTTTTCGATTGATGTCGTGCCGACACCCACACCTCTCCTTCGTACGAATGCAGCAGGTAGCTCATGACGGAATTGCCGATGCCAGTGGTGCAGTAAATGGAACACACGTATGTGTATACATATGCGCATTCGCGTCGAGCACGGCGGCCGTCGCCGCGTGCTAATGTGTGCGTGTCGGGATAAACGATGAAATCGGTCAGACCGCGAGCGAGCAGCTCTGACGCCTGTTGGCGATTAATACACGTCCTCGCGTATGGTGCGAAGACCTGGTCGCTATCCGGAAAAGGTCGCAGCTATTTTTCACGAACCCTAGGCTGGACAGGCAGCCGCGACGTCCGTTCACGATTACGTCGCGGTAATCTAGCTGATGATAAGCGGCTGTTGTGTCAATCTAGTGATGGTCACTCGTATAAAAACATAATTTATATCGTGAAAAGCGGGGAAAAATTTTTTAAAAGACATTTTATAATTATTATACGGTAATATTAAATTTTTTACTCAAATATTTGTATAGTAATGCAGAATTTTCTTCGAAATTAATAATAATTTAAGGAAAAAATTGTCAATCGTTACTTCTATTAAACTCGAGATGATTAATGAAATTCAAGAGCAAGTAAAATTTTCTAATTAAAAGTCGAGGAAAAACTTCTTCCTTGATAAAAGATTAATATGATCAATGAGAAGCCAAAGATAATCATCCATCATCGACTTGATATCGACACGGGTGAGAGAATCAGCAACGATGGGATTGCAGGGAGTAAAGCAATTTACAAACATTATTTTAATTAAAAGTATTTGGAGGATGAAAGCACTTTCTTCTGATTAATAACGATAAAATGAGGGACGAAAACCAATCATCAGTCATCAACCATTACAATTCGATGTTAACGCAGGTGAGAGCTTCAGCCGGCAGAAATCGTCAGATTGGAGGGCCGACCGGAAGCGAGTTCACCGCTCATCTGCGTCAGGATGAAGCCATGCCCTCAGCCCTGACTTCTGCGCCGATTCTCTCCCCGATTTATCCCCCGATTCTCCCGTCCGTCCCTTATTCCCTTCCGAGCCTTCTCTCGCCCGTACCTTCGCCCCCTCCCCCCCCCCCTCTCCCGTTAACCAGCTCCGCTGGTTGCCTGGGCCCGTCGCCGCCGGCCTCCTCTTCCCGGGGGCGGGACCAGGCAGAACCGGAAGTGCCCGGATATGAGTTTCCGACGCGGACAATTTGCAACGCGAAATTGAATGATCGACTCCGATAACCGTCCCGGGGCTGTTCCTACCCAGCAGCCGACTGCGCGAATTCGAGAACGGCGCCGTCGCCGATGTCGAAAACGAATCGCCGGGCCGCCTCGCCATTATAGCGATTCGTTATCGTCATTACCGGCAGCGACGAGCAGATCGCTCCGGAGGGAGAAAAAGAAAAGGGAGAAGGGGGTAGAATCGACGGCGCAGTTCGACACTGATTGTTGCGGCGTCGATCTGCAAACGCGAACGCGAAGATCCTCCCTCGGCCTTCATAGATTGGAAAACAGCGCGGAAATAAACTGAAACATGGGCAATATTTTGACAATAGTATTTGAATTTTGGGTACAGTAATTGAATGTAGTAACGTAAAGTTAGTTTGTACCAGTGCTACACGCAAACTAGCTTTTTCTATCGATCGATCGTAACGGCAGATCGCAATCGACTGATTAGACACTCCTGGTTTATAAATAACTAAATATATCTTCACGCCAAGATTTTAATCCGTCAAATTTTCCTTAGTTCGGAATTCTCTCTCATTCCCCTTTTGATATTTTTCTCTGATATCTGCATCCGCACCGATTTCGACACTCGAATTAATGTAATTTTATTAAGATTGTTGTTTAGAACGAGATTATATAGTAATAACGATCAATTGCGTCACCCTTTGCAAGCCGGCCGCGCTTCGAGCAAAGTCAACTCTGCGTGTCATGCAGCGATGCGTCGAGCATGATACAATCGATAATGGCGATTAATAATACGGATATCGCGATTATAATTAGCAGGATTATACGGGCGGCGAGAGGGGAGAGCGCGTTATCGTTTAGCGCGACAATAAATTTTCGCCGTTATTCGCGTCGGCGATTTGATCGACGTAAATTTCGTCGCAATTAAACGCGCTGCGCGAAACCGCATTTTGACCGAGGTATCTCTGTACCGTTTCAACAATTGCTGCATCGTTTTGTAATATTTCAGCACGGGCCGCTGCCAACGCGCATATAGTAATAGCAACTTCAATATATGTGTACATATACCGCGTAACACTTTTTGTCGTTGAAACACCCACGAGTTTCGCGTGATTAAAACGTACGATCTGTATTCACGAGTGATTGATTTTTTCGCTAACTGGCTACAAAAAAGAAACAAAATGTTAACTTAAATTCTCCCTCCTCTGCGAAATATTTCATTCATGTGCGCATTTCACAATTGTGCGATTCAATTGTGTGTATTTAGCATAAAATCGTCTTTTTCATTGTCGATTCTAACAATACGTATATCGATTTCAAAAAAGATAGGCGAGCAATAATCGTATGGGCCATAAAAACAAGCAATAACATGATTTTTGGGGTGACGAAATAGCGCAAATTTGATCGATCGAATTTTCGGCGCTTCATTGAGCCCATGTTTCTGGAGCAACCGTAAATAAAAGAAAACTTATCTGTGTCTCTCTCTCTCTCTCTCTCTCTCTCTCTCTCTCTCTCTCTCTCTCTCTCTCTCTCTCTCTCTCTCTCTCTCTCTCTCTCTCTCTCTCTCTCTCTCTCACAAAGGGACGTTCGCGCAACGGGCGGCTTTTGTGCGATTCGTATCGTCAGTGATAGTTGGTAGCTGTGCTGCAGCTTGCAACGCTATTACCACCTTGCCGGCGACAGAACTGAACTCGAGTGGCACATTACAACTGTTTCTGTCGACTGACGCACCGATAGCGTCACCAGTTTCCATGATTCGTTCAACATAATTCAAACAAAAGTTCCCGAAGTTACGGCCGTTGTGTAAAACAGTCGACGTCATACGTACGTATGTCGAATCAATGCGCAGGGAATTACAATCTAACGAGGTAAAGGTAAAAGGAGAAAACGCGGTCTACTTAAAAGTAGCATCGTTTTAACATATCAAAAGTTATGTAAGCTCTACATATATATGTATATTATTTACTCGCTTATATCTTAAAATCTGTGACACAATATATCCAGTAGGAGACAGTAGAATTAGAAACATGTTAGATTAATTTAAAAAAGTATTACTACATATTACTGGATTATGTAATTTCAAATTTTTTAAATAAATCTGTCTACCATTTTTTTGTCAGGCAAAACGCAGTTTAATTAAGACGTAAAAATTAAGATGTTAAATATTCGTTTGTCGTAGTTGTAATCAAGTTCCGCCCACATCATGATTTTTTCACGTTGTGAAAAAGCATGCTGCTTAAAAATAGTAACACCATTTACTGGAAAATATAAAACTGCTTATTACACGACCCAATAACATTGCTATTATGCGATTGTAAAAATCTAATTATCTACAATCGTCTTGTTGATGAAAATCGATTACAATCAATGTATATCGATATCAGAATACGGTCTTGTTTTAAATCGCGAATTTAATTTTTCTTCTCAAGTGTATTAAATGGCAAACAGATCACAATCCATTTAAATATGTTCAGCACGAAACAAATAAAAAAAAAAATCACTCACATCAGTCATCCTTCGTGTGGCGAAGAGGGTGAAGAACGAAAAAACAATGGTATGAATAAATTCTCGGATTTCTGACGATTCCTTCACCCCCATTTTTCGCGAAAAGGTAGAAAGAGACAGAGAGATTGATTCCAGCAGAATCGCTTTCTTATAGATGATTAAGCGAGCGAGGTAGGCGGCGGTCTGCTACTACCGTAAGAAAGAAAGAAGTTCTAGGCGTCAGCCTGCTAAAAATTCAAACGCGCGAATTTCCCCGAGAATAAATTTCCAAGTTTCCCGGCCGGGAACAGCCGAGCAAATACATCGCGCCAAGCTTACCCAGCGCCAGCCAGGGCGGTCCAACTGGAAAGTTTGGCGCATTGTCGTTGAATAAACGGAAACGATTGTTGTGCGCGACGCTCACGAGAGATGGAAGCTGGAACTTTGCGGACGCGCGATGCGCATTTATTGGTCTTCGTGATTGACAACAAATGCGTCTCATTATGTAGAACAACGTAAGTAAAAAAAAAATGACGCGAAATAAAAGCATTTTAATAGAATTTCTCATTCAAAAGAAGAGGGTGAGAATATCACAGAGCTCGGAATATCAAGATACTTCGTTCAGTGCTGCGGGGAATATCGACAAGAAAAGATTGCCACCCTCGCCCTAGTGAGAGATTCTCCATTCTTACGACATACTTGAACGTTGTCACGAACCAGAAAAATAATAAAACAATATCGGTGAAACATTGGAGAAAAAGAAGTATCTTGATTAATTGAAAATTAAATATCCTGATTAATTGAGCATCATGATTAATTGAAAATTGAACATAATAATGAGTAGCATTTATCTATCCTTTTTTACGTAACTAAATTATTCTTGCAAATATCGAAAGACTATCGCGAACAGAAGTTACGTAAAAAGATAAATTTATTTCAGTACTTGATAATTAATTGTTGAAAAAGAGTATATTCTAAATGCAATATTAAATATTCGTAACTATCTTTTGAAATGTAATATTTGCTAAGGAAGGAAGTTCACAAGTGAACAAAACGAAGCGATCCGAAACGGAGTTACAATTGGATATACATGCAAGAGAGTACAAGCAGAAACATTACGACACTTGGATCAATCATGAGCGTGCTTTACGCGAAAGTGCTTGTCGTAGTCGGAATAGCTGTGCCAGTCACGACCAGTCTTAACCGCAGAGTACCAGTTGCTCCGGAGATCATTGGCGGCATTGTTGGACCGTATGTGCATTCGCCTGTCTTGTATTATTCCTGTATATCTCTGTGTACCTCCATCGCGTAAAGGAAACAAGCTTAAGCCGAGGTAACATAAATTGTTTATTCTTGCGAGTCAGAAAGTGAAAGTCCAACTAAGCGTTAAAAATAATATTCCAAATCACGACAAAAATATTTATAAAAGTATTGTTCAATTATTTTCCAAAGCATTTAACCAATTAAAATTCAGTATTTGTGTGATGATCCTTTTCTGACACGTAACTAATATATTTATGGGAAGCTCGAAAGTATCACACATGTAGCATTTAGCTCATATTTCCAACTTTTACATTTCAATTATTTTACCACTTATACGACATCGTTTTCAATGTTGAATTTATTCGTTTTACAACACTTGATGCTATCTATTTCTATGTCTTTGCAAAATTAAGTCTCTCTTTGTTTACCTTCCAACCAGGTCATTTCAAACTGTACTTTCGTACGTTTTTGTTCTTACGAGAATGCTACTCTACTATCGCTGCTCAATACTCGAGCGAGCTTACTTTCCTAATTACGTTGTGCACGATTGTCTTCAAAGACAAGAAATGTAAAGAAATCGATAAAGCATGATCAACGACACCGTCGAACTTCACCTTCAAACTATCGAATTTTCTTAATCAGAATCAAACAATCGCAATGATAACTGTCAAAGTTTGCACGATTAAAATGTGTATTTCGGTGAATGGAGAAATTAAAATGCGGAGAGATTTGAAGAATAGCAATAAGTGAGCGTATCTATTCTTATCGCGGGAAGAGTGCAACGGTACGTTTCGCAACGAAACAATAACAATGAGACTTTTGCACACCGCAAACGAAGCAGTCGGCTTTTGTCTGAGACTGGGCGCGGTGGTATTTGACGCTGGTTCACTGGTATTTATCGGATTGCAAATTGGGGCGGAAATAGCTTCCGGCCTGTTCAGAGCGATTATACCGGGTGCTAGGCTGCTTCTGGTCACGACCCAGATGCACTTCATATTCCTGAACGGCAAGAATCTGGATCCAGCCGTGCGCTCGCAAAATTTGCTCTGCTGCACTCGGAGCAGCGAATCTCCAGTAATTGCGCAGAAGATTCTTCGATTAAACAAAAAATAAATCGTGTGTGCATATCTACAAATATCCGCGTATCATCTACGTGTTGTATTAATTAAAAAATATAAATATATATATATATATATATATATATATATATATATATATATATATATATAACAAAGTCCGAAAACATTAATTATTTTTCGTTACTTATTCATATTTCTGAAACCTAATTCGCAAAGACTTCTTCAATATAAAGTATCTCTGTAATTATAACGAAAATATTTCTCTCGCAAATTTTTTTTTTGAAGTTTATAATGAAAATTTAGAATAGCTTGCATAACACACTGACAATTTTATTCATCTAAACTGGCATATTTGTATAATACATTATACACCGAAATTAACTTCGCTGAATGAATTATGAATAAAAAGTAGAATAAACCGGCTTTAATAAAGCGACGTTGCATCGCAACGAATACAAATGTGGAGGATGCACGCGTTTAATTATTATCATAATAATCCCACTAAGCTCTGAGTTCGATCGCGTGGTAACAGCTACTTTGAACGGTCAGCTCGCAACGTTCACTATTATCCTTTACAAGCCAAGAACAGCTTGATCGGTACGTAGGTGGAGGATAATGGGCGGGCGGGTATCATCCAGGCGGGAATTACATTCCGATAATCAATAAGCTTTTAATTCCGGCAAGCGTCGATTAACCATGCCCAGTATTTATCGAAGTCGAACATGATATTTATATCGGAGTGCAGCACCGATATTTATCGAGATCGCAGTCGGCGTGTTTGTCAACGGACCGTTGGGTCCCGTCCGATATGTTTACGAGAATCCAAGTCGTCCGACCATCGCTATCGAAATTATTCCGACGTGTAAGTGATGCGAACTTTTAATCATCAATATGCTGACGTATTGATTGATGACGAGAATTGTTTATCTCGATGTTGTTCCAATATAAGAATATAAAATTTTTATATATCCACGGTCTCAATAATATCAAACCATAAACCGACAATTTTAATTTGAAAGATAAAGATATTGATACAAATGTATTGATTTAGTTTAGATTTTGATAATGTAAAAAATATACAAAATCTGTCGTTTATATTTAAATAATGATATATTATTTAAATAGTAGACATAATAATAAATTATGTCATGTATCTATAAATTTAACTGTGGAAACATATTCATTACCAAATAATTATAATTATGCGCTTCAAAAGACGATTATAATTCTGAAACCAATTAAATTCGAATACGCATATGATTGAAATCTATTTTTAATATATTTATTGTGTGTATGTGTGTGTTGTGTGTATATTATATAACATTATATATATTTCCAAAATACCTTATAGATAAAAATTGATCCCAAATAAAATAATTCAAAATAAAAGAATTTTTTTTAATTTTACGAAGCTAACTTCTCGCATATATGATTAAATTCTTTTCAATTTTTGCAACAATAACGAGATCCGGAAGAAAAAGCGGACAACGGTCGCTAAAAGGAGAGATCAACGCTAAAAGCGAAATCCCGGGAGGAAAACTCAATTCGTATTAAGTGAGCAACATAGACTATATAAGTCGCAAAAACTAAATCCTCTCGCCATAAAATAGCAGAAAACAATCGATACAGCGTCATTTTTACGATTATTTTTACTTTACATAATACTTACATAAATAGAACAGTACACTGAGAAAAATGGTTTTATTATATTAACAAAATTCTTCTGGTTGACCGTATTTTAGTCGAACGAAACAGAATTTCTGGTTATTGTCACAAAATTTTACACCTTATATCAACACCGTTTGGTTAACTTTACTATAAGGATTTGAATAAGTGTTTTCTTGTTGGATCTACAAAACTTCTTGTTATATTTACATAAATCGCAGCGCTCTGCAACAGTTTTGTCATCACTCACTAAACGGTTGATCAACTGTTCGCCGCATTCATTTGTTACACTGCTACTGCGCCCTCGCTACTCGCGGCGTGTATCGCGCGCATTAGATCTTTCGCGAAGCAATGGCGTTAAGCAGTCGGAACAGTCTCAACTGAGCTCGCTAAAGTTTTACGTCGCGTCGTGGAATCCATTACGGAATATTAGTTAGGCCGATGACAGAGAACGAGAAGTAAGCACTTATGTCTGTCGTAGACGTCTGTCGTGGACGTATGGTAAGGCAGAGAAAAACGTAAGTCGTGAAAGGTTATTGGATACGTGTGGAAACGACTACGACATACATAAGTTTTTACGTCTCGGTCTCTGCCATCAGCCTTACATCCGAAAAGTTTTATGATCACGTGGTGTTTTTTTTTTTTTTTAATGAAATATATGTATACCAGTGATGTAATGTGTGTGTTTCCTACCGGGCTCGGGAGCCGGGAGCCCGGTAGGAAACATCACATCACTGAGTATACTTTAAACCAAAATATATTGTTAGTATTTTACAAAAACCACACTTATCCGAACTTGTTTTTTAACTACAAAGTTGTGTTAACCTAACAAAACGATATAGTAAAGTTAACAAGAAATTCTGGTAGAGTTTTGTAAATCTAACAACACAATGTGGTAAGATTTACAAGAAATTCTGGTAGAGTTTTGTAAATCTAACAACACGATGTAGTAAGGTTTACAAGAAATTCTGATAGATTTAAACAGGATGAAATTTAACAGAATCTTCTGGTAATTCCAACAACAAATTTGTTTCGTCCATTTTTGAACAAACGTACTAGTAGAATCAACCAGAATTTCTTATAATACAACAAAACTTTTTTTCCAGTGTAGTAATGTCTAGATTTAAACTTCAATTTTTTTATTATTTCTTACTTTTGTGGATATTGCTTCAAAAGCAATTATAATATTAAATCTGCAGTATACTTATATTTCTTTTTGCAACAAGTTTGAAATTTAATGATAATTTATTTGCAAGCGGGTGCATTAATATCATTTTATAAGAAAATTTTATAAAAATTTAATAATTTGAGTATTATTTCACATCAGTTCATAAAGTTACAGTAATATTTCAATTGCTTCGCTTGCACAGTTAATTTCATCTAAATCATAATTTGAAATGTCAGTCGTAAGAAATCTGACTGCACGATCAAATCTTTTTTCAGGTCAAATTCTGCGAAAATAGTGAGAGATTGCTTGATGACCACCACAAACGGCGGCTACAAAACTGAGATACGTACTTTTATCGACATACTCGAAAAAGACAGACAGCTACAACGCTGGGGCAGGCCGGTCCTCGACAGTTTGATACGGTTTACGGTAAACACATTTCGTTGGAAATCACGTCATGGGGCAAGCAAGCAGCAACAGCAAGCAAGCAAGCAAGCAAGTAAGACTAGTTGAACCGAAGAGTAGGTGATGCTTCCTAGGTTGGGGAAGGTGCGCGAGTGGTCGCTGAAGAGCTCTTAGCCGACCCTTTGTTGCCCCTGCCATCCCCACTTCTACTATCACGCAAGGGACGACAGGAGGGAACCGCGGAGATGGTATGGGGGTTAAAGGGTGGCCTCGCTCTTGGCCAAAGGCCTCTGATTTACTTAGCCTATCGAGTGCTCTCTCGGAGACTCGTCAGCCAAGAATACTGTATATACTATGTTGCTTGAGATACGCGGGTTGGCAGCTTTCCGGTTTGTCTACATCTCAAAAACGAGCGTTTAGCCTTTGAGATGTTTAGTCAACGCGTTTGCACAACGTTTTCTAGTCCATAGAACTTTTTTCCGCGACAAATAATCAATATAATAATAGAAATTAACACTTGAACAGATCTATCTACGTCGCGACTGCTAAAATTTGATTTTTCAAAATCGCAACGCGATTGAAAAAAAATTGTATCGCAATTAATCATGAAGACATACCGAAGATTCAACAAACAACCCAAGTAGATTCTGCAGTCGAGATTTTTCTCCCTTAATGACACAATATGATCTAATGTTTCAGGACATAAAAAAAGCGAGGAAGCTGTGACAATGGCAGAACCAGAAACCGCACAAAGACAGACAACTCTTTCGCGCGATAAGAAACCTAGAGAGAGGGAAAGAATATCACCGAGTCGGTTCAGGCGTCCACCTTCGCCTTTGTTTTTCTCACGGATCTAACGAGGATTTACCGTTGCTACAAAGCACTACCTGCGTTCGCGACAGCCACCACCACCATCAGCGGCGCGGCATCGGTGTGAAAATCTCTCGATGGCGGGGAAAAACGCGGTTCCGGCAGGAGTCGCAAGAATAAGGCAACGTCGCTGTCTCCCGCAGGAACCAATTTAGGTAGGCGCTTGGACAGATTTAAATCAAATCAGTCTCGCCGCTATATTCGCGAAAATTAATCTGCGACAAGCCCTCCGCCCCTTTTCCGGACCTTACTTTCAGAAAAATAGTGGCGCCGCAAAAGTTCTGAAGTTACGGCTTAAATCGTTAGCCGGCTCGTCGTCGTCTACTAAATTTTCTCGCTTAGCGACGATGGACGTTGAGCCACTTCGCCTTGATAAAAAATTCGGAAGTAATTTGTAAATGAGAATAATAAACTGTAGAATTAATCTTTTGATCAAAGTAAAGGGATGTGAAAGTTACAGCGATAAGTTATAAAACATTAACGCCGTTTATTCGCCCTTCGTTTGCTAATTTTATAAAATAGTGTCGTTAGAAGTTTTTGCTATAAAAATATAGCAACGTGCACACCTATGTATCCATTCATTTCCCTATCTTTCCCTAATCCTTCAATCGTATCGATTACTTTTTTCATATATAATCTTCATCGCCTAATTATCACGTCTAATCATTCGCGTCGTTTTTTAGACGATGTCAGTTGTCAACACTCGGGAGTAACGGGTGGCCGAGAGAAAAATCTCTCGATTTATCGGTGCGCTCATCCGCCTCTGAATCGCATCGACAATCTCGGCTGATTCGAAAGTCTGCGGCGTGAGGAGAAACAAGTAGAAAAGGACGATGATCGCGTCCTAGCGCGGGGCGCGACGAGACGAAGGAAACCTTGATATATCCGCCAAACACAAGGAGCCCGAACACCTCGGCGGGATTTATCGGGACTACGGATAATGGATGGCTCCGCGCTGCTACTGGGGACGCTGCTTTTTTAAATAATACAACGCACAACGCTGAAAAATGCCCGGCCGTTTCGCATGCGAACGATAATCGCGGCTCCCCGAATACAGCGGACAAATATAACGGAAATAATTGGAAAGATTGTTATGAAAAACCATGTAAATACTACAGATACATAATTTTATGAATCGCAATCTGATAAATTTATCAGGTTGCCACAAAATGGAAGAATAAATTATCAAACATTATAAAACAAATTTTTTTTAACCTTGCACGAGACTATTTTAAAAGTTTAACATGATAACAAGTTTAAATTGTATCCTAAACGCAATGCAATGCACATTTTTATATAAGATCATAACTAGGAATGTAAAAAGATGTAAATTTAGAATTTTCTTTTCGTAAGTTCGCAAACGTGTTAAATTCGCATATTATTTTTCCAAAATCTTCGAAACTTTTCGTAGCAAATACAATTAATATTAAATACTAATAATGTGCAAACATAATGTATTTTTAATGTCAATATATATTTTAGCATCATAAAATCATAATGAATTAACGAGATGTTCCATAAAAATCGCAATTATTACATTTTAACTTAAGCATTAGCAGCTACGAAACGTACATAACGATAAAATTTAAAGGATTTCGGCGAATCGAGCTTCCCAGGTGTAGTACAGTGACGACAGCTTAACAGCCTTAACCGACTTTCCAGAGTAAATTTACCTCTAGAAAGTAGATTTACACTAAGATTTAAGGGAGAAGTAGAGACAACCGGTGTGGGGCGGACGATTCGCGAGACAAAAACCGCGGAAGCACTGTCGTCGAATTGGACGATCCTCTACGGGAATGTATTTAATTCGATTGGCCTTTGCCGCCGTCGAAACAAGAAGGACGAGAAGAGCGGAGCGGCTTTTATCAGGGGTGAGAGAACCTCTGTTTCCGCCGGAAATGAGGCCTTCGCTGCCCCCGCGCACTCCCGCGCCAGCGACCTACTCTCCCTATCAACCTCTCCATCCCTCCTCTCTCCTCTTATTTTCCTTGTCCCCTCCTCACTCCTATCGCTCGCCCTCGCTCGCTGTCGTCGTCGAGGATGAAAATCGTATTTATATCCCATCTCCCGCGCGCCCAGGTAAATATTACAGGCAAGTGTACGCACCTGCCGCTACGAACTATGACAAGCGAGGTCCACGATGCCGAAAAATCGACGCTCTCGCCGCGACGCTACTCCCGACATGCCCTAGTTACGTTTAGATAGAGTGTTTTTGCACTTGAAATTTGCAAACTCCAAACATAATAACAAGAAACTAAAGCGACGAAATCAGAAGCTATACATCACGTATTCGCAATCGGATTTTTTAGTTGCAAAAAGACTTCATCTTTGGTTTCTTACATAAAAATTCTTGAAAATTTTTTCTCTACATTAATATAAAATATTTCTTAGAATCAATGCAGACTAGATCTTATTTTAATATAACTATTTTTTTATTTGATCAAAAATGCGTAATTTCAGAAGTAATAATTAAATAATCTAAAAAAAAGTTGACTAGATTTAAATGCCACTATAAAAATGACTTTTATTAAAAACTTTGAAAATTTAATTCACAATTGTGATATTTCTATACATCTTGAATGCTAATTGAATGCTTTCTTCCTACTTCTAGTATTGTTAATAAAAAAATGTGAATAAAACTTATCACTATTTTATAGTGATACATGTGCATAGAAAAAAGTAATCACGATAATTGATTTGATTAAAATCTTTGCTCTCTGATCAAATTTAAATTTGCTGATAATGTCGTACATTTGGCGTACGTGTAATTTGCATCTATTTTTTAAAATACATTTTTCCATATCATTTTTTTTCAACATTTCGTAAAATTCAAATAGTCAAATCTATTTCTAGTTTTTAAAAAATTCTAATTTCTTGGCAACTTTGCAAACTGTTTTTACGAAAAGTTGCTTTATCTTTCTAATTGTCAGTTCATATAAATAGTTCATATAAATGTATCTTATTGTATTTTTTTATAAATGTTAAATGGATTCAAACTTTGACGTAAACTAATATAAAATCTGTCTAATGATCCAATTAAACTGACCGACCCACCCATGGATTTTCCATTAGTTGCACACCTCCTTCAAGAAGATGCAGACGCAACTCCCCCGAACTCCTTCCCACGCCTGACTATTCATAAGCCTTCTTAGAGCAAGTGCGAGCTGCTCTATTTCTCTCTTTTTGTTTTTATTCCGCGCACGAATCCCCGAATAAGCGCCGAGATCTAGAATCAGACGGCAGAGAATAAGAGCCAAGGTGGAAGAAGCTTATCGTTGCTTTCTGTAGGCGGATGTCGACCGGCTCTTCCTCTCCCGGCCCTCCCGCGAGATGTAATTTTCGCTGTATGCCCAGATTAGAAGCCGGCTCGTCGGGACTATCCCCGGTTTCGCCCGCCTGATAAGTATTGCCTGCCGTGTGCCAACCTCTCGCTGAATGCTTTAGAACTGGAAAAGGAGGGATTCGAGAGACGATCTCAGTACGATCGATCGGTCTTACAACGTGACGTCATAGACGACGATAGTCGCCCGTTATATCTCGTTAAGGAACTGCGTATCCGCATCGGCGCGGATTTGCGGAATCGCTTTGAGCGTAATGAAGATGTACACTGAACTATGTTAAATAAATGTATGTTATGTATGTATGTTAAATAAATGTCATTGCTATTAATATAGTTGAACGCAAACCAATGTATGACATTTCATTCAAACAAAGTTGTAAAAAGTATATGGTAATTAGATAGAATTGTAAAATGTCAAATTTTTTTAGTTTATTAGAAGTTTAATGAAAAATATATCTTTAAATCGATACACATTAGAATTAAAATTGAATAGAAACATGTAGGATGAGGATGTGATTCAAGGGTAAAAAGAGTATAGCTCATCCCATACTTTTTTCGTAATCACTTCGTGCCGTTCTTACAACAGAACGGGACGAAACTTTTACTAGACGAGATCTCTCTGTGAAAGATCGGATTAATCAAAGTTAAAAGATTTTTTATTGTAAATTGTAATTGAAGTCAATATGTGCTATGCTTAAAAATATACATTTACGTTAAACGTAACCAAAATCATTTCCATCTAAAAATATTTCAATGTTCTGCAACATTTTAAAATTTCATAAAATACAAGATTGTCGTTTTAAAAAAACAATTGGGAATAATGCAAATAAATCAACGGGAAGTATTTGATTATTTTCATTTATTATATCAACTTATATCTACAAATACAGTTTGCATAGTTTAGAGAAAATTATAATCTTGAAATTTTAGAATTAATAATATAATTGTTACAAATTAAATTTTTATTCAATAACAAAGATCTATGACACTGTGCAAGTTCTTCCACTATTTCCAATACTGGAATATCATATTTTCCCTTGCTCACTGAGTTTTTGTTATATAACAATTATACTTCCATATGAAAAATAATTTGCGAGGATACTTAAGAATTATACTCAACATGGCTGACTGAAAAATGCTGAGTTGTATAAATATGTGCTTCTGATTAATGACCATACCTGCAAAGATAACAAAATTCTTGTCATACATACACTTTCTTTTGAACATGATATCAAAATTAGGCATGATAAGCTTTATATTATACTAAATTAACTTTATATTACTTTAAAGACGTATACACACATTCTATACACATTTAATACCATAAATTTTGTGCTTTAAATAAAATAAAACAAAATAATATACTTATAAAATTTCTAATCCAAAATATATTGAACAAGAACTTACTTTTGAAATTCCCATTCACGATTATCAAGCGGACAAACTTGTCGTGTTTTCAACCAACGTGAAATACAGTGAAAATGAAAGGCATGCTGAAAAGATATACAATTATGTGCGATATGATTCATAAAACTCATTATTAACATCCAAGTATCAAACTTACGTTGCAAACACCCCAAGCCACTGTACACTCTTCGCTTGTAGCAGATGCCTGGTTGGCTTGACATTCAATGCATAAATCCATGATGTGATTACGACAAATGGCACAATTGTCAACAACAATATCTGAAAAACGAGATATTTAAAAAGATTGTACGAGGCAATTTAAAATTGTACAATTCCAATGCTTGATTGTAATTCTTACCCCAAGCCCATAGTGCCACTGCATTCCACTAAACAAACATAATCACCATGTTTAGTTGCATTATAAAAACAAATACAGTAAAGGTGGAAATAAGGTTAGGAGAGTTACATTCGCGTGGTAAGAAGTAGTAGAATATAATCGATTTTCATTATCATCTATTTACGTATGTGCACTTACCTTTTTCACTTCAAAACGTTTCTTTTCGCCTTTTCCACTACTCGAGGTAGGCAAATCACATTCATCATCATCGATTTCCATCGTTGTCGCCATTTCTAAATTTTGGAGCGCTCGGCCGAATCAGCAGGTTAGAAGTAGATATAACATGCAAATTCACGTATGCACGGCGCAGCCGCGAGTACGAAAAATACAGTGATGTATATAAGCTATAGGTGCAAATGTTTGCACAAATTTCGCAAATAAAAGAGCTTATATATGAGAGACACGGCAAATCATAATAATTCTATGTATAGAAATCATAAGAATATCGAATGATACACAATATTCTTTATTAATGTTCTAAAAATTTTTAGAAACAAAGGATTAAGTGGTACCCTTTTTTATTCAGATTGTATACCTTACTGGTATTGCGTTCAACCATGCGTGAAAAATCCGGTTCGTGCAGTAATACTAGTGACATCTAGATGTAAAGAAATGTCGAAAATTAACTCGACGAAATCCGCGAAAAAAATTGAGAATGATTTTTGTTAGCGCTTTTAACGAATGCATTGAAATATACGTGTATCAAATATGCCTAATAAAGTAATAACAATTCGAGAATACTGTCGGAATAACTGATCAGCCTCTCTCTTTCTCTCTCTCTTTCTCTCAATAAACTTTACAATTATTTTACAATTACAAAGCGCATAAACTTAATCCGTTTATCCGTGATATTTTAGCACAAAACATCCTGGGAACATCTTAGGGATATTCCGATGTCCTGAGAATTGCCTCAGGATATCCTGAGAATATCCAGAATGTCCCCAGGATGTTTTGTGCTATCTGTGTTAGAATGATTCAATTATGGTTCAAACATACAAATACAAATTTAATAATTTAAATATAAATTATATTAAAAAATTAAAATAATAGAATAGCAACATTACAAATAAATAAAGTATTGGAATATAAAAAAGCAATAGATTGGCAAATATTTAAATTAAAAAGCCGAAGTTTTGAAAAATTCATGCTCCCTTTTTTAAACATTTATCATTAATTTTAATTTTTGATAATAAGTAAATAAATTTACTCACCCACTGAGCAGAAGCACTAATTTCCGTTTGTTCGATCTATTCGCGCTACGAAAGATAGTTGCTTGTTCACTCATTCAAACGGTAGAAACTCGACAACAATAAGTACATTCATCCTAATTAAGAGGATGCTGGAGTGCCTGACGAACTCCGACGCGAAAGCGCCATCATTTCGATGGAACTAAAAATTAGAGTGATATTATCGGCATAAGTCATAATCTAAGTATGAATGTATTGTGTATGCGTATGTGTGGTGCGTGTATATATTCGCATATTATTGTATAGCGCCTCTCTGATATTATCTTGGAACTAATCTTCTGTTATTTTTTCATCTGTTATACCGATATTGGACGCACACGTATGTAAAAATAGTCGGACAAGAATATTTTTTACATTAGACTTTTCAGCCCAATTTTAATGGTTCCATAACATTCTATTCTGCAGTCCGCAATTCGGGCTGCTCTTATTCAGCGTCTTAAAACTGTTAAACTTTTATAAAAAACGAAAATAGATAGCTCTATACAATATGTTATCCTAAGAGCAGAACAGAAATTAATGAATAGAAACAAATTTTGTTATTAATTCTTTTTTTTCCAAATAAAGTCGAGCAGCCCGAATTCCGTTTTTATGTACACTTTACTCCTGCAAAAGGATTTACAATTCTATGCAACCAATAAAAAGATATTCTTGTTCGAAAAAATATAATGTCCGGCCGGTAACTCCAGCATCCCCTTAACACAAGACACGAATATAATACTAGGGCATTCCCGACTAATACTTATAATACACACAATATTCACTTTTGACGAGAAAAATATATGAAAATCGCAAGACAATTACGTTGCAGCCAAATTACACACAATACGATATGAAATAAAATAACGGTTATGCAGTGGTGCCTTTCAAATTTATTAGATCTAGCCAAAAAATCACTAATTTTTTTCTATTCGACCCGTTTGTCATGCAAAAAATTTTTTACTCATTCACTTGTTTGAAAAACACAATCAATTATCTTCGTTCAAATTAATTAACATAATATAATTGCCACAATACTTTGTTCGGCACTTTCGTCACGTACTTACACACAATATTCACTTTTGACAAAAAAAATACGAAAATTGCGAAGCCATGTTCAATCGCGATTAGACATGGAATGATGCCAAAATGTAGACGCGGTTCTCTAATGACACGTTGTGAATCTACGACGCATGCGCACTCTTCGAATGTATTAGATGTGTTCTTTAACCTCTTGAATTCTTTTGTTTCTCTCTAGAGCATAAAATAATTATTTCTTGCGTCAAGAAAAAGAATTTTTAATCTTTTTCTCCTTTTAAGAATTAAGTTAAAGTTAAGTTAAAGATAAAAAGTGTAGCATAGTTAGTGCATAGCACAATTAGAAAGAACCGACCTATTAACACAAAGTAATGACTATGGCAAACTTGCATACTAATATACAAGAAAATTTTAATTGCAATTTAATAATTCATACCTCAATATCTGTCATTGAAATATTTTTCCAAGGCAATGCGATATATATATATGATACATGCGTTTGAAAAGCACATGAAGCACAAGTAATCACTGCAGAAGTTTTGCCAACTGCTGCGCACACACGCCTATTGGTACTATTGGCCGGTAGTAACATGGCGTGGTCATCTCGCTGGATGTACGAGTGAAGAACGTGCTTACGCGATATTCTCCAAGTATCGCATTTAACTCAGAAATAATAAAAAACGCTTGATCAAACTGGTGAAGAATATATACTCGTTTGCCTTTGTCGTGACAACGTTTCACCAAATATTCGATGAAATTTCGGTGATACGTTTCTGACAGCGTGTTCGCAATGGCCGATGAATCCGCTCCTCTGCCGAAGAGGCGCCAATTGGTAAACAAAGAACGCGCGCGAATTCGATGTCGGCATTATTGCAACGTTGATATCGTCGGCGATGTTGCATTATATTAATTAATTCGAGAGATCTTATCGATGTGCTTCTCATAGTGTGTAATTTTGTTTGCAGCGTGAGAGAACCAGAAAGCTGTATACAGACGACTGGACTATAGGCGACGAGGAGATCGAAGGTCGTAGGACCTTCCAGCTTGACGAAAAAATCGAGTGTGACAGATATGACTTGAGCAAGTTCAGCGGCCTTTTTTGCGAAATGACAGGATCAGAACTAAATCTAGCATATCTACAAAAGTATGGTCTGCAGATACCATTGCTGTTCAAGGAGAAATCAGGATTGGGTCTACGAGTGCCGAGCTCCAACTTTTCCGTCAATGATGTTAGAACTTGCGTTGGTAAGTTTTAAATAAGAAACAGAAATATGGATTGCTAGATAATAATAATATTTATATACTAGGTTCTAAAAGAATACTAGATGTTATGGATGTTAATACTCAGAAAAATGAAGATATGACAATGAAGGAATGGCAGAAGTATTATGAGGACCCTAACAAGGAGCGCCTCTTAAATGTGATTTCCTTAGAGTTTAGTCATACTAAGTTAGAAAATTATGTACAATCACCTGCAATGGTACGACAAGTTGATTGGGTAGATGTAGTATGGCCAAGACATCTGAAAGACTCTCAAGTAGAAGCTACAAATCTCCTGGAAGACATGATGTATCCAAAAGTACAGAAATATTGCTTAATGTCAGTGAAAGGTTGTTATACTGACTTTCATGTGGATTTTGGCGGTACGAGTGTGTGGTATCACATTCTGCGTGGTGGCAAAATTTTTTGGCTAATACCACCCACTGAAAAAAATTTAACACTTTATCAAGAATGGGTGTTGAGTGGCAAACAATCAGATGTATTTTTTGGTGATATGGTAGATAGATGCGGAAGAATAAGTTTAACTGCTGGCATGACGTTGTTCATACCAACTGGTTGGATACATGCTGTGTACACTCCTCAGGATTCTTTAGTTTTTGGAGGAAATTTTCTCCACAGCTTTGGTATAGAAAAACAATTGAAAGTGGCACAAGTGGAAGAGCACACAAAAGTGCCGCAGAAATTTCGATATCCATTCTTCACTGAAATGTTGTGGTAAAAATCATTAATATAATTTATATTTACTTTCCATTTTATATATTGTTATTAAATGTATATAACATACATAGTTTTTTTTCATACAGCAATATTTACGTATTTTTACAGGTACGTTCTCGAAAGATATGTACATGTGCTTTTGGGTAGAAGTCATTTGGAAATATCTGAATCACAGCGGCAGCATTCTATCCCAAAGCAACATCAACATGTGCATATCACGCCATTTGAGTTGCATGGCTTAAAAGCGATTGTCATGTATCTACATTCACTGCCATCTACCAAGAAGAACGTGCCGGACCTGATACGCGATCCGGTTGCTCTTATTCATGACGTTCGATGTTTAGTGGATCAGCACAGACATGATAGTCCTGATACAGCTGTGACTGGAAATCCTGTATTACCTGCACCTCCACCTTTGACTATTGTTGACAGGGTATTTATCATTTACTGCAATCAAGATAAACAAGTTTTAGTATTCTTAAATCTCTTTATTCTGTTCTTTGCAGGAAAGAATAAGAGTGACCAGAAAAGGTTATGTAAAGATGCAGAGGCATCACTCGGAGAAATCTGAGAGAGCATTTCCACGCAGAAGACGCACCAGATGTAAAAAATGTGAGGCATGCACCAGGCAGGATTGTCGAGAATGTGTGTACTGTCAAGATATGGTTAAATTTGGAGGTAGTGGTCGTGCTAAACAAACGTGCCTGATGCGCCAGTGCCTAAGACCTATGCTGCCCTTTACATCATCTTGTAAAGTTTGTCAGTTGGACGGCTGGGGACAATCACCCGGGCCGTTATTGGGTACTTATTATTTATAATTAATTAAACAATTTAATATAATGAAAAACGAAGAAAGAATATAATAATATAATGAGAAACGAGAATAATTAGTAAAAACTGATGCGTTGTGAAAGAGAATGCAATATTAGTCATATATTTAAGTAAATTTAAACATAAATTTATTTATAATTTTTTTATAATTATATTTTTATGTCAATGATACAAACTATGCTATCTTTGATTACTCAATATAAAAAAGATAAATCAATGTAGTGATCATGATTGTACAAATATTTAAATAATTGCAGGTAAAAATCCTACAACACCATCTGGTTTAATAGAATGCATGATATGCTACGACATCGTGCATCCGAAATGTATAGGTTTGGATCCCAAAGAGATAACAGTGAATGACGATCTACCGAATAGTTGGGAATGTCCGAGTTGCTGTAAACAAGGTCGAAACTTAGATTATCGACCGCGTCAACCAAAGGCTCGTGCACGAAAATTATCAGTATCCAGCGCTGCTTCCTCAGCACCTACCACAGATTCCGAACGGGCTATGACACCAAGTAAACGAATAAGGCCGGATCCTAATGAGGTAAATCAATTTCTTTATAAAAAGGTGTAAGTCTTACATCTTCAGTAGAATAATTTTTACGCTTTTCCATGTAATTATATCGGAGAGTAGCGCTTTATACCACATTATATCAAACGCCGCTTTGTAAAATTCTTATTGTTTATTTTCTTCAGACATGGAATGATTCACCTGGGGAACCAGCCGAAGGTGAGCAGAGAATGACTCAACAACGTACCCAACTAGCTATGCAGTTGATCGCCTCAAGCAGTAGATCTTTAGTAAGGCCACATGTAGTGGTCAGACCGGCGCCTCCACCGCCTCCACCGCCTGTTCAAGAAATAGACAGCGACGAGCCGAATCTGGTGCATAACAAGACGGTGATGCTTGCAATATTCCGATTTCTTAATATGAAGGATCTGCTTAATTGTGCCTTGGTTTGCCGTACCTGGGCAAGATACTATACAGATCCTGTTCTATGGAAAAAACTCGACATGTCACATTATAGCCTCAAGGCCGTACATTTTCATGCCATCGCTCGACGACAACCTGAAAGTCTTTCGCTGGATTGGACTAATATTAGCAAATCACATTTATCTTGGCTGCTGAATAGACTACCGCAATTGCGAACGTTATCCCTTCAAGGCTGCGCATGGAACGACGTTCGTGCCTTGAAAAGCTGCAGTTGTCCACCTCTAGAAACACTGGACTTGAGTTATGTTACCTCCCTGGATGATGCTGCTCTCCAGGAAGTTTTAGATTCACCGACGGACTCGAGACCGGGTCTTATCGATAAGACATCACGTTTAAAACACCTAAAAAATCTGCTTTTGGCTGGATGCGATCTTACAGATCGAGGAGTGAAGTACATAGTTCAACATCTGTTAGATCTCAAGTCTCTGGATCTCTCTTCAATCGGCAGACTTACTGACACTGGTGTGGCACAATTAGCATCACTACCGAATTTGACCTCGCTGAACCTAGCAAACAGTAGGTTACTTACCGAAACGACACTAGAGCATCTAGCAAAATGCAAGACATTAAAACGTTTGGACCTGCGACACACAACTCAAGTGTCAACACAAGCTATTATTAAATTTGCTGCTAAGAGTGAGCACAACCTACATGTAACGGACGTTAAGTTGGTAGAGGAAAAAAAGATCAAAACTGAATTCATGGATACATGAAAAAAATGCAGCATTCACACAGAAACTGTTATTCAGTGCAACCAGTTATCGTCGCGTAAAGATATCATTCACGAACAGTTGGAATCATAACAGTGCATTGTGCGATCAGTGATTTATTTATTTTACATGAGAGAATCTATATAAGCATCATTACTACACGCATCTTTACGATGTAATAGGAAGGACCTGACTAGCATAGGATCTCTATTCGGATAACACTCACTTTTGATGAAACTGAATGCAATTTTAATTAGAAAAATTTCTTTTCTATTTGCGCTTACGTTCTTTTCTTTCTATTAATAGTTATCTATATTTGTTGATTAAATTAAAAAATTTTCAACAACAAATTGTACTTGACATTAATAATTTATTTACGTCATTAAATCTTTTGTTTGATCAAATCTCACGAACTTAGCAACGCAGGAATATGTAAAAGAACAATTTTTGATGCTTTTTATTTCACATTTTGAATATTTCACAAAAAATTCAACACATTATTTTAATTTTTCTTTTGTTTTTATTTTATGACTTGGAAAAGGTGGAAATTCCTGAAATTTACAGCAGTGTATAAAAGAAAATGATATGTAGAAACTTTGTCAGATTATTGTTTATCAGAAACAGTATTTTTCATATAGGTTATGAAATAAGTATTTACTCACAAATGTCCGAACAAATCTCGATAGAGAGAGTATTATCGCGAAAATGAGAAAACTATCTGCGATCATATATACGTGTATAGTATACATACTTATCACAAATGCGCGCCAATCACACACATAGACACACACAAACACAATCGACTATATTATCTCATAACATTAATTAGATGATCTCTACGTGTCGAACATATGTACATGTTTCGATTTTTAATTTTTGACCTTATAGATCAGTTTTATGTGAACCGATGTGTATATATATATATATTGCTTTTTATATAAATGCACATTTCAATTGTCTCTTGTTCTTTCTTTTTTTTTTTTTTTTTTTCTCTTTTGAGTATTATATATTTACTACTGTTCAAAAGTTTGAAACATCTCACAGTTTTTAAATACATTAATCTTGTATCACGAATAAAATTTTATTATAAAAATATTGACATAAACTTATGATAAAATTTATGATTAAATACAAAACTTACATGTATTTATAATGTTAATTACAATACAAATGAAGTTTAAATATTTGTTTAGAAAATTCTTAATTTGATCTCCTGATACAATCCAGAGATTGTGATAATTAATTTTTAGATATTTTTGTTTTAATATTGTATCAGACAATTAATTTAAAAATATAGCTTGTTATTCTGCAAAAAGACAGTTATTTCAGTAATTTTTTTCTAATGTAAAATATGTACATAATTTTATTATTATTTCAATCTTAAATTTTATCTAAATAGTGTACATTCATAAATTAATCCTGTGTATTTTCAATAAAATAATAATATTCAGCCTTATCTAGAATTTATAGAGTGTTACAAAACTTATGCGGTAGTATATATGATTTTATGTGGAAATAATAAAATAATAATAATATTATCGATTCAAGTGCCATCATGTGTGTGTGTATCTTGTAAAATTGTCTATTTTGTTTATGGTTCAATGAATTTATTGCGATCACACTATGACCACGTTATTTGTATTAGGTTATTTCGAAAAACCTGTAAACAAATATTATCACTACTTTTATTTTATATCAAAAGTATATACAAACGTCGCGTACTTTTTTTTTATATAATTCGACTTTTTTTAGTGAAATTTAAGATAAGATTAAAAATTTTCATTCTGAAACACATTGTACAAGGTGGGGCAAAGAAACGGGCAATTTTTAAAATTGTTTCACTCCACCACAATTAACTGCGTTCAGAAATTCTACTCCGGATGATAATAGACAAAGATAATAGACAATAAAAGACAAAGAATATCACCCGAAGTAAGATTTCTGAACACAGAAAATAGTAGTAGGAGTAAAACGATTTTTAAAATCGCCCATTTCTTTGCCCTACCCTGTATGATATATGTAATCTAAGATAGCGATCTCTATTTTTCAAATATAATTTTGACTTTTAAGAGACATCAATTTTCTCCCGTTATACTGCGCAATTCTTATAATTTCCAATGATATCTTAAGATATTTTGCAAATATTACATGCAACTGTAATACAGAAATTAGCATTATAGAATAATAAAATTGGTAAGTTAATAGGTTTACACGTTTATCGTACTTTCCTTAACGTCTTTAATTTGATGAGATATCTATTTAACTTAATTTTCTCTACAAATTATTATTTATAATTTTTTTCAATTTTTTTTTTCTCTACATACATTTTTTGTTTTTTATCAGAAACCCAACATAACGAAAAAAAGAGAAATTTAATAAAATATATTCTAATAAATTAATAATATTTTTAACAGTATGTTTTTAACAAAATATATTTGTGAGGTTATTAAAACATTAAATTATAAACTAAAAGCAAACGCGATCTGCAAGATGGCCTGAAGATATCTTGACAGGATATTATAATATCTTTGAGATATCTAATATAAACTTGGAATATCCGAAACTTAGAATATTGATATACATTAATCCACTCAGAAGAAGCCATAGAGATATTATTAATTATATAGCCTTGAGATATTCAGATATTTTATAGTTATTGTCAATTACATGAAGAAACATGAAAATCTAAATATGTCGCATATTAAATAGATATATTGTAGATGATTATAATAGATAATTAATATATTGAAGAATGTTTTTGATAATAAAATCAAGATAAGGAAAGGAAAAGTGAGATAGAGCTGAATACGCTGATATCAGTGCGTCAAAACATTTATGTAGATTGATAATCAATATGTGTGAAACAGTCAAAACACATAAATTTCTAATCAATGTATAAAAAGAAACTTATACGATCTACTATCTTACATTGAGTCCTCTTTAGTTTTAACAAATTAATCAGTTGCAAACTAAAAAATCCAATGTAAAGTCAAAACGTTTGTTTTTATATATTGATTATAAATTTATATATGTTTTCACTGTTTCACATAATGATTCTATGCAATCCCTGATGAAAATATTTTGCTGAAAGTACTATGAAATCAATGAAAAGTAAAATAAAAGTTTTTGAAAAATTACTGAATATATTTCAAAATAATTCATAATTTTTCGTATGAAAATTTAATGTAATATTATGAAATATAAGGAAAGTTAAAATATACTGCTAAAAAGTAATAAAAGAGTTTTTAAATAATTATCATTATGAAATTTACTAAATTAAACTGAAAATTGTTACTTTTTAATGAAAAATTGCTGAAATATTTATGAAATTAATTAATGGGGTCAATTAAGAGAAATTTTCAAATACATTTCAGCAAAATTTCGTTATATTTTTAGAAAAATATTTCCATCAGAAATAACTCGATACTTTGCACTAAGAATCGCGAGACAACAATCGACGAGTTTATTATCATGAAATGCACCGAATTTAGCAAAAAAATGTTCGAACTGGACTGGAGTTAAGCAAAGATATGCTTTGCATTACTTTAGAAGAATCCATTCTCTTATTTGATAAAAGTTTGAACTTACTTCGTTGAAATATTCAGAGATATTATCTTCTACATCACTCTTCTTGCAGACTGAGGGGTATTCGAGGTGCGTTGAAAATATTTCATGACAGTTTTTTCTCACAAAGTCTCATTCAAAGAAGAAGACTGCTATTCTACAGATTTCTCGCGGAATGTTGCTGTTTCCTTATTCTCCGTTTTTCTTCTTTTTTTTTCTTACTCCTTAAATCACGGACAATAAGTATTTGTATTGTTTAATTTGTTAGTTATGTCGAACGGAAAACAGACCCATTCTCTTTTCTGTCCCTCCGCTCTTCTCTTATAGCATGTTTATCAAATAAAAAATACAAAATCTGCTATTCGTGGCGCAATTGATATCCATAGTTGCTCGCAATTTTGTACGATATGCCACCAATTATACAAGCTTGGTCTAAATTGATAAATTTCACGATTAAGTAATTCCAGAAAAAATTTAACTTTTTGTTTTCAGAGTTAAAAAATTATTTTTTTTCTATTTTTTGACACTCGAGCTCCTTTAACGTTTTATTCGATGACATTTATCTCGCTCGCTTTCTTGTTGTGCAATTATATTTTGCTTTTATTTTTTGCAAATAAACAAGTAGATTTATGAAAGAAATCCGTATTCTTGTTATTTAATTATTGGTAGCAATAAAATTACTAGAGTCATTGAATTATTATTGTACAATTTATAATGTGGGAAGCAATAAAAGACAAAGTAAGTGTTCGTTATGTCAATGTCCATTTCCGATGGTGTATACAGGAATTTACTCACTATCGAACTTATCCAACGTAGATAAAATTTTTTCTGAAATAAAAAAGGCATCTTTTAATATAATAAAAGTACAGAGCATATAAAGTTTGTGTGATTTGCAGTGTCTTGGATCTACAATAGCCATATAACTTTGACTTATATATTTCTTTTTTTTTACAATTATTATATACTTTATATCCAACAATAATATGATTTTGTTAAAATTATTTTCTTATATCTCTTTGTCTTTCACACACACTTACATAAAGAATATTTTAATTTTAATAAAGAGTCAAGTTATTTTATTCTCATTTTATTAAAATTAAACACGTGTATAAAATCTATGTAAAAAGAACTATCTGCAAGAGATTGCAATTCTTTTGCACTTCCGATTATTTTTTGATCTCTTTAATCTTTATAGGACCATTTATTATAATTTTGATACTACATGTTTTTATTTTCTATTTAATTCAACTAAAAATAAGCAAAATACACAAAGTTTTAAAATAAACTGAAACTGAAGTAAACAATAAATAGGTATGAAAGATATATTCTCTATAAAGGAATGTTCAGGAAGCGAGGACAGTCTTCAAATAGTAAGTATTCAAAGATAATATTAAATTTACATTGCAATTTTTTGCTTTTTCTGGAATACATGTCCATTTATTTAAAAACAGATCTCGTAACGTATCAATGGCACTAATAAATATAAAAGTTCTAATAACCATATCTTTTAAAAAAAATAATTTATCTACAATAGTCCTCTTCTTAAAAATAAAATTACACGAGTTCAAAATGATACTTAAATTAATATATAATATAAAATTTTATCCCTTTTTGAACAATTTTGTCTTTATATTTTTTTCTCATTAGAATCAAATAACTTATAGTTTGCACTTCTAATTTGTTTTGTTCAATTGACTGATGAATGTTTTAGTGTTTAAAAATGCAATATTTTTTTATTGATGCCGTCGATATATCGTAGTTAAAAATAATGTCAAATGTTAAAAACAATTTGAGATGATCTAATTACACACCAAAAATATCACGTTTGTATAATATATTAATTATCATTCAGTAAGTTATTAAGCACGTATAATACAACGCTTGCTTGACACGCAAGCAATATCGATACATATTTAATATGATTAACACGTATTTATTATTTTAAATTTTTGTTTTTTGTTCTTATTTAATAAAAATTATTACAAAAATAATTGTATATGGGTGTCATATGCATTATAAGTATAGATTATTAATTGCAATGCACCCTAAGATGAATTATATCACAATGTAGCTGTTGAGTTAATACTGATCCAGGCATGTGCGATAAATCTTGCTATAAATAGTTCCAAAACAAAATTGTTTTTAAACAATTCATAGTAGAATCTATCGCACATGCCCGAATCAAGTATTAACTCAACAGCTGAATTAACACAATTCATCTTACATTGCGTATGCACAATGTGCCGTTGATAATTCATCCGCTGCACTCATAGAAATTGTAACAACGTATGTTAAATATATTTATATAAATCGTGTAGCACGTATCGTAAATCGAGAAAAATAAATTTAATTCTGTTTTGACGATCATGATTGATCATTGAAGTGCGGAAAATATAAATGATAAGTTTTTTGTCTTCAATGTTTATTATGTTGAATTCCTAGATCGTTTATTTCACCAAAATCAATCGTTTTATTAATAATTAATCACAAAGTTCTGTTCTATTAATAGTAATTTATTAAAAAATATCTTACATCTTGATAGCAAAAGATGAATCATAGTTTCTCCGTCGTAAAATATAGAACTTTTATCTTAATAATAAGATATCGAGCCTTATTTGCTCCTTTGTGACAGTTTTTGTTCATTATCACCGATAAAGAATTATTCGTCGAAAATATATCATATAAAAACGGAGTCTTTATCTTAGATATTGAGTGGGAAATAAATTATTTTGCAATATCTAATTAATATTTCATGGTATAGCAAACGTCCGATATTTCATGACAAGTCAAAAGCCGGAAGTTGCTCACGTGATGTTGTGTAAGTGCGTGTGTAGATATAAGCGTTCTCTTTCTGTTATATCTGTTAAAAATATTGTTTGCCAGTTAAAAAATTCGAATCTTGTTAATACGTTGATCCTATTTCACGAAACTCTGCGCAAACTTTCAGATTATCAGTCTTCGGTAGATAATAAATATTTAGCCAGTGCGCGTTAATATTTTACATTTAACGCTAAATGTGATATTGGAGTTACGATTTATGTAATGTGATTGCACTAATATAATGTAAATATCGTGCAAAATAATTGTAATTATCATGATTTATTAAAAAAATGTTAGAAATGAAATTATTATGAGTTAAAAGAGTCGTATTTAGCGTTAAATAAGCCGCTTAAAAGCTAAACTATTAATTCTATGAAACAAAACTTCATGAATTTATTTTATTTATGAAAAGTTGAACACCAAGCGTATACTAAAATTTGAAAACTTGCAAAATGTGGAGTTAATCCAGTTTGGTTTCTAAGCGGCTCAAATAATAGGGGCTATCAAATGTCACGCAGTTAATTGTCTCTGCTATAAATGCTTCGTGCAATAGGACACAGTGTAATATAGAATATTGCGACAAAAAAAGATAATATATTTCCAGACATCCATTCCAGACAAGTGCATCACTGTTCTCTGTGAAAGTCTTTCGAGTGAGTGTATAAATGTGTGTATGTGCATGTAATTATTTTTCTCGTAATATACAATTGTCTATATTTCAATACGTGGTACGTATACAATCTTTTGCATTTGGAAATATTTCCCGCTTACACTAATCTAACCTAGTTCCGCTAAGACGGAATCAAGATCCTCCTGCAGGGCGATACTCTTCTCCCGATGCTTCACCAGATCGTCCTTAATTCTGTCTACCTGCGCCTTAAGCAGATAATTGCCTTTCTTCAAGGTTGCCAGTCGTCCTTCGTGTTTCTTCACACATTTCTGAAAAGACAAACGCTCAGAAGTGGAATTCAAATTTATGTTTTCAACTTGAATAATCTTCGCCACGAACTGCAATAACAACTCACTTGTAAATTGTTTTTACGCTTCTCTGTAGACTCCTCTTCGTCGTCAGCTTCGGATTCATCTTCCTCCGATTCCTCAGATTCGGACTCTTCTTCAGATTCTGTCTCTTCCTTCTCTTCTTCCTCCTCCTCTTCTTCTTCCTCTTCCTCATCGGTTTCTGCCATCAGCTTTGCCATCTTATCCACTTGTTTCTGCAGCCGCTTGTATGTTTTATTCTCTTCCTTTAATAATTTCTGCTGCTGTTTAATTTGCTCCTTCAACGCGTACCTCTCTTTTCTGGCGTTTACAGCCTTATCCCTGTTTACATAATTTATTATATACATTTTTATGCATTGTTTATATGTTTTATCAATACAGCTACTTGATGATACAAATATCAACATTTTATCATCACACTCACTTGAAATTTTTTATTTTTGAAATAAGCAGCTTGATTTCCCTTTGCGCACGTTTCTCAGCCCCGGCTTTAGGATCTTCATCTTCATCCTCCTCCTCTGTGCTTTCCTCTTCTTCTTCACTCTCGTAAACATCCTGTTTGTCTATACTCTTCTGTGTCGCAATTTTCGCTACATCTTTCGCACTTGGACAACCGGCCAGTGCCATACCTGCAATATTGTACCGGTAGACACCTTCCGAAACCACTTCTACTATCGGCACAGCATTATCAGACGTAGGCTCTTCTTCTAGCAAGCGAAGCAAATTCAATAAAGCAGAGTTAAGCAAAGTTAGTATAAGCGGCTTATAATAAAGATATATTAAAAAATACAATTTTAATGTTTTAAAATTAATATTTGCGGTTTGCTTAAGATAGTGATAAAATTAAAGCTAATTAACTCAAATAAAAACATATTTAAAAATCGTTAAGAAATTACTAGATATAGCAAAACAAACACTCTTAATTACATACCGGCTTTCATGCGCTTTTCTAGCGCGGCATACATTTTTTTCATTTCTTCCAATTCACTTTTAGCTTTATCTCTTTCCTCGGCAGCGGTAGTGTATTCTTTCTCGGCCCTTTCGGCGTCCTTTCTCGCTTGTTGCACTTCTTGCTTCAAGCACTCCGTCAGTTTCTCGTCTTGCTGCTTACTTTCTTGAGCGTTCTTTTGAAGTTTTACACGTTCCACTTCTGCTTCAAGATTCAAAATTCTCGCCTATGTATAAAATTAATTTAAATGTTCAGCAAGACATTGCAATATTGTTGCTTTTATCTCTTAAAAAATTAATACTCCCGTTTTCTGTTTTTATAATAAAAAATTATCTTAGAAAAGATAAAAGAGACGAATTAATTGTATAATAGGCATAATATATATATAAAAATATATAAACATTAAGGAACTATCTTGTTCAATTGTCACCTGCAATCGTTTGTTGTCACGCTCTAAGGCTTCTTTATTCCTCAACTCTAGCGCTAACATTTGCTTGGTGCTTTGTAAATCATCTCTAACGGCATCTATGTCATCCATTTCATCTTGAATATCGACGTCCACAGGCGCTTCCTCGGCCTTTTGTATTTGCTCCTCAATCGTTAATTGTCGCCGGAATTTTCTCAATCCTTCCAATACAGGCCTTGAGCGATCGTTGGTTTTCACGGTTTTAAGCTTCACGCCTTGCTGGATCTGTTTCAGTAGCTGATTGTGCATATTCGATTTTTCAGACTCAAACACGAAGTGGGCTTTACCTAGCAGATAAAAATAATCAATCAAAATAAAAACACATACAGATATTGCTATTTTATTTGGTCAATTTAATAAAGAATACGAAGTGTTCTGAATTTAACTCTGATCTGTCATCTTTTCATAAAAAAAAGTCTTTTATAATCAGGATATAATTATATAGCTATTAAAAATTAGAAAAAAGTACATTTTTTTTAATTTTAAGTTTACTTTGACAAAGATTTAATTCATTTTAATGTATTACTGTTTACACTTATGCAAATTTGGAATTAGAGAGAAACTGTAAAAATTTGGTATTTACATTAATAATTTTAATCGAATTTCATTCATAAATGACTTTAAAAAATATTTATTTTATATTTTTTTTTAGTAAATATTTAAAATATTATTTAAATAATACATTAATATAATAGTTCTGTAGCATTTCATATAAAAGATATTCTGTGTAATTATAAATATTTTTAAATACCGTTTTTTAATAAGGATAAAAATAGCGATTTTCTTTGTAACAAGTTATAATTATATTGTCATAAGTAAACAAAATTACGTTTCTCATCTAATGTTAACTAGACTTTAATTAGAATTTTCAACACTTAACAAGAGACTTTAGGAACTTTAAGAACTAGACAAGAGACGTTTGGAAACTTTATCGCCGAAAAGCTAATCTTTATGATTGCAAAATTAATAACAATTTTTTATATCTTTCAAAATTCGTATTTGTCACTGAAAGATGACGCCGTCAATATAAATGATGCTTTGTTCAATATAGTGACGTATGTGTGTTTTTGTATGTTTGACAAAATTTTGTCAGGAACTCCAATAATTGATACTTAACGCTTTGTATTTTTAACAAGCATGACGAGTCACCCGCCGTCGAATGACGTTCTCGTTTCCCGTCAAGAATGTCGATTCGAGGAATGAGAGATCCTGATCGCCGCTCGCTCGTGCGACAAAGGAGAGGAGAGAAGGCGGGATGTTGATAAACCCATTGAGAAACACGAAGACATCAGTTAATTCAACAATAATCAATTAACAGTTTAATTAGTCCAACGGTTTAACAATGGATAAACGGGTCTGTATATATATATATATATATATATATATAGAGCGAGAGTAAAGGGGGGGGGGGAGTTGTTTGAGCAATAGCAGAACGATAGCGACAGAACAATACTGCTAGCTATTTGCGCTTCAAGCGCTGCACAAAAAGAAAGTGTTGCGTTAATCGAAATTTCTGTTCATTATGTAATCAATTGCACTACATCGTGAATGTTTCTTCAAAGGATCACACGTGAAAAAAAGAATCGAAGGGAGGAAAAATTCTGCGAAAGAAAGCAAAATCTCTCTCCGCGACTTCTCTCCTTAAGGAGGGGACACTACAAGGGGGGGTAGGCTCGGCCCGATGGGCACCCGACGGGGATCGAAGAGAGTTCGATGATCACCTGCAGGGTCGGCCGTGACCTTGTTCACCCTTTCTATCAAGGGCGCGCTCCGGTCATTGCACTTGACGTGCCTGAGCGTTTTCCCACTCTCGACCTCCTTCATCATGCAGGCCCAGTCTGGCCGTTTTCTCGGTCTAGATTTCAATATTTCCAGCTTCTGCATTTGGTCCTCGTTCAGAGGTTCCAGATCTTTGAGAATCGTCCTGCTGGGAGGTGGAGGCGGCGGTCGTGGAGGTGGTGGCGGCGGAACGTTCGCTCGCGATGAACTTTTCGACAAAGTCGGCGCACCTTGACATAAAAGAAGTCTTTTCTTAACGATTAAAAATGTCATTGATAATAAGAAAGTGTAAAAATCAGATGTAACATCAAGATAACAAGCGGTTTTATTATAATTTAAAAAAAAACTATAGAAATGAAATGTAAATGTTATTTTTGCCACACAAAGCGATTTAATTCTAACCAGAGTAAGATAAGAAAAAACAATGTTTCAGTATAATCCATTTCAAACTTTCTTTATTCACGCTAATTGTTAATCAATAAGAAAAAAATACATATTTTTTTGTTTTTTTTTTCAACTTTTTTGTCTATTTTGTCAACAAAAATATCAAGTTTTATCAAAATTGAAAAAGAGCATTCTGCAGATGTTTCTTGTTAAAGATTGTTTAACCTTTTCAGCATATGTGATTTTCATAAATTTACATTTTTACATTTCAATTTCTATTTATGCCATTGATGTCTTATTTATAGATTTATAAAGTAAATGTGAAAATATCTCAATTTTATTCCTTTATACTTTATTTGCTCATAAGATTACTAAAAATTCTGTATTTTTTTACATTTTAATTCTACAATTTGACAGATAAATTAGACAATTCTTCATTAAAAAATAATTTGTATCTTAACAAAAAATTTACAATGTAGATAAAGTTTAATGATCATTTAATGCTAGAAAGGGTTAACCATTTAACATTATAGATAGTCGAATTTAAGAGAAAGAATGGCGATTATTGCCTCGTACCTGTGGTGCTCTCACTCTTCGAAAGTGGTATACTGTCACCTCGTGATCGAGATCTCTCGATACGAATTTGTCGCTCGAGCTGTGGCCTCGAATTTGGCTCCTGTCGTCCATTCTCGCGTAGCTTCGCCGGCACAGGTCTGCCAGTCGGAATCTTCTCATTATTTGGCTGTTTTGGTATTATTGTGATTTTACTTTGTTTACGCGGTTGTGCATCTGTTGAAGCCGCCGCCGGTTCCGCAGGTTTCGGCACACTCTGTTAAATTAAAATCAAGGAACATTTACTTGTTTATAATATTTACATAAGACAAACAATACATTAATTTTATTTTGTTAATTTTAGTCTATTAAGTTAATACAGAATCTTTATTTACTTCAGTCAATGTTAATAAAATGTTTGTTACTAATACGTATATAATTATTATATAATATATTTTTCTAAATTGATATGCATTCAAATGTCAAACATTCTTAGATTTATTCGCTTTTTTAAGACTACTTTTTGAGAAGATGCATTATTGCACAGGAATATCAAAATACAATATAAGAAATTTATATTTTATTAAATTAAATTATTAATCAATAATTTATTGTAATTTATTATAGATTTCTATTTACATTAATGTAATGTTTCTTAGTTTAAAAATATTTTTGTAATAATACATTTATTAATATATTAATTAAAACATTATTTTTGATCTATTTATCCCATCAAATTATTTTATTCAACAAAACGAGTTTTGCGATTAATTTTTGCAGTTTTTAACACTGTCATTTTTATTCAGTTTACATTTTATGTTTTTGTCACACTCTCACGTCGTAAATAAATATTCCACGTGTTTTATATTTTTGTCTTTTTTTCTTTGTACGACGCGTCACGTCGAAAAGAATACGAAATAATCGTTGCAGGTCTCATGAAAAGTAATCACGGTAAAAAATAGAAAAAGATCATCGTTCTCCATTTTTTCTCTCTTGAACATCTAAAACGGAAACAAACAGAGAGAAAAAGAGAGAGATCCGTAGAATTTTCTTGGCAAGCTTCGACGAGTTTGTTCCGCAGGCTTTAAATAATCCACATTAAATTTCGCATTCGAGAACGTGTCACGTACTTTCGATCGTCATCGACGCGGAGTTTCTCTCTTTTGAAACAAATCTCGTGGAATTATTGTTTAACTTTCAGGATACTAGAAACTTTCAGAAATCTTAGTCGTCTTTTCCTATACAAATTATTTGACCGAAAACTTTTCTATTCTGCAAAATTGTTTTAGGTGCTTATCCGCCAACCACTTTTGCGATTTTCGATTACATTTAGGCAAAAACGCGATATAAGCACGTTAAGAAACTGGTGGAAGACGCAGCTGGCAAGACATTTGAAATAGAAACGTGTGTTCTTTAAATAATCGTGACCCAGAGGCTTATATGTGAACACGCGTACGCGACGGATCTCACTTTCCTTCACATCGGAAAAACGAAATTGTAATTGACAAGCACGTGTGTCTGAATATTTTAACAAATGACCATGAACTACTTCAAGCACTTTACAGTTTTTTAAAATTATCCGCTCAATTGTTTTTAATCAATTATAAAATGCATCAACAAACATAAATTTTAACTTTATAATAATGCACGGCTAAATATTGTAACATAAAATATAATCAAATATTTTATTGGAAATTAAATAAAGTTAATTATAAGTTTACCATTGAAAATAATATAAAGTTAATTATAAGTTTACCATTGAAAAAAATAACTGTAAAATTAAAATAAAAATGGAAAAAGGATATAAAAATACAAATCAAAAATTCCATATTATTTCAAATATTATCATGCAATTTATAAGTCTAAAGAATTATATCTGATTACACGTCATTAAATGCATATAGTTAATGATGATTCTGCGATCTAAATTTACATTTCTTAAACTCAATTTGTTGATTCTGTAGGTAATTTAAGCGTGAAACAATACGACAATATCGCAACATGACGTCGAGTCACGTGAAATCTATACATGTCATCATAATTTGAAGCGTCACGTTTTTCTTTTTAACTCGTATTATTGTATATCATTTCTGCAATTTTATATCTGTTCTGGTGAATTATCACTGGGGAATTTTTACATGAATCTTTCCATATTGAAGGGAAATAAATAAAACAGTAATAATTTTAAACGTAATTTTTTTAAATATTTGAACAATCAAGTTAATTTATATTAAATTTATAATAATCTATATAGAAACGACAAATTGAAGATAAAAGCAAGTATCTGATGCTTTTAACTGCGACAACTTTTCTGTGACGTTTTTTGCACATTATGTTTCCATACTTCGAACGCAGGAGATACAATCCAATTTTATGCAGGTTTTACGTTTTCAAAAACTTTTAGAGTTAATGCAAATCGGATAACAATTAAGAAAAGTCGACTGTTTTTTTTTTTGTACTGGAGATATGATTTTATTTTATAAAATTGTATAGTCTTGAAAAGAAAATTTGCCATGAAAGAGAATTTTTTTAATGAGAATAAACTGTCGAAGAGTGCACTGTTTGGATACAATCAATTGCGTCAAATTTTGTGCCACCCAAAATGTTTATCACACTAACTCGTTGCAAGACACCCACGTCGGCTATTAATATCACGGTCAGTAGCGAAGTCCGCTGACTTTGAAACCTAATATCTGAATGGAAAAAGTCTGCAGAAATCGCACATCTACTCATGCGTGCTTTCAGCGGAAACAGACGCGGATAGTGTTACCCGATTTCAATGCAAAAAGAAGTTGTGATACGTGCAATTCACATTTCAATAAATCCGTTTTCTTCTTTAACCAAATAGAACGGTAGATCAAAATTGATTTCAGTATTTTTTCGCAACTTTACATTTTATTTTAACTAATTTTTTTATTTACTAACTTAAATAATATTAATATAATATAATGTTATTTAACATTGCCAGTTACTGATATTAAAATGCTATATAAGTATGAAAATAAAAAGTATAGAAAAACAAATGATTTAATAGTGCATTACTTTTTAAGTGTATTCTACTTTAAAGTTTCCAAAAGTTTTCAAAAAAATCGATTTTTTACATATTTTTAATCTTTATTGTCGTAAAAATTTTTTTAAAGCAATTTAATCAAATTCAAAATAATATCGATATCATAAAGGTTTGAAAGATTCGATGTTATAAACGGCTCGTAGCCTTTAACTTTCTAAAAGAATTCTTAAAAATGATCTAAAAAACGATTATGTAGAACAGAGTACCTCCTTAAATGATTTAAATATCTTCCATCACTTAATTTTTTTAAGTTATTTTATTATCTTACAAAAAAATGTCTTGAACTTTATTATAAAACCGTGAAAATATCAAATTCTTTCATTATTTTTAGGGATGAGAAAAAAGTCTTTCTCCTCGAAATAATCTCAATATTATTATAAAAAATCGTCAACTCTATTAGAGTTGACTCCACCCACCTTTAAGGTGACTTGGGTGAATGCCGGGACTTCCTCGGTCTTCGGTTTAGAATCTCTACGGGAATTGAGAGTCCAGGGTGCGGCGGGCATAGGCAACGGAGTCGGACCATCTTTGACCCATGGTGGTCGGAAGGTGGTCCTTTGCGGTGGCTGGCCACCGGCGCCGGGCATTCTTGCTCAGCGTCTTCTCTCGCTGAAAAAGAAGGAATGATCTCGCTCCTGCTTCACCTTTGAGGGTTCTCGCGATACTGTCGTCCGGGTGGTAACGTCCCTTGTGTAAACTGGCGGACTCGCCTCGACGACGATCCTGCCGAGGACGTGCGTGATGCGCCACTGATGAGCTCCTGGACCGATCACGATAAGTGGGGATCTCGCGTGGGCGAGATCTGGCGCGACCCACTTCTTGCGAGAGCGTTTCGGGATGATATGTTTCTGATCGCGGTTCCACTACCCCGAAAAAAGATCACTTCGAAGATGTGCAATCGTCGAAATTGCGACGAGTTGACGGCACCGCGGCGCCAATCGACAGACGCGTCTTTGCGCGTCTCTCTTAGAGAGAGAGAGACGACTATGGTTCGCGACGGGGTCGAGGATTTTTGTGCGAGTTCGGGAAAGATCGAGACCTGGACCGCGCAACAGGCAGACCCCGCGGACTGCACCTCCCTAACCATATGATATTTCCGTCCAGATGACGTCATCGAGAGACGTATGCCCGAAATAGAGAGAGTCGATCCTCTCCAACACTAGGACGCTCTCGGCGACGTGCTCGTCGATGCCTTCGCTTTGCGTAGTCCTACAATGCATTCCGCGTCTGTTTACGATGCACTCGCGCCGATCGTGACCGGCTACGAAGGTCGATCGACCTTCAGGAATAATCGATCGCGTACCTTTCTAATCCTCTAATAAAGAAAGTATCTCATTGTCAGATACTTATGCAAGAACTAATCTAAAGAGGGAGAGAATATTTTTTAATGTGGATTTTTATTATAAAATACAAAAAATAAAAAAAAATAACGTTAAGTAAAACAACAATTATTTTTACGGTTCAATGTTTATAGGAAGTTTTTTTTTAATGTCGCACCGATCAAATCCCTTGTCAAAGTGCCAGCATTATTTTATTTTCATTCCATTTGATTTATTGGTCAAAGTAATATTATTGAAAAAGAAAAATCTTAACCCATAATTTAACCCAACGCTAACTCTCTCATTTTGATTACACGTTTTATGCTTTCTAGTTTTAATTTATACTTTTAGTATTCTCTAATTGCTTCTTTTCTTTTTTTTTATGTGATATTATTCTCAAAAAATCTCAAATAAGTAGAACTTTAAGAGAAATGAACGATCTCAAGTCGGAGAAAGCAAATAAGAAGCTTTCTAAAGAGAAAACAATAAACTATAACATAATACAATAGTATGAAGAATTAGAGGAAGTAAATAAGATAAAACTTTTAAATGTGATAAAGTCACCTATAAACAGATGTTGCAAAAAATTAAAATTTTACGAAGAAAATATGAAAAAATTACATTTTGTAAGAAAAATTCTATTTTTTCTTAGGAATTCCAGATTTATTCGTTACTCCTTATTTTTTAATTTTTGGGTAAGTTAATCGCATTATTAAAAAATATATTTGAAATTATTAAGATAAATAATCATTTGTATAAAAATTATAGATAACTCTAAAATTATTTTTAAAGTTGACCTAAAAATTTGACCTAGAATTGTAAGAAATATGTTTTCGCAAAAATGCGAAGCTAATAAATTGTTGTGAAATTAATTTTAAATTTACTTGAGGCAAAATATTTTTAAAAACTTATTAATAATTATATAAAACCACTGAAAATCTTTTAAAAACGTTTAAAAAATACTATATATTTTTTTAAACTTTAAAATGTCATAAAATACGCTATTCCATCTTTCTCAAATTTTCTCTTTTCTGCTAAATAATAAAATTTTTTGAAAAATTAGTATAGCACCCTTCAAAATTTTTGTGTTGAAATAAAAAAAAACTAATTATTTTTTTTTATATTATATTTTAATAAAATTATTTTACAGATTTGTTCTTACAACATATGCGACTAATAATAAAAAATTATTAATTAAATTTATCAAACGCATATCAATCGCGCAGCATTGTGGACAAATAATATACAAAGATTGTTAATAGTCTTTTATTCTAACGCATGTGAAATCGGATCATATAGTAAAGATGTAAAATTTAGCAAAAACTAAAAACACAGAAAATCTTTCTCAATCTTTCTTCTTAAAACTTTCCCGATTCAAGACTAGAAGATTAATAATGCAACTATCCCTCATAATACAATTTCAAAACAGATCAATAAAATTTATAAATGACCAAAATAACAGTGGCATTGACTCAATTTTAGAAGTGAGTACTTTAAGTACCAATAAAAATTTATTTATGTCACATAAGCGAATTTCCATTTATATCTTTTTGCTTAAATTCTGGAATTAAATCAATGCTACTGTCCTTTTGATTACTGACATATCTTACTAATTTATCAAAATTAATCACCTACCTTACACGCAAATTATGTGCCAAGTAATTTATCATCATGTACGCTTCGCATAGATTTCCCAATAGATCGCAAGTAGAATCGCCAAATACAGATCTTCCTAAAGAGCTATCAAGGACAATGATCAATTATCCGAAATTATACGAGCTTTATGACTCAGCTAAAGATAATTTTAATAATTTATTCTATATGTCTTAACAACTTGTATCAATTTAAAATGCATTTTGTGTTCATTTTGGCGTTGTGCTTATATCAGCGCTCGGAATTAGTTGCACATTTCGAGCCGTTTAAGAGACGACGCCTCCTATTCCCCCACTACCGCCCGGCCGCTGGCGGTCGAGCCGCCGATAGCTCTGGCGCAGGAGCGTTTTATATAAGAAATAGGCTCGGTTGTTGAGGCACCTCTCAAAAAATAATAATATTTTCTTTGCTACATAAATAATGTTTATTTTCATTAATAATTAAATATATATATTATGTATTAATGAAAATAAACATTATTTATGTAGTGAAGAAAATGTTACGATTTCCTGAGAGATGCCTAAACAATCCAGCCTATTTCTAATATAAAACGCTCCTGAACCAGAGCTATCGGCGGCTCGGCCGCCAGCGGCCGGCCGGTAGTGTGGGGACAGGAGGCGTCGTCTCCAGAATCGGCCCTAAATGTGCAACTAATTCCGAGCGCTGGCTTATATGATACACTTTTATGACTAAAAGAATGAAATTAAATGCTTTATGTTAAATAAAAAGCTAATTTATGTTTTTCAAAAATAAAACAAAAATGCTGCATAGCAGTTTTATAGATATTTAGGATTTATAAATAAATTAAACAAGAGTTATCATTGCATTGATAGAAAAAGAATCAAACAAAAAATATTAGAATATAATATTAATTGTATTGATTCATTTATCAAAACATACTAATAACATTAATGACATTAATTATGCCTAACTGGTAGTATTATTATTATACAAAACTGCATTTTTTATATGAGTTTTATAACAATTATTCAAAAATGATATCAAATTAATGATTCAAATCATCTTTAGTCACATAAGTTACAACAATCAGTGTAAGAGACGATGGTTTTTGTTGCTTGATTATTGTAGTAAAACCTTTTTTCATCGGTAACAATTTTGATCGATAACAATTTTTCACAAAATCGACTTTTTTTTGTTTGTTGTAAAGATTTAGACATTTTTAAATAGAATTATCTTTGTTCCAAACTTTTATTATTTCAATCTTTTTGTTTTATTGCAAAAATATTTTATATAAAGAATAAATAAAAATAAAGTAATATTATCCATATCTGATAAAAATTTAGATATTTTCAAAAAGTATTTTTAAAACTACTCATTAGAAATAAAAATTTTTTTAAATTAATTAATTAAAATTGTGTTATGTAAAACAAAGGTCTATATAGTTGCCTCCCCCTATAACGCAAATCGTAAAAACATTTATATATTCGGATTGTACATTGTTTGTACATGAATGTACTATGATTTTTATTGTTTGTACATTTTTCGTTAATTTAAAAAAAAATTACAAAGTTTTCGTAACTGTGCCAATGATAGTTAGCCCCCCTATGTCGCAATTACGTCACGTAAACTATAACTTATGAATTTATTGTGCTTAATCGTTTGTACGTCGTTTGTACATTATTAATAATCGGTTAAATTTATAATTCCAACATTTGTTTTTGTTTAAAACGCAAGATAAATAATTTTTATTTGAATATGGCGGGTACAGAGTACGGAGCGGGTACGCATGCGTGTGCGTGCGTATGCGCGCCTGTGCGTGCATATGCGTGTGTGTGCGTACGTGTGTGTGCTGCATGTATCGTGTAGGTGTGTATGCGAGTAAATGGTGGGTGTGTACGTGCGTGTGTATACACACACACAGCATATACCCACACATACGCACACACCCACTACACACACGCATACACATTAGACGGCATTATATCACGGCTATGTCATCACAGCATAGCAAAAGTTAAAAGTTAAAGGGCGGTATTCATAGGCCGGTATTCATAGTCCGTTCTTATATTCAAGATCGTCTTAAGCACGAACTTATATTCGCTCTCTTCGTCAGACACAATCTATGTTTGACGAAGAGAGCGAATATAAGTCCGTGCTTAAGACGATTTTGAATATAAGAAGGGACTATGAATACCGCCCATAGTCCGTTCTTATATTCAAAATCGTCTTAAGCACGGACTTATATTCGCTCTCTTCGTCAGACACAATCTATGTGTGACGAAGAGAGCGAATATAAGTCCGTGCTTAAGACGATTTTGAATATAAGAACGGACTATGGCCGGTATTCATAGTCCGTTCTTATATTTAAGATTGTCTTAAGCACGGACTTATATTCGCTCTCTTCGTCACACATAGATTGTGTCTGACGAAGAGAGCGAATATAAGTTCGTGCTTAAGACGATCTTGAATATAAGAACGGACTATGAATACCGCCCTATGAATACCGCCCTTTAACTTTTAAAATATCTCTAGACGAAAAACTATTAATTTTTAAGCTTTGTTTCCATTGAGACTTTCGATCAGCATCAATATTATCAAGTATAGAAAATCAGAAAAACTGTCGAAATTTCTTAAAATCTCCTAACATTGGCTGCGTTCAGCAGAACAACTGCTGAATTGTCGTCTAGTCAACACTTAACGTTGATTTGTTGGTTCTAAAAGTAAGAGCCAATCATGTTCGATTGCTACCAAGCGATTTGTTCTGCTGAACGCGCCCATTGAAGAAATTGTCGATAATAATATTAATAATCAAATCAGTGATCAAAAATTAAGTGAGGAAGAAGAAAATGTAAAAAAAAGATGTAGTTATTATTACAAATCTGAACCAGATATTCGTCATCGTAACAATGGCTTAGTTTACACCGATTGTTTAATACGCGTACCAAGTACTAAATCAGCTTCTTTGATTGGTGTAGATTTTACACTAAACGATTTATACCTATCGGAGAAGCAGATTTAGTATTTGGTACGCGTACTAAACAATCGGTGTAAACTAAGCCAATCGTATTAAAGATATTAAAAAATTAATGCTTTTAAAAAATGGTAATAACGTCAATCAACCGACTTTAATTGATAAACAATCCTATTTTGCAAGAAATACTTGTCCATTCGATTCTATAATACAAATATTATCCACAGCGGTTATGAATAAATCACAATATTTTACATCAATAGAATCAAATGCCAACAAGACAATGTAATTTATTCTTAATTTTATTAAAAGGGGATCATGTGCGAATATTTACCGATTGTTTAGTACGTGTACCAAGTACTAAATCAGCTTCTTTGATTGGTGTAGATTTTACACTAAACGATTTATACCTATTGGAGAAGCAGATTTAGGCTGCGTTCCCATTTCGTCTCACTCAGTGCAGTATCCAGTGGCCGCCATTTTGCTGGATACTGCACTGGAGAAGCGTTCCCAAATTACTGGACTGGCTAGTGACTAGTGACAGCCTCGCACACGTATTAGCTCATAACCTAAATAAAATTGTTAGTTAATATGTAAATAGTGTTGAAGCAATTATTGCTAGTAAAGATTATTATATCGGTAAGTAAATATTTCAATTAGCAATGTATTAATAAGTGTTAGCGTTATTTTTAAATATTATAACGACGATTATACCGATTATTTGCTTGTATAACTTCACATTTAAAAACAATAAATTATTGTATATAATATTTATTGTATATAATTATTGTACATAATTTTATTTTTTCAGTACACATTGATTTTTTATTATTATTTATATTATTATTATTATTATTTATTATTTACATTTCCCGGCCGACAACATTCTGAACGAGGTACGATTGTCACTAGCCAGTCCAGTAATTTGGGAACGCTTCTCCAGTGCAGTATCCAGCAAAATGGCGGCCACTGGATACTGCACTGAGTGAGACGAAATGGGAACGCAGCCTTAGTATTTGGTACGCGTACTAAACAATCGGTGTAAACTAAGCCATATATGACTACTGTGAACCTTAAAAGAGTGGAGATGAACAGAACATTGTGAAAAAAACATAGAGCAGCATTGCCGAGAGATGTCTACATTTGTCGCAACGACAAAGATTTTGGATTGGCTAGCGATAATTATTTGTTTCGTAAAGCACGAACTAAAAACATTGTGAGGAAATCTATCTTTTCAAAATTGATTCAAATAATTTTTAATCATAATTAAAAGATTTCTATAAAAGGACCCCGTACAAACATTATGAAAAGTAGCCATTGGTTACCTTAACTGGATCCATTTTTTGAGCCGGCGGAACTACATGGCTAGATCCACTTTTCGCTATGGTAAAACGGCCGATTGGTGCATGTCTGTGCTAGATCCACAATTATGGATCTGAAAATTTCCAGAAACCTTCCTTCAATAGTGAGGAACAAATGTCTCACTGGAGATTGTCTCAAATTTCAAGTTCCCTCGATACTTTTTGTCGGCGAAACTAAAACAACGTGGTACCGACTAGCCTCAATTTGCAATTAATTATTACCCATACAGCACACAAAGATTGCATACACATTGCATCAATCTTTTATCGCAATGTTGCAATATTGTAAATTCACTGCAAAATGTTGTTGCATCATTGCTGTGGGATTGCAACAACGTTAAAATGTCCGCTTTTAGGAAGATTGTAACGAAATATTACAGTAATATTGCAATGTAATGAATTTGCAATAATGCATTGTTATTGCAATCTTAAAATAATGTTGCATATATTTTTATTTATTCGGACATTTATCTGTCCGATTTTTGAACAATCAGTTCAATATCTGAATTCTCTGTGTTGAGGTCGTATCAGAAAAATTAAACTGATAAAAATAATTACTATGTCTTTAATCTTACTAGCCACTCTTTGCAAGTTTCATATAATCATTTTGACTAAAACTTAAATACGAGATAGATTTTGCAACGCGCGTCGCATAGCGGCAAACGAACAAACTAGCGATTACCGAATATTGCTATTGCAATGTTATTGGAATGTTGCTGTCACATTCTCATGAAATATTACAATTACAGGTTGCAATAATGTCTCAACAATATTACATTGCAACTTGCAAGATTGTAACATTGCTGCAATGTAATTGCAATGTTCTGTGCTGTATGGGTATTAAACAATAGACGATTTCCAGCTTCTTTATTGTTTTGTAAGCATCGCTAGACTATACTGCATGCGTACATCAAATTTCAAACAATTTCAACAAAATTTGGCCAAATTACGACGATTTATATCTAAAAATTTTATTAAATTTGGGGATAAAAATTTTTCAGTTTTTTATTTTTATTAATAAAAATAAGCATCAAACAAAAAAACTGCAAATAGAAAAAAGTTTCGTCTCGTCATTCTCTAGCCTATATTTAAAAAAAATTAATTTTGCAACTTTCAAAATTTTCATGCTCTGAGACGTTTGGACAATACTTTTACAGGATTTCGAGCGTTGAGCGAGTTCTTCGATCTGGGCCCTCAATTTTTAATAAATATAGTCAGAAGCGATTTAACGTCAGCTGACGGTTTAGAAAAAAGAGAGCCAAAGACGATTTATTTGTGAGCTGGCAAATTGTAAAAAATATTGTCAGAGGCGATCTAACGTCAGCTAATAATTTTTAATAAATATAATCAAAAGCGATCTAACGTCAGTTGACAGTTTAGAAAAAAGAGAGCTAAAGACGATTTATTCGTGAACTGGCAGATTTTAAGAAATACGTATTTCCCATACAGCACACAAACGTTGAATCAATATCTAAAAAACGTAGAATTGTAACATTATGAATGTTTCAGCAACGTTGCGAAATATAGATTCAATGTTGAAAAAATATTGAAGAAATGTCTAATGTCCGCTGAATTGCAATGTCTGCAAGACAAGAAACATTAATTCAATATTGATTCAACATTTATTCAATGCAGAATTTATATATATTATGCATTATAATAATGTTTTGAAAAATTGAACGAAATAAATGTTTAAAATTAATTTTTATTTAAATATATATATATATATATATATATATATATATATATATATTTATAATTATATTATTATTTCTTATTAATAATTATTGTAATAATTATTATATTATTTCAAAAGATAATAATTGTTAAATGTTGTTTCTACGTTATAGCAACATTTAACAATCAATATAGCAAAATCAACATAGATTCAATGTTGAAAAAACCTTTATACTTCAACATTCAACATTGCAATGTCTCAGCGACGTTATTTCAACTTTCTGTGCTGTGTGGGTTTCTTTTAGTTAGTAATTTACTACACGTGTAGTTTGTTTATGTTTTATCGGATAATTTATAAGGTTATTTAACCTTTTTTCTCGCAATTCAAATTCTATCGTATGGCTATAAAATGCGTAGTTAAGAAACTTGCAAGTGTTACGTCCTGATCAGACTACACGATTCTTTTCTTTTCATTAAATACCAGACCTAGTAAACGCGGAACCAACAAAACTCTTAAGAAATATTATAACGCCAGAGCTGTTTTTCTCATGAGACACCAGGAGCTCGAATCTTCTCACGGAGAAAAATAGCATGGATATTTCAAAATACCTTGGCCGCTCAGCGTGCCTATCGTCGCCAGAAAAACCGTAAAAGTCAAAACTTCGCGGTAGCTGGAGTCCTTAACCGACTCCAGACGGTTAGAGTAAGAGATAAAAAGAAAAAACTGGCACCAACTAGTCATACTCTTGGATTCCACCTACGGGAACTCTAGCTAGTAGATAGGGTTTTACCGAGTAACGATCGGGGAATGACCGCAGTCGCATGCCGAGAAGGCGCGACACCTGATACGGCGCACGTGTTTAGTAGGTCTGGGAAACCGAGATGCATTAGTCGCACTCTCCACGCGACACCAAGGGCACGCGACAGTCGTAAACTGTCAAATTTATTAGATCAGTGACCCAAGGCTTTGCGAACTTATATACCGATTCTTAACCACCCAATCCGAAAGCCGAGAATCGGGGCAAGCACTTCTATAGACCACCCATCATTCCATCGTATGGTCTAAAGACTACGCCCACCCAGATCTTAAGACACTGAGATGCACCCCACCTATACTAATTAACACCAACCGGGTTACGCCACCTCAAAAACCTACCCCCATCATATATGGACCCGAAACGACGCTATTCCTTATTCGTTAGGGCCTCTTTCTTCCTATCTCATTTCAAGTAACCTAGTCATCTAAACCCAATCCTATTAGCTAAAAATGACGCCATCCTCCCCCACATTAAAAATTTTCTCGCAAGACTAATTCCTATTCGATCCCCGCTCCAAAAACCTAAGATTTTCCAAAGGGATCTACCCCAAAGAAAAAGTATAAAAACCCGTGTTCTGGTGGCTCCGGACACAATCACACACAGTTTTTCAAGCAGTTTGCGCAGTTATTCCGTTTAGCTCAGTTTCTCGAAACAGTTTTTCGAGTAGTTCGGGGGCGCGAATCAAAGAGTAAAATCAGTTGATACTTTGTCGCGACCATCTCGTGGTGCATCTCAAGTAGAGGGTCCATTACCTTGACGACACCATCCCGCAGTAGGGTGCCCACTCGTTTACAAAAGGGTCCGACGCCTATACAACACCTTCTCTCAACGGGGCGCCTGCTCAGAACCACCGAACATATTCAACGCGATCCGAAACTACTCTGCAACGAGTAAGTCAGTTCATTTCTCTTTATTTTATTATTTCTTCTGTCCTCCCTCCGGAAAAATAAAACACTCACACACACACACACACACACACACACACACACACACACACACTTGTAAAGAATACATAAATAAAATTATTAACATATGCGATTAAGAATTAAGTTTTTGTATCCTAATTATAAATTCAATCAAATTAAAATGTTGTCTTTAGTAAATTAAACTTTTGTTCTTTTTCATTTAACCACACCCTCCTCGTTCGTCACCCCCTCACACCTTCCCTCTCAAATTGCGCACAAAGGTTCCGCCCCGGGTAATAGGGATTCAATTCCTTGACCCAAAAAGGGAACCACGAGCGGTTGACTTGTTGACGGAGTAAAAACGACTCTTCCAGTCGCTGACCCGTCGCAAGTCCTAAACGTGCCGCTCGGCTCGTGCGGTCAGGGGCCCGATTCTCTAACTCACTCGTAAGAGAAACGTATGCGCAAACTCAGAATTGCGAGCGCTTATATTTGAAAAGTTATTCTCGAAGCCCACATAAGTATACGCATTGAAACATATACGCAAATTTTCGTACGCAATGCTGCGAGTGGTCTTACGTAGTCGCATCCTGATTACGAGTACGTTTGCGAATGCCTAATCGGTGTGAAACAAATAATTGTAAAAATAAAATGAATATTATTAATAACATTTTGATTGCACAAGAAGCCGAAGATGCACATGTCGTTATGCGGAGAAATCGTATAAGACATGTAGTAGCTGATGCATTCGATATAAGTGACCAACAATTTATAAAATTATTTCGATTAACAAAACCATTAGTGCGTGATTTAATAAGAGATTTAACACCATATATGAAACAGAGGCAGCGAAAATCCATGTTGGATATTAAAAGAAAAGTAAGTACAAAAAAAAGAAAATTATAAATATACATAAATAATACAGAACTTATATATATATAATAAACTTATATTTATATATTGTATGTAGTAAATTTATAATATTATTAATACATATATGTATTATTGACACTGTTAATTTTGCTTTAGGTATTAACAGCATTACATTTTTTTGTACATGGTAGTTATCAAACAAGTGTATGACATAATGTATATCTTGCTATGAGTCAACCATCGGTATCTAGATGTATTAATGAAGTTGCAAATGCATTAAATGAGGCAAATATTATGAACCAGTGGATTCAATTTCCCAAAACTTTAAATGAATTAAAACATTTAAGACAACAGTTAGTGAATAATTTAATTTCTCAATAATATAATATTTAACCTGCATTATTAAAAATTACTGTGATATATTATGATATATTTCCAGATTTTATGACGGTCATAGATTTCCTGGAGTCATTGGATGCATAGATTGCACGCACATAGCTATTTTTCCACCACAAGTCCATAATGTTCCAAATCCTGAACATTTATACGTTAATAGAAAAGGCTACCACTCGATAAATGTACAATTAGTAAGTATACTTAATAAGTGTATAATTCTATCTATTTTTACATATACATCTTTTCGGCACAATTGTTACTGTGCTCCTTTAATTTTTTTTAAATATTGAATGATTATCACATCATTGTATAGCTTACCCAGACAGCACACATGTCCAAAATACATCTAAAGGATATCTAGAGGATGTCCTGTCGTCCCAAAAACGTCTTCGGGATATCTTCTGGACATCTTTTGGATATGTTGTGCTGTCTGGGTATTAATGTTATATATAATTTTTCACTTCAGGTGTGTGATTGGCGTTTATTGATACTGAACATAAATGCCACATATCCTGGAAGCACTCACGACAGTTACATATGGAACAATTCAAACTTAAAGGTAGGAATGGAAACAATCCATAGAACATGGCTAAATATGACATTTTTCCTTCTGGGTAAGTATATGTATATATATATTGTATTAATAATAAAGATTTATTTTTTGACTAAGATATATTTTATTATACACAATGTATGTTATTAATCGCCGATGTTTTATAGGTGATTCAGGTTATCCTTTACGTCCTTGGTTATTAACTCCAGTCGCTAACGCAGAAGAAAATAGCGCAGAAGAAAGATACAATAGTAGACAAATGTCTTGTCGAGCTTTAATAGAACGCTGCAATGGCTTACTAAAGATGCGATTTCGCTGTTTATTGAAACACAGAGTTTTACACTATACGCCACAAATAGCATGTAAAATTATTAATGCCTGTGCTATTTTGCACAATATATGTATAAAAAACGATGTTCCATTTCCACAATATGACGATGATTGGCAAGATGATATATTTAATCAGAACAATGGTGACAACGAAGAAATAGAAAACAGAGTAAATCCTGAATTGGCAGCAGGTAAAAGATTGCGAAATAAATTAATTCGTAATTATTTTACTTAATATATACATTTAATATATTTGTGCAAAACAGCACAGGCATTAATATAATTTTACATGCTATTATAATACATATATATTATACATTATGCATATAATTTACCATGTATAGCTAAACTAAACTGTGTTAAACTGAAAATAAAGACAATTGCAATATAAGTGTACTAAATTTTTTATAATAAACTATATAAAAAATTAAAAGTAACATTACATAAAATCGTACAGAATTTCTTCTCTCAATCTTTGTCTCTAAATGCTAACAAAAGATTATAAATTATACATCTTTTATTTCAAATAAATAAACTGACATTTAGAGAAATACAAGACAAACTTTGAACTCATACTTAATACTTATAATTAGCATAATATATAACGCATTAAAAATAACATTACATAAAATCGTACAGAATTTCTTCTCTCAGTCTTTATCTCTAAATGCTAACAAAAGATTATAAATTATACATCTTATTTCAAATAAACTGACATTTTGAGAAATACAAGACGAACTTTGAACTTATATGTAATACTTCTTGTTAGCACAATATGACGCACATATGTGTATTATATTATTATGAACACGTTTGCGAATGCCTAATCAGTGTAAAAAATAATTGTAAAAATAAAATTAATATTTTATTAAATATTGTGATTGCACAAAAAATAAAAAATGCACATATCGTGATATATAGATAAAGGCGAATTCAGACCTTACAGAAAAACAGAAAAGTAGAAACCAATCAAAACTCGTATTGATAGTAAATAGTATAACTTTTTTTTCACATGGTAGTTATCAACAAGTGTAGGACATAATGTATATCTTGCTATGAGAACCATCGGTATCTAGATGTATTAATGAAGTTGTAAATACATTAAATGAGGCAAATATTATGAACCAGTGGATTCAATTTCCCAGAACTTTAAATTAAAAAAAAATTTTGTTGTACTGCTTACAACCAGCGCGAGTTTTAATTGATTTCTGCCTTTCTGCTTTTCTGTCAAGGTCTGAATTTGTTCAAAGACATGTAGCAGACGTATTCAATATAAGCCAACAATTAATAAAATTATTTTATATTAACCATTAGTGCATAATTTAATAAGATTTAGCACCATATATGAAACAAAAGTAGCGAAAATCTATACTGAATACAAAAAGAAAAGTAAGTACAAATATGGAAATTATATATGTAAGTATATATGTATATATGTATTAAATATACCTACATATATAACTATTTTAGGTACATTTTTAAGTAATAATAATAAGTTGAAAAACAAGAATATAATAGTACATTACCTAACCAGTCCGGGAATCAGCGATCGGGGGGAGGGGAGGGTGGACGCACGAGCCGAAGGCGAGTGTGGACATCCCCGACCCCCGTGAGTAGGTCGATCGCCCCCCTGGACGTGTTAGGTCCAGAATTTTTCAGTACAAGTGCGTCTTTCGACGCACTTGTGCTGTAAAATAAATAACTGAAAAGAAATATAATGTTTACAAAACATATATTATGAAGTATTGCACCTTTCAGCAGCAATAATAAATCTTTCTTTAAGTTGTAACTCTTGTTTCTTTAGCACCAGCTTTTTTTCATAATAAAAATTTTGGATTTCGAATGTTTTTTGTGTTATGTTTGTCAAATTCTGTGACTGTTGTGTTGATTGAACTTCTTCAGAGTGTGACTTTCTTTTTTTCTTTCTTATTATTGTACATAAATCATCATTACCGTTATTTGAATTGCCTGCATCATTGTTAGTATATGTATTTTCTTTATCATTGTCTTCGGTTTCTGCATTTTTCATATTAACACTGGATGCATTATGTTCAGTAGTTTGTATTATATCCTCAAAATCTTGTTCAACATATTCCATTTCTATATTATGAGTATCAACATTGATCTAAAGATAAAGAATACAGACAAGTTAACGTATTCTATGTAGAATATTTCTATTATGTCATAACAAGAAATAAAGCAAATAAAAGTAAAAAAAAAGATAACGCTAAAAAAATGAAATGCCATTAGGCTTTTAAAAAACTATTATTATTTATTAAGTTTATATTAAACTTTACCTCATCAGTCTCTGTTTGTATTTGTACTTCACTTTCTTTTATTTCTGTGTGTCCATCGATACATATAGGAGAAATTAAATTCAACGTTGCTTCTTCTATTGGACTTAATTTTAGATGAGATTCACTTCCTCCACCAGTTTTCCTTTGTTCTGCATTTATTTTGCTTTGCTTCATTTTGCTCCGTGACCGTAAATCTTGCCAGCACTAAAATATTATTATCATTAGAAATTAAATTAATAAGAAATAAATTAATTACATATATTTGAGTAACAAAGTTGTCAACATATCTTAATCTAATCTAACCTTATCGTGGTGGTTATTTAAGTAGAGAAATTATTTGATTTTTCTGTATGTGCGCCGTATATACTTACTTTTCGCCAAGATTTCCAATCCTTGCTTACACCATTGCAACTATTTAAGATATTTGTAATCTTTTGTCATAAAATAGTTGCATCTTTATATGTAAAATCAGCGAAAAATTTACCAGATATTAAGCGTGGATTTTCTTCCATAAATTGTAATAATAAGGTTTTTTGTTCTTCTGTCACATTTGCACTGCGTTTTCTTGCATCCGTTTGATCCATTTTCGTTTTTTCGTCTTTTCAAAGTGACACACAGTAAATTTGAAAATAAAATACCATTTATTGAAAAATACTCAATGTTTTTGATAGAGGTAGTCAATAATCCAGTGTTGTCATATATTGTATTCGCACAAAACATACGTATACGTATCTAAATACGAACGACCGCATATTGTCTTAAAGAATAGGCATTGGTGATTGGATGATGAACGTATGCGCATTTCAATCACTCGCAAGTTGCGTATACGTAAAGTTACGAATGAGTTAGAGAATCGGGCCCCAGGTCCGTTTACGTCGATCGCCGAGCCCAACGAAAAAAATTCTACATCTATCAGGACGTAACACAAGAAATTACGTATTTTACATAAATATATTTTACATAAATATATTTTACATAAATATATATACATATTTTTCATATTTTACATAAATTAATAAATATTACACAATTGCATGCGAATATTCAGCGACGTATATCCTTCGTTTCTTGTATATTTTAGCATATCTGATAACATGTATATTACATATATATTACTATACAATTATATGCATTTACAATGTTGCCACAATTTATATATTTTATGCCCCAATAAATGCAGTTTGCACCAGTTATATAGAAAGAATAATTAACGTAACAATTGTTATATGTAAGTTAATAAAAAAAAGCATTACCCAAATATAATATTTTAAAAGCTGGTTGAAGTTTGGAACGTTCCTGGAACGATTTTTTAAAAATAATTTGTCGCTCTTGTCCTTTTGCAGGGAGGAAGTTTTGAGACCCACAAACAAAGTACAAAAGAGACCGATCCGATACATGCGTCGGAAGACACCCTTTTACCCGAAAAACCACCCCTAAAATCATTTAAACAATTCTAGCCAAGCTAAAAATGATTTGTCGCTCTTTTCCTTTTGCACGGAGAAAGTTCCGAGGCCCTCACACGACATGCAAAAGAGACCGATTTGATACATGCGTCGGAAGACACCCTTATACTCGAAAAACCACCCCCAAAATCAATTAAACGATTCTCCTCAAGCTAAAAATGATTTGTCGCTCTTTTACTTTTGCATAGAGGAAGTTCTGAGGCCCTCACACGACATGCAAAAGAGATCGAACCGATACATGCGTCGGAAGACACCCTTTTGGGGGTGGTTTTTCAGGTGAAAGGGTGTCTTTTCAAAATTGATTTTTAAAAAGTCCAAAAAATATATTGAAATTTATGTAACTTTTATAAATAAAATATATACTGTACTTGTTCTTTTTTTACATATTTACTATCGTAGCAAGCTTATACAAATATGTGATTTATTTTAGTTTAATTCACGGCGTGTATTAATTATATAAGTTTACTCTAAATTAATAATTTATACTTTAAACTTTGCTACCAAGGATATCATAATTTACGTAAATGAGTGAATATTAAATAATAGCAGCAGTCATTATTTTATATCTCCAGGGTCATTAATGTCGCACATCCGTTTTTTGTCTTTTGTCACTACCCACACGGAACAAAAAGCTCTAATGAGGCTTGTAAATTACAGTATTTTGACATAAAATACAAAATATCTTGTAAAACATTCAATTTTTGGGAATCTTACCTTAATACTTTTATGCATAAAATAATAAGACGAATCAATTGGTATAAAGAAAACACATAGTTGCTTTCAAGAAAAGTATGCAGTTGCATGTTGCAAACTACATATTGACACCCTGTATATATATACAGGGTGTCAATTAAGTCCCGGGACGAAAAAATATGTAGTTTGCAACATGCAACTGCATACTTTTTCTTGAAAGCAACTATGTGTTTTCTTTATACCAATTGATTCGTCTTATTATTTTATGCATAAAAGTATTAAGGTAAGATTCCCAAAAATTGAATGTTTTACAAGATATTTTGTATTTTATGTCAAAATACTGTAATTTACAAGCCTCATAACTCGAAAAGTACTTAATGAAAAATAACTTCATTATAGTGTTTTGAAAAGCTCTTGACACCAGCTATTAGATTTTGGAATCAAAAATAGGGGTTTCTATTTAAGAAACCTAACCTAACCTTGAAATGACCTTGAAGGTCAAGCTCAAGGTCAAATTAAAGGTCACCGTTGAATTCCTCGTTGAAAATTACTTCAGAAATGACCTTGACCTTTTTCAAAAATACCTTACATGAGAAAATATTCAGCCGTCCCGGGACTTAATTGACACCCTGTATAATGTACCCATCCCATATTAAATAATTTAGTCTTAAATAATCTATATTTACTATAATAAATAACATTAAATAAATAAATAATATTACAATCAATAAATTTCAATTAGACTTATGTTACTTACATTACAAAACTAGAAAATGGGATTATTATTATTAAATGTACAGCGGAAATGATACTACATTTGTAAGTTTAAAGTCCTCTAAACTTGATGTATTGGCTAATTACGTCAACTTGCTTATAAAAACTGAGCTTCAGCGCTTCATCATTCAGTCTTCAAACGATATTCGATATTACAGTGATACAACGCATTTTCAAATCCAAATATCATAAAAACACGTCGCAACAAGTAAAACCCAATAAAATAAGATAAGTATATTAGCATTTATTTTTCTGCATTTGTATATCCAATAAAACAATTAGAATTATGGGTACCGAAAAAACATATAAATCGTATATTAATACCGAATCCAGTGACGAAATTGTTATTTCTGGTATCGCTGGTAGATTCCCAGACTCAGACAATATAAAACAATTACAAGAAAATTTATTCAACAAAATAAATCTTCTTAGAACAAATCCTCGATGGAATATAGGTAATTAATTTAAAATTATAGCTTTGTATTTATATTTAACTGAGATTAATGGTTTTTCCTTTGTCAGTAATTACAGTAGATAATTCAACATTTCAAAGACATACTTTAAACTATAGTTTTACAATAATAAATATACAGAACATAATACAGTTACAATTCATAAATATATATTTGTTAGAACATCCGGACTTACCAGCTCGCATGGGAACAATTAATAATCTGGAAAAATTTGATGCCGATTTTTTTCATATATCTTTCAAACAAGCAAATTTACTTGATCCTATGATAAGAATGTTACTGGAACACACTTACGAAGCAATTATCGATGCAGGGATCAACCCAAAACAATTACGAGGAAAAAATACTGCAGTAATCGTAGGGACGAGTTACATTGAATCACAAGAGACACTTTTGTATAAAAATTTACAGGTGAAACAAATCATTGATTGATATAGATAGTAAAAATTGATATAGATAGTAAAAAAAATTGCAAATAAATTATAAAAATTATTATTTACATGTATAAATTATTATTGCTTAAATATTGCTATTAGATAAGCAACATAAATATCTTTCATAGCAGTGAACCCACAGTGGCAAATATTTTTTCACATTTTGGATCTAAAAAGACCACGAAATTAAGAAAAATTATTGATTTATGAAAATATAATAGTACAAAATAATTAAAATAAATTATTCACATATTGATTTTCGTAATTACATGACCAATATAAATATAACACTACTTCCTGTAAATTAGATAGGCGGGGGAACCATTGCAGAATGCGCCAAATATGCGGTGGCAAATATGCTATCTCACTCATTCCATCTGAAAGGACCATCCTATGTTGTGGATACTGCCTGCAGCTCTAGTCTATACGCTATTGCTTTTGCATATGATTGTATTATGTCAGGCCGATGCGAGGACGCAATAGTTGGAGCCACAAATCTTTGTTTACATCCTATTACAAATATGCAATTCTTTCGACTTGGTATTATTTTTAGTAAACTTACTTGATTTTATAATACAAGCTAATCTGATATACTATGTTGAAAGAATACATACTGTACATAATTTTAGGTGTTTTATCTTCTGATGGATATTGTAGGCCATTTGATACTGCCGCAAGCGGTTATTCGCGTTCCGAAACCATATCGATAGTATATCTTCAAAAAGCTAAAAATGCAAAAAGAATTTATGCTATATGTAAACAGATTAAACTTAATAATGATGGTTACAAAGAAGAAGGAATAACATATCCATCGACACACATGCAAAGTGCTTTATTAACAGAGTTTTACAATGAATGCGAAGTACCACCATCTTATTTGGATTACATCGAAGCACATGGTACTGGTACCAAAGTTGGCGACCTTGAAGAAATCAATGCTATCCGTTCTGCATCAATGCATAACGTTCTGTGTCAAAATAGAAAAACTCCATTGATGGTAGGATCCGTAAAATCCAACCTTGGTCACGCAGAACCTGCCAGCGGTATCACACAAATCGCTAAGGTAAAACAATTTATTTAAGAAATTATTTCATCATAACATATAGACAAATAGTTTAGAATAACAAACAAATTAAGACATTTAAAACAAATTATCAAAATAATTTTTTTGTGTAATTTGATCCTTATATATTTTTAATGTAACATTTTAGAGACAGAAAGAAATATTTTTAATAATGACTACAAACATTGCTCAAAATAAATATTAAAAAGTTGTAATATTTTTATTTAAATGTTATAATTACTAATTCCATCAATAAAATAGAAACTATAAATTCTTTATTTATTCAAGGAAGATTATCTTTTGGATACAAATAGGCATAAAGATTCTTATGCCGAAGCGTTTTAGTATAGCAAATATTACATACCGTGTTATTAATTATTTAACTGTCTAACAACAACAAAAAAATCAAGTACTATAATTAATTCAAATTTATATATCAAAATTTATTAATTTTTATAGGTGATAATAGCATTTGAAACCGGTTTTGTACCGCCAAACATTAATTTTACATCACCGAGGAACGATATAGACGCCTTAATGGATGGAAGCATTCGTGTCATCACAGAAGCAATGCCGCTGAAAAATGGTTATGTAGGCATAAATTCTTTCGGTTTCGGTGGAGCCAATGCTCACATGTTATTACAATGGAATGTTAAAAAAAAGATTAATAATGGAGTACCTACTGATGATTTACCAAGACTTGTGGTATTGTCTGGATGCACAGAAGAATCAGTAAAATTGTTTTTAGATGATGTAACTATTTCAGCAACAGCACTAACATCATTTCTAACAGCAAAGAACATTATATTACGTATACTACATATATATTTGAAACATTTATTTTGTAGATTGCTAATCATCCTATAGATGTAGAATATATCCGTTTACTACACGACATTCACACAGACGACATAGATGGTCATTCATGGAGAGGATACATTATACTGGATTCTCGGCAAAAAAATTCCATACAAAAAATTCAAAATTGTAAAAGCGTAAAACGATCCATTTGCTTCATTTTCTCTGCCTTCGCAGAATCCCAATGGCCAAAAATGGGTATGTATCCAACATTCAACATTTTTTATATGTACAAATTGAATAATGAAATAATACACAAATTTTTAAATTTTATCAGGTCAAGAGTTATTAAAGTTTCACGCATTTGCGAATGCTGTAAAAATGTGCGATACTATTTTGAAACCATATGATATAAGTATCACAAATATTTTGACGAAAATGGATGTAAAATTAAATGAAAACACTTTACAAACATTTGTTGGTATCATCGCCATTCAGGTATTATACTTTGAAACAGCACATTGTTATATTGTATATAGACGCAAATTTGTAGTGTTTCATCGAGACTCTCGTCTCGTCTCGATTTATTTATGATTTCTTGCTGTATACTTTTCATGTGTCAATGTGTAAATGTTTACGAAAGAAAATATTATCAATAATCTATTATGTATAAATAAATAAATAGTACGTAAATGGTTAGTACCCGTAGTAATTTTTTGGAACTTAGATTAAAAAATGATCGGCAGCTGGACGTAAAAATAAAAATGCTCTGGATGTGCAAGTTTACAATTAATTTTAATTACTTAAATGATGTGTTTATTTAGATTTTTATTTGCAAAACAGAGTACAAATATATTCTTCCCAGCAAACACCAAGTTACAGTTATATAATTGTTAGTTGTAATTTCCCACTCAACAATATAACTGTTATATAATACACGTGTTATATAACAATTATATTATTGAGTGGGAAATTACAACTAACAATTATATAACTGTAACTTGGTGTTTGCTGGGTTATAATAAGGTATTTCTTATTCGACAAATTCAGCGTCGTCAAAAATGTGGCTCGTTAAATCAGAGGATACCCAGGAATTAAGACATAACAATAGACGAGCAGATTTATTATTAAGCCGATTTCGGTATTTTCTGAATAAAGCCCGCCTTAGAAAATAATCGCTCTGTTGGAACGGATGTTGCAGGGATACTAAGAAAATCGCGCCATCTTTGCTAAACATGAGTATGTTGTCTGATTATTTTTCCACTATCGAAATCATGAGACGAGACCGAGACGAGACCGAGACGAGACCGAGACGAGATCAATTGAGACGAGACTGAGACTTGATCATCGAGACTTTTCCGAGACAAGATCGAGATCAACCCAAATCTCGTCTCGTCTCAGAAAAGTGAAACACTACAAATTCGAGTTTATTAATATCTGTTTTTATATTATATTTACTTTATTATAAAATATGTTGATAATAAATTGTATTATGTTTAATGCAATATATTTAATGATTATATTGTTTATTAATTTTGTAGATTTGCTTAGTAGATCTCTTAACATCTATAGACATTATTCCGGATTATATAATTGGTCATTTTGCTGGTGAACTTGGTTGTGCTTACGCAGACGGATGTCTGACAATGGAACAAACTATTCTGTCAGCGTACTTTATTGGTTTAGCATGTGTGAAAGAAAAACTAGTTTACAGCTCTATCGCAGTTGTCAATTTTGATTACAATTCTCTTAAAGGTCTATGTCCAGAGGATATTGAAATAATATGTAGAAACAACCAAAACAGCAATATTGTAACCGGCCCCGCTAAATCTATGCAAGAATTTTTGCGAAAATTGCAGGTATGTTGATTTTTTATCTTTTATAAATTATAGATTTTTCTTTATTAATACGTAATGTACATAATGTTTTTTTTTTTAACAATCGAGTAATAACCTAATTTTTAATTTCAATTTGTCGCACTTACTAATATATATTAATTATTTTTTCATTATTAGAACAGTAACATTGACGTGAAAGCAATCTCCTGCAACAACATGCCGCATCACAGTCGTTACCTCGCTTCTCTGAAATCGCAATTTTTTACGAATTTGAACAAAATAATTGCACAGCCGAAAGAAAGGAGTCCCAAATGGATCAGCACCTCCATACCTCGCAACGAATGGTCCTATCCAACATCAAAATTATGCTCAGCAAGCTACCATATGCGTAGTATATTAAATACCGTTCTTTTTGATCAAACAACGCATATGATTCCAGATGACGCTATAATTATTGAAATTGCACCAAATAGCATTTTACAGGACATTTTGAAAGAATCGGTACATCCAAAAGTAACGAACATTGTACTGACTACGCAAAATGAACCAAATGCTATCGATTTAGTATTGCAAGGAATTGGAGAACTCTACAATTGTGGCCGGCAGCCGCGGATCGCTAATTTGTATCCACCGGTGAATTTTCCGGTTAGCCGAGGCACTCCTATGATCTCTCCATCCATTAGGTACAATATATTTTTAAATTAAACTATTGCTTATGTAAATAAACATATAATTGTATAAACTAACGTTATAATACCATCAGATGGAATCATTCTAAAGATTGGTTTGTATATAAATATGAAACAAAAAATCAAATCAAATCCAAAGAAAGACAAATAGAAATTATAATAAATAGCGAAGATTATAGCTTTATGACCGGTCACGTCATTGACGGAAGAAATTTGTTACCTGCGACAGGCTATCTAATGCTTGTTTGGGAAACTATTGGAATGATGAAGGGTAAAATACACACATCAACACCAATAGTATTTCAAGATATAAAATTTATTCGGGCTACTCATTTATCAAACAATGGCCCTGTGAATTTGGCAATTGCGATACAGAAAGGTATGCGTAAAATTTTATTCTTCCAAAAAAGCTTTTAATAATATAATTACAAGAACATGTAACATTTGATGTAAACTTATTTTAGAAGGCAAATTTGAAGTCACTGAAGGAGACAGCGTTGTTGTAACAGGTGTAGTATACGCTGTATCAAATGCCGAACAAGAAATGGTGCCGAATGATCTATTATCGGTGGATACTGACGAGGAAGAACATATGAGTTCTCGAGACATTTACAAGGAATTAAGGTTACGCGGTTACCAATACAGTGATGCATTTTGTGGCTTAAATAGCGCATCAATCTCAGGTAGCAAAGGGCACATCACTTGGATAGGTAATTGGGTGGCATTCATGGACAACATGCTGCAGATGTATATAATTGGAAAAGATGTCAGAGACTTATATATTCCAACAAGTATTGAAAAATTGGTAATTAATCCTGCACTTCACGAATCAAAATTGGGAGACGTGAAATCCGAAAAAAATAAACGTAAGTTTATTACTTACAACTAAATAAATATTTAAAAAATTATTTTTTAAAACGTAACATTTTCTAAATTGCTATATTGCAGAAGTACCAATACGTGTATATAAAGAAATAGACGTAATTAAATCAGGTGGAATAGAGATACGTGGCCTAAAAGCTACCCCAATTTCTCGCCGAAAACCAATCGGAAATCCCGTCATCGAAGAACATAAATTTATAGCTCACCAAGATCGCGCTGATATTTCGTTAAATGAAGCAATTCGAATATCGACGCAGCTAGCGCTAGAGGATTATCAGATCATTAAAGCAACAGCCATAGAGCTAGTGGAAGATACAGATGATGTAATGTTAGAAGATCTATCATCAACGTTACTGATTGAAGCTTTTGCTGATATTCCTTTAATACAAGCAAATGTTGCTATACTAACATCGCCGAATCGTTTCAAGCTAGAGGAACTGTCTTCAAATGTTTCGGTTGCAGATTTAAACGAACCATTTGTAGGCGACAAAGCTTTGATAGCTACAGGATTTAATCTTTTGACGAAACATCAGAATTCATTAAAAAAACTTTTGCCTCTTTTGAGGGATGGCGGTTATCTCTTAACACGCGAGAAATGCAATCTAAATAAATATGAAAAATATTTGAGTGAATATGCATTAAATGTTATTCTGGAAAAGCGTACGGATAAAGAAATAATTATACTATTGAAGAAAAAGGTTATAATAACAAAAACAATTCTCGTCTATATAAATAATAATAATTTCAATTGGCTCGAAGACTTGAAGCAACTTGTAGACGACGAGAATAAACACGACGGCAATAGCAGAATTGTAATTGTTGGAGAGGGGGACTTTGAATGCGGTTTATTGGGTTTTATTAACTGCTTGAAGAAAGAACCTGGTGGACAATTGGTTAGAGGTGTGCTTATTCAGGACAAGCATGCTCCTAAATTTTCCCTACAAGATCCGTTCTATATGCAACAATTACAAAAAGATATATCTGTCAGCGTTTTGCGACCTAATAAAACTTGGGGATCTTACCGACATTTGCGATTACCGCATCCAGAAGTCGAATCCGTAACTGCCGCTTACGTATGCCAAACGGTATGTGAAACCATTTGCCGAAATTTAAATAATTTATCAATGTGCTATTGACACAATAATATTGTGAATTATCTAGTTTTAAATACTTTAAAAAATTTTTCTAACAAGTCTCGCACTTTATCTAACAACTATATTTATTTATTTATTAAATATTTTCCTATAGGTACATGGTGATTTAAGTTCTTTTTGTTGGATAGAGAACAATATATCTGTCGAATCTCATGGCAAAGATATAGTACGTGTAGTCTATTCGTCCATTAATTTCAAAGATGTAATGCTAGCAACTGGCAAATTAACGTCTGACATAAAGTCGAAACGACTTCAGGACATGAGTCTTGGACTGGAATATGTAGGATACGATAGCAATGGACAACGAGTAATGGGAATTTGTGACAATAAGTATGTAATTAAATAACATACATATACAGGGTGTCTGGCAATAATCGCCCCACCGGTCATATACAGATAGAGGAGATCAAACCGAGTAGAAAAGTACTTTATTATTTTTTTATTTCGACCATTTATTTATCGTAATAAGTACTGAGTAATTAACGAAAAAGGATCGGCGAATCTGCGCGAGTAAAGCGCGCGCGGCGAGAAGAGACAGCCCACTGTTACGTGGTCGCTAGGACGCAAAGATCTAGCGTTACGCACCGCTCGTATGTTGCCGTTGTCATGACAATTGTAGAGCGCTCCTCCCAACGCTTCATCGCGCGCCTAGTGATCGCGTAGCAGTGGGACGTTATTCTCACCGCGCGCGCTTTACTCGTGCGGATTCGCCGTTTTTTTTTCGTTAATTACTCAGTACTTATTACAAAAATAAAAAAAATAGTAAAGGACTTTTCTACTCGGTTTAACCTCCTCTACCTGTATATGACCGGTGGGGTGATTATTGCCAGACACTGTATATCTACTTAATTTATCGTAATACAGAATTTGTGAATAACAAATTTGGTGTTATAGTCTTACATGATTGACACAAATTTATTCAAATAAACAGATAAAATTGTTATTTTGTTTTTTTTTTGTATACGAGGTCGTTATTTTATAATTGTTTAATCATTAATTTAATTAATGTAATAATAATGTTGTTATGATTGAAGGTGCATAGCGAATGTCGTTGTACGAGAGGAAAATTTTTTTTGGAATATACCCGATACATGGACATTTGAGGAAGCGGCTACAGTGCCGTGTATTTACGGCACGAATTATTATGCCTTATATCACTTTGGAAAAATGAAAAAAGGTGATAAAGTACTTATCCATTCTGGCACTGGTGGCATTGGACAATCAGCCATTCATCTCGCTCTTCAGGAAGGATGTCAAGTGTTTACTACCGTGGGCACTGCAGAAAAACGTAAATTCATCAGAAAACTGTTTCCGGCTATTCCCGATGAGCATATTGGAAATTCGCGAGACACTAGTTTCGAACAAATGATAATGCGACAAACAAACGGTCGTGGTGTCGACATTGTATTAAACTCTTTGGCGGAAGAAAAACTTATAGCGTCTGTTCGCTGTTTGGCAAAGAGGGGTCGTTTTCTAGAAATCGGAAAGTTTGACATTATATCCAACAATCCTTTATATATGTCTTTATTTAAAAAAGGTATCAGTTTTTATCCTGTTCTTTTGGATGAATTAATTGGACGCAATCATAAAAATAAATCTCAGTTATACAAATTAATGGCTAAAGGTTTAAAAAATGGAAATATTAAACCTATTCAGTCGACAGTTTTTCCTAAAACGGAAATTGAAGCAGCTTTTAGATACATGGCAAGCGGTAAACACATGGGGAAAGTACGTTTGCAAAAACTAAACATGTCTTATAAATTATTATTAAAAAGATTGTGCGTAACACGTAATAAATTTCATATTTTTAATACAATGATTTGTTTATAGATTATTATAAACATACAAGAGGATGGTAAATCTTTGGATTCACCTGTTCTTGCACACCGTCGTTATTACTGCTGTTGTGCCCTTGGTGATAGGGCACGGGTTCGGGATCTGCCAAGGAGTTAGGCCGGGAATCCGGGAATAATCCTTTGACGTTTTTTTTTAATAAAAAACAGTCTTCCACATATTTATTGATCTCTTGATTCATTACAAATTCCCTTACTTCTATGTAATCTAGGTTCCGTCAGGAATCCTTGCCTTAGTGTAGTATCACGGAGCCCCAAGTTACTCTTATTCACTTTTAACGAATTGTTATAATTCGCGTTCTTCTAGATTTGTGGTCCCAACGGACATACGTCCGTTTCTTGTGACTGATAGTTTTAGACCCGCCGTCGTGATCTCGCGACGGCGATTTTATATATGTGAAACTGCACTTGATTGCAGTTTTAACGATCTAACTTGCTGACGAAATTCGATCGTTCGTCAGCATTGTCGCGTAAAAAGTGAATTAGGTTTTAATTTTCGCTGCGCGATTTATCCGGTGTCTCGCATGAGCCGGAAACTGAATATTAGATATCTTAATCTGATATGCAATAGATATTTTCTTATATTTTATTAATATATATATATTTTATTATTAATAATTGGTTGTGGTTCTTTGGACCCACAACATCCTCCCCCCGTTGAGAAAAGAAAACGAGGAGATACGAGTTTTCGTAACCTTGAGGCTCCATTTATTTATTCTAAAATGGATTTCGTTCTTTCCATAGTTTTATTCCTAATATAATGGCAAGTATTATGGCAATTACAACAGCTATGCTACTTGTTGTCATAGGATAGACAAATGCTTGTTCTGCGAATGGATTTTTTAGATTGTCGTTAACATCTTTATTTATTTCCTCAAGTTTATTACTGAGGTCCATTAATTCTTTCGGATCTTGTATAATTTTTTTAAATTTTAGTCCTTGCAATAGACTTTTCTTATTTTGTGTATTCTGATCTTTGCTAAATGTTAAATTAAAATTTGGTAAATAAGTTTGTATATTCGCGATTTGCTCAACGTTTTTTGTTTTTATTGTCATATCTGTTGCAATTACCTTACAGTTTTCTTTTAACGTTATGTTTCCTGTTCGCTTAATTACTACAACAGTTTCTTTATTATTTTTACAATGTATATATATTTGTTGTTCCTTAAGTGTAGAGTACAACCATGTGTTTTTAATGCTATCCATAAAGTTTGATTACTCTTAATATAACGCTTATCGCAATTATCCGCATTTTTTGTTATATGTGAGTACGTTTGTATTTCGCAAAGAGAATTTGTGTTTACAATATAAATAGGACTATAAGGTTCGCATAAATATGTATTGTGTACATTGATACATTTATTTAAGTTTTCTTTTGTTATAGTCATGTATGTCGGTCCGTCTGTACTTATCGCGATTATATGTTGATTTACTTCAGTGAAAACGAAAATATTGTCATGGTCATGTATAGGTAAAGGAATTATTTTTATTATTTTGTATTTTGTCTTTTGAAAGGGTCTTGTGATTCTCGCGAGTGCTACTGTGTGTCAGTTCTTGTTAGATCGTGTCTAATGATGGATCCTTCTTTTGAAAATTTAATTATTATTGTGCGGCCTACGACCGGCCAGTGAGTGGTGATTGTGCGTGAGTTAACTACGGCGGAGCTATTGGAGGACGTAGTTCCTGCTTACGTTCAGGGTTCGGTGGAGCGATGTCATATTCGCTGCGAAAGAACGGCTCTTACCCTTGAACTCATCGAAGGGTTGCGTAGTGCGGTGTCGAGGCAGTTTCGATTTGGTGGGCATCGTCGTCGTCGTGTGGGGTATTTAGAGTGGCGACGTGCAATGTTGGCCATACTCGAGGCGACTTGCACCCTGAATCGGATTTTTTGGCTCCAGGAGGAGGCCAGCGAGAACGAGGATTATCCTGATTCTCCATAATGCGGTAAGTGTGATTTAGTTTTTCGATAAAATGCTTAATGCGGTTTGCATGCACCAGCATTGTTTTTCGCCCCTTTTTTATGATGTAGTTAACGCTTGATTTTTTCTCAATTACTATGTAAGGTCCTGTCCATAACGCGTCAAGTTTTTTCGAGCGTCCTCGTCTTAGTGTTTCGTCGTATAATAATACCTTGTCGCCTGCTCTAAGTGTGCTTATATTAGCCTTTTTGTCGTAGCTTTCTTTTGACTTTGCTTTCTCCTCTTGCATGTTCGCTTTCGCTACCTGGTGTGCTGTACGCAATCTTTCTTTGAACTCGGATATGTAGTCATCATACGTATACGTTAATTTCGGAGGACATGTCAGGGCCGTAGGGAGCGTAACCTGGTGTCCGTACAACAGTTCAAATGGCGTATAACCTGTCGCTGTATGTGGTGTAGTATTGTATGTAAACATCGCGTAGGGCAGCCATTCGTCCCAATCGGTCTGATCTCCGTTTATGTAGTGTCGCAAGTACTCTGCTAGTGTCCTGTGCGATCTTTCGAGCGCGCCGTTACTTTCCGGGTGGTACGCGCTTGTACGAATCTTCTCAATTTTTAACAGTTTGCAAGTGCTCTTAAACACTTCGCTCATAAAATTCGTTCCCTGGTCGGTGAGAATTTTATCAGGCACTCCGTATTCCAAAATTATTTTTGTAACGAATGCCTTCGCTACTGTACCAGCTTCCTGATTTTCGATGGGCATTGCCTTGCTCAATTTCGTGAAATGATCTTGGAATGTTAGTACGTATTTGTTTCCGGTTAGAGTTACGGTTAACGGTCCTACTATATCTAGTGCGCATTTTTCGAATGGCCTATCCGGAGTATCGGTAATAATCATTGGCGTTTTACTTCGCCGTTTTAATTTATTCTTTTGGCAATGCTCGTATTTGGCGATGTATTGTTTTACGTCTTTTGTTAACCCTTTCCAGTTGTGAGTTAAACGGATTCGATTTATGGTGCGTTGCACGCCTTGATGCCCGCCTATCGGTGCATCATGATACTCATATAATATTTGCTGTTTCTCTTCCTCCGTGTACCTTTTTATCTCTTTTTCGCTATCTCTTTCTTCTTCTTCTTCGTCACTCTCTTTCTCCTTGTCGATTATATGTATAGCGTGAGCGACGTTGCGACTTAGTGCGTCAGCATTTGTATTGTATTTTCCGGCTTTGTGTACGATTTCATAGTCGTACTCTTCCAATTTCAGTCTCCATCTAATTAGACGAGATCCTGGATCGGTCACGTTAAACAACCAAATTAGCGGTTTATGGTCGGTGACAATTTTAAATTTGGTCCCGTATAGGTACGGTCGAAAATGTTTGACCGCCCACACAATCGCGAGTAATTCTTTTTCCGTCGTGTTATAATTTTGTTCTGCACGAGAAAGAATTCTGCTAGCATAAGCTATTGGTCGGTCTTGTCCTATCATTCCTTGTGACAAGATACCTCCTATCGCGAAATCCGATGCGTCGGTAGTTAGTATAAATTCATCGTTGAAATTTGGGTACTGCAAGACGGGGGCGGTAATTAGTTTCTCTTTTAGATTGTCAAAAGCTTTTTGCTGCTCTTGTGTCCACTCGAATTTTACTCCCTTTTTAACTAATTTTGTGAGTGGTTTGACTATTTTCGAAAAATTTTCGATAAACCGTCTATAATAGCCCGCCAGTCCTATGAATGATTGCACATCCTTGACTCGTTTTGGCGTAGGGAAATTCTTTACTGCCTGGATTTTTCCAGGGTCAGGCATAATTCCATGTTCGGTAATTATGTGTCCTAAATATGCCACTTCTTTTCTAAGAAATTCACACTTGTCCGGCTGTAATTTCAGATTATTGTCGCGTATTTTTTGTAATACTTCTAATAGTCGCCGGTTGTGGTCTTCTAAACTAGCGCCGTATATCACGATGTCGTCTAAATAGACCAGACACCGTATTCCTTGTATGCCCGCCAGAATAGTATTCATTAATCTTTGAAACGTTGCCGGGGCATTCTTTAGTCCGAACGGCATCCGATTAAATTCATAATGCCCGTAGGGCGTTGAAAAAGCCGTTTTTTGCTTATCTCTGTCTGCCATGGGTATTTGATGATAGCCCGATGCCAGATCTAACGTTGTAAAATATTTCGAATTCCCTAGTTGGTCCAAAATATCTGTTATATTTGGCAGTGGAAAAGAGTCTCCGACTGTTAGGTCGTTTAATTTTCGGAAATCGACCACGACTCTCATTTTAGGTTTTCCCGAAGCGTCTGTTTTCTTCGGTACCACCAAAAGTGGTGCGTTCCATTGGCTCGAGCTTGGACGTACGATATCGTTTCTTAACATTTCCTGTACCTGTCTATTTACTTCGGCCTTATGCTTCTCCGGTAATCTATACGGTCGCGTATTCGCGGGTGCCGTACCGGCTTGAGTTACGATCTCGTGTTGCAGTGCCTCGGTGCAGGTCAGGGGTTCTCCGTCCAAATGGAATACATTATCGAAATCTTCGCAGATTTTAAGTAGAGTTTTTCGCTCTTCGTTATTTAAGTGATCGAGACGAAGCGCCTCTTTAATTCGTTGCATGCGTGACAAGGGAATTTCCTTCGGTATATACGTCTGAGCTATTAATATCTCGGCATTTTCTTCTGTCTTTACTTCTTCAATTTCTACTACTGGAGCTTGCATTTCTATTTTAGTTTCGGTAGTATTTATTATGCTAATCGGGCAACTATTATTTTTTGGCTCGACTAGGCAATTTCCGATAAATATTCCTGGTCTAGTTTCCACTGCTTGGATTATTCCTGCTGTGTTTTCTTTAGTTATGGCTGTTATAATAGTTTCGCTTCTAGCTTCTAAAGTAAACTTTTTGCATGGAAAAAGCGTAAATAAATTTTTATCGATGCGTAGTTTTTTGGTAGTATAGTCCCAAGATGCTTGATATTTTTGTAGGAAGTCGGCTCCGAGGATTCCGTCATATTCGATAGGAAAGTCGTCTTTTATCACGTTTAATTCATGTTTAACATTTCTTGTTTTTAACGGAATAGTTGCTTGCATTACGCCTATAGTATCCGCTTTGTGCCCTGTTGCGCCAATGATTGTTATCTTTTTATCGTATATTATGGTTTCATCTTTCAATTTATTCAATTTTATTAGACTCATGGTAGCTCCTGTGTCGATCAACATATTTATTTTATCGTCAATCACTTCATTCATGGGTAGTGAAATCAGATCGAGCTCAGTGTGTGCATGATTTATCTCATCAGCTGTTAGTACCTTATGCTCTCGTACTGTCTTAGCTGTTGCTTTAATTGTTTTCCTTTCTGCATCGTCGTCCTCAGTCTCGCGATGCTTATTAGTTTTATTTATGGTATTTCGCGTGTTTGATTCTTCATTTATTTTCTTATTTTTAGTATATTCCGGTTTTCCGTTTAATATCCAACATTCGGTACGGTTATGTCCGGATTTCTTGCAATAATTACAATGTTTATCCAGCGTATTAAATCTTGATCCGCTCGGTTTAGGCAAAGTGAATTGATTACCGTAGCGGCTCGTTCGGCAATCGCGACCGTAATGTCCTTGCTTGCCGCATTTATGGCATTGAATTGCCTTAGGATTATTAAAACTTTTATTCGCGTTGTACGCGGAATCACGTGGTCTCTTTAATTTTTCCTCTGCTTTGGCCCCTTCGATGGCTTCTTGCAGGGTTGCATATCGTTGCGCGCGTATTATCATTCGTATATCCTCGCGCAGTCCATACACAAAGTTTTGTAGCGCTAGCTGTTTAACTGTATCTAATATAGTGCGTTTATCTTGCGGTGTCTTTCCTGGACTGTCTGTTAGAGATTCGTATAGCTGCATCGCTAAATGGTCTGCTCGTGCCCCATATTCTACTGCACTTTCTCCGGGTCGTTGTTTCAAATGATTAAATTCAATTTGAATCGATGCAGGATTTTTCTTAGGGTAGTAAAAGCTTTCCAGTTCGTTTTTTAACTGTTCAAACGATCTGATATCTTTGATCTCAAAATTTATTAATGCTCTGCCTTGCAATTTAGTCGACATTATGACGTCGAGTAGCTCGTCTGCGAACTCGGGCTTTACATACTTCATTGCACATGTACAAGCGCTTAGAAATGATTTTAAGTTCGTTCGTGACGTACCGTCAAAAATAGGTATTAAATTTATCGCGTTTTTTGATGTCATGTAGCGTTGTGCGTCAGTGGATTGTCTGTTTCGTATGTCTTCAGTAGTTCGACCGTATGAAATGTCGGTTTCGCGTTCTTGTCGTGGATTTCGTTCGTGATGATGCGCATGAAGATACTCAAATAATGTCGCGATCTGTTCGCGCATTTCGTGCATTGTTTCTTCTAGTGCTGAAATCTGATTTTTATTTTTTGGGCGTGTTCCCGTTCGAAGTCCGCTGGCTTCGTTTTCTCTTGTATTTTGCTCCATTAATGCGGATATTTCGTTTTCTATTTCGATGTCTGCCTCACTCTTCCTTCTTTGAGACATTTTTTCGTTTCTTCTTTCACGGATTTCGTTCGGATCAAATATGCTACTATCGTATGATGTTAGCTCAAACTCGCTGTAATCTGACACGCGGCTTGGTGTTTTACTAATGTAAGGTCTAGTCTTTTTAGTTTTTACTTCTATCACGGTATCGTTAAGAGCGGGAATTAAACTTGAATCGATATCTTCGAAAGTGTAATCTCGTTTAGTTTCTATGTTTGCATCCAATTCGTCGTCGGTATCACCGTCCGAGTTTGTGTATTGTAATGTACGGCGTACGTTATCGCTTATGTCGCGAGTCGCGTCTTCGATAACGCGTATCGGGTTTAACGCTGTGCGGATTGCGTGTCGCGCTTGGTTGCTTAATAGCCACGACCTATTTCGTATGGGACCGGGGTCGCTTTCGCTTTTGTACATTCACGCGTTTTTATATTTTATATAATGGTTCGGACTTACAGTAGTAGTAGTATGATCGCTCGCATGTTGCCTCGTCCTTAGCTGCGGTTCGCTGTCCGGCTGTAGATCGTAGGCTGTAGGTGTAGGTCGCTCGGCTGCTTTCTGCGGCTGGCTCCTATTTCGCTGACTCCGCTCGGCACTGCTTGGCTCTGGATAGTCTGCTGCTGCGCTGCTACTCTGCTTACCGTTGCGTTGGTCGGGGTCTTCTCGTTTCAATAATCTCCGTATTGAAACTTGTCCGCCGACTATTTTGCACTTAATTTTCGGCTGCTTACTGCTGCGTTGGTCGGGGTCTTCTCGTTTCAATAATCTCCGTATTGAAACTTGTCCGCCGACTAATTTTCACTCACTTAAAATTTTTTCTTTTTGTTTCAGGCTCTGGACTTTCCGGGTTCCTGGTCCCGAAGGAGAGGCAGATCCCACCGCTGCCACCAGAATTTTGTTGTGCCCTTGGTGATAGGGCACGGGTTCGGGATCTGCCAAGAAGTTAGGCCGGGAATCCGGGAATAATCCTTTGACGTTTTTTTTTAATAAAAAACAGTCTTCCACATATTTATTGATCTCTTGATTCATTACAAATTCCCTTACTTCTATGTAATCTAGGTTCCGTCAGGAATCCTTGCCTTAGTGTAGTATCACGGAGCCCCAAGTTACTCTTATTCACTTTTAACGAATTGTTATAATTCGCGTTCTTCTAGATTTGTGGTCCCAACGGACATACGTCCGTTTCTTGTGACTGATAGTTTTAGACCCGCCGTCGTGATCTCGCGACGGCGATTTTATATATGTGAAACTGCACTTGATTGCAGTTTTAACGATCTAACTTGCTGACGAAATTCGATCGTTCGTCAGCATTGTCGCGTAAAAAGTGAATTAGGTTTTAATTTTCGCTGCGCGATTTATCCGGTGTCTCGCATGAGCCGGAAACTGAATATTAGATATCTTAATCTGATATGCAATAGATATTTTCTTATATTTTATTAATATATATATATTTTATTATTAATAATTGGTTGTGGTTCTTTGGACCCACAACACTGCCTAAGCGATAGAACTTACATTATACTAGGCGGCTTGGGTGGATTTGGTTTAGAATTAACTGACTGGCTGATACTTAGAGGGGCTAAGAATGTCCTACTAACTTCGGAAACTGGAATAAAAAATGGCTATCAGCGAATGAGGATTGAGTTATGGAAATCGTACGGTGTAAACGTGCAGATAGTTAAAAACGCAAATCTTGCTAATCTCGAAGAATGTGAACATTTTCTACAAATGGCGGAGAAACAAGCACCAATAGATGCGATATTTAATCTTGCTGTGGTTTTGAAAGATTGTCTACTTAGGAACCAAACCATGGAAACTTTCACGGCATCTTTCCTGTCGAAAGCCTGGATGACACAGACATTAGATAAAGCATCTAGAAAGATCTGTTTAAAACTTCGACATTTTGTAATGTTTTCTTCCGTTTCTTGCGGAAAAGGGAACGCTGGACAAACTAATTATGGGATGGCCAATTCCATCATGGAAAGAGTGTGTGAAAAAAGAGCGGAGGAAGGACTACCGGGATTGGCAATTCAATGGGGAGCTGTAGGTGACGTAGGGCTCGTTGCTGACATGCAGGAAAACAATAAAGAGTTAGTTATTGGCGGTACCCTGCAGCAAAAAATATCTTCCTGCCTTGTAGAACTTGAGAAATTTTTGCTCCAAAACCGACCAATCGTAAGCAGCATGATCGTAAGTGAAAAGAAAACGCGGTTATCCGGATTAGACAACATAGTGGAAATCGTTGCTAATATTATGAGTAAGAATTAACAAACAGATTACTTTCTTTCATTGCCTACTTAGAACGTGATAATTTTTGCATGCATTATTTACTTTGATATCACAACATCCCAAAAGTCATTGTTGCACGCACAAATGCGTACACAAACATATATACGCAAACTTTCATGTACAATATAATAAGTCATAACATTTCTATGAATTTTGTATTGCAGATATAAGAAATATGAAAATAATTAATCAAAATACATCTTTGGCTGAACTTGGAATGGATTCCATGATGACTGTGGAAATCAGACAAACATTCGAACGAGAATTTGATATCTTGCTCACTCCACGAGAACTACGAACCCTCACATTTGCAAAACTGATTGAAATGTCCAATGTAAACGTTAGCAACGAGACACAAACTGAAGAGGCAACTGAAGCGGCAACTGATATAAATAAGACATATCTTACGAAAGAACAGAAATTGTTATTTGGTGTTTTGAGAAATCAAGATTTTGTTTCAGAAATTTGTTTAGATCTTCCGACCAACACAGTGGATAATTCAACTCATGTATTTTTTATACCAGGACTTGATGGCTGCGGAACAATATTTAATCATTTAACGCTAAGAATTAAATTTTCGGCAACATCCTTGCAATATGGCTACATCGGTGTTGCAAACACTTTATCCGAGATGGCTGATCATCTCTTAATGGTATGTAATTGTAATTAAATGTTTTGCAAAAGTATATAATCACAGTTAGTAATAATTTGTATTGTTTTTATTTGAAAGTTTTATTTAATGTTTTGCCTAACTATGCGTTTAAGTTCCTTAAAATTTACATTTTTCATGTTATATTTTCAAAATTTATTCTGTCCTACTTTCTTGTTTTTATAATTATTAAAATTTTTCTATAGACGCGGAGACAGTATTATACCATATTTAACCATAACAATATCATTATCAGAAATTGGATTTTTACAGTGCTATCCGTGCATGGTGTCTTGACAATTATATTTGTTACTATTAAAATTTTTATATTGTCATATGATTTTGGAATAGAAAATGGCATTTAGCTTACAGATGCAAAAGTTGCTAAATAAATTTATTTTTGTCTTTGTTTCTTCAGTGCATATCATCACGAATAAGAGACAAAAAGAAAGTCGTAATAACAGGATATTCTTTCGGTTCTTTACTTGCAATTGAACTAATAAGAAGATTGGAGGCTACGGATACTAAAAGTCGATTAGTTCTCATCGATGGAAGTCCGGAATATATAATGAGTAGTGAAATCAATAAGTTTTGCTATATGAGCGATGAAGAAATTCAAATTAATATTATGATCATTATTCTAAAGATTTATGAAACAGAAATCGATGAAGAGGTAAGACTCCATTATTTATATTTTTGAATTAATTAAATTAATACATTTTTTATTGCAGATATTTTATGTATGCCTTATTTTTTACTGTCAGTTTTATATTGTAAATATTTCTCATTTTATGTTAAGTTGATTTTAAAAGTAGAACGTATAATTTGACAGGTTCTATTAGAATTAAGAAAATGTGAAACTTGGGAAGAAAGATTTGAAGTTTTCGCTCAATACTTTTCAAAAGAAAATTCACTTCTGTCACGCCCTAATTTACAAACATTGTATGCAACAATTTATAAAAACATATTGTCTATTCGGCAATATGATTCTTCTACATTACTGCGTATTAAATCACCCATAACGTTGTTAAAACCTACGTTGTCATATGCACCTGAACTCGAAGAGGATTATGGTTTATATAAGGTATTTTAAGAAAACATTTTATCAGTATTCATTATTTAATATACCAAATTTTACAATATTTTTGATAAAATTTATAACGTTTAAGATAACTGAAAATAAGGTGGTAGTACATTACGTCAAAGGTAGTCACGTGACGATCTTAGCAAACGAGAAAGTGGCGGCTGTAATTAATGAAGAAGCGTTTTAATGTAAGTAATTTTATTATTGACGTTAACAACTATAAAATCTTATTTAAAATAAATGTTGTTACTGTTTCTGAAGTCACATGCATTACTGTGATTAATTTTGTAACTATGTGAAAAATTTTTATTCAATTTTTTTATCTTATTTGCTTTAGATTGCACATTAAAAAATTATTACAAAATATTAATTAAAATATTTTGTTATTTTGATAAATATATGCATGTGAAATTTTATGTATTATATGAGTTCTATTTATTATTATTAGTACATTTGCATAAAATATACAATTGCCATGTCTCTACTCAAACTATTATATTTCAGAATGAGGCTTACGCAACCGTAACAGAAGTACATTTTTCGCTAACGGGTCAATACAAAGTTCAACTTGTTTGTCGTACGGTTTATGAGACGTACAACGATAACAAAAGGATAGATTTTGTATCTTCTATTCTATGATATCATCGTACTTTGGTTTTTTGTTTTAAATAAAGAATTTAATATTCTTTACTGGAAACGGAATTTTGTGTAATCTTTTGTGGTGGAGGAATGTGAGCAATGTTTAAAATTAAAATTCAAACTGTGGTTTCAAAATTATTTAATTATAGAAATAATAAAGTAGAGATGCACCGGATACCGGATATGTATCCGGTTATCCTGTATTATCCGGCCTCTGCCGAATAATACTGGATAGCCGGATATTTTCTTTTATCCGGCCGGATACCGAAAATCCAAATGTGACTAATGCGAGTATTACCGAAGAAATAGCTAATGGACAAGTTGAATTTCAAAGAAAACTTAGTGACAGATCTAAGAAAAAAAGGCAAATATATCAAACTGAACTCAAGAAATATTTAGTATTACCGCTAACAAAAAGAACAGACAATCCCATATCGTGATGGAAAAAACATCATTCTAAATTTCCAAATTAAAAAAATCTTGTTTTTTGAAATATTTAAGGCTCCTGGTCCCGTAGCCGTGAACTTCGCGTTGACAGTGGCGACATAATTGTGGTAGGAATAAAAACCTAGTCGAATTTACCTAGTCGATTTATTGTATAAGTAAATAGTGTAACAGTTTGACCTAATCAATTGATACGATAAAAGTAAATTACTGAATAACATACAAAATGCTAATTTATAATTCAAAAATTTGTTTACAAAAAAATAAACGCGATAAATACAGAATATATATAGCTTAGTACCGTTACCGACATGTCCATATGACAGAAATTCTCATGCAGCGTCTTAGGTGGAGAATCGATGAACTATTAGACGTGAAAAAATGACATGTTGACTACCCAATTTATTCTTGCGTGCCATTTCGTTAATATTCGTTAAATGTTAGTGCTGTGATATGTGACGTGTTCATGAAACCTGTAAAATTATCCGAAAACTAAGATTAGCAGGGAAAGCCCAACGTAGAAGGAGTATTTTCTACTCATACAGACAGCTGTCAACCGTGTGTTTTCTCGCATAATTAGGCTTCGCTTCACGGTTGATTTAACGATTGTTTATAACCTGTCAAGGAAAAAGCATAGTTTTCGGACAATTTTACAGGTGTCTTAAAGCGATCTAGAGTGTTACTTTGTTAAATTATTATTTTATTTAGAAATGGCACGCAAGAATTCTCGGCGTGTCATTTCTCGCTTCTGACGTCACGAATCTAATATGGCTGCGGTGACTACCCAGGAGCCTTAAGTGCTCCACCTTCTTCAGTAAATTCAGAAAAACTATTTAGTTCCGCAGGGAACGTTTACACAGACCATCGAAATAAATTACATTCAGACAATGCAGAAATGCTAATTTTTATAATGAAAAATTTAAATATTTAATTTTTATTTTTAATAACTGTTTAACAATCAAGAGAATTGACAATAAAATATTATTTTAAAGTAAATAACAATATTTTCTTTTCTTTATTTAATTGATAATTAACTCCATTTTTTAAATATTGGAATGTTTCTGCCGGATAATATCCGGTTTATCCGAAAAAATAGTGTCCAGCCGGATTATCCGGTATCCGGTCGCGAGAGTATACGTTTATCCTATATCCGGCTATCCGGTAAAATCACTATCCGGTGCATTCCTATAATAAAGTTGTTGTTATTTACATGAGGTATATTTCAAATGTACACAACTAAATAAAATATATAATAAAAAATAAAAAGGAAAAATTTTTGATTAATTATTTGTATTGGATTAGTTGTATTGGATTGATTAAAAAGTTTTTTCGGATTTGTCAATAAAAATAAATGTAAAAATTATTTTTTAATTATTTTTAATTAATTTTAAATATTAAAAAGTTACTTTGATAACTATTTATGAAAAAATTTGCTGCAGTAGCCCATAACTCCCATGTCCGTCTTCGAGAGGTATCTCGTAATTCAGGAATTTCTCGTACTAGTGTTTCGAGAATCCTGAAGCATCACAAATTCCATCCCTATCATATCTCAATGCATCAGGAACTTCATGGCGATGATTTTAATAATCGAGTGGTGTTTTGCAATTGGGCACTCACACAAATACAAAGAGACCCACAATTCTTTTATCGAGTAATGTTCTCCGACGAATCAACTTTCACGAACCATGGCAATGTTAATCGTCACAACATGCATTACTGGAGTGTGGAAAACCCACACTGGTTACGTGAAGTTGAGCATCAGCGTCCTTGGTCCGTTAACGTTTGGTGCGGAATCATAGGTGACAAACTAATCGGTCCCGTATTTATTGAAGGTACATTGAACGGAGAAAAATACCGTAACTTATTGCAAGATGAACTACCGATTCTGTTGGAAGATGTACTTCTCGAAGTGCGACAGAACATGTGGTTCCAGCATGATGGTTGTCCAGCACATTATTCAGCAATAGTACGAGAAGTGTTAAATCGTAATTACAATGATTGCTGGATCGGTAGAGGTGGTCCGGTAAATTGGCCTGCCAGATCGCCAGACCTTACGTCACCAGATTTCTTTTTGTGGGGTTACCTTAAAGAAAAAGTGTATACAGAAGTACCAAATACTCGAGAAAACATGGTGAAACGTATTAGATATGCTTGCGCACAAATAACGCCAGATACACTTTCTACATGTGTACAAGCATTCCAAGCTCGAGTTAATAAATGCATCGAAATGGAAGGTCATCATTTCGAGCATTTATTGTAATTGAATAGTGAGAGGCGAGGGGACTCATCGAAATAAAGCACCCCGATGGTGAGAGAAAATGGCAAAAACTAATTTTTACTGATTACAGCGCCATCTATCACGATTTGAAAAAATGTTTCGGACAAAACTTACGTATTTTTTTCCAAGGAATCCGAATCTGCAATAAAAAATGGGGGTTCCCATTTGAAATTTCAAAGTTGCCACCCGCTCCACCCTCAAAGGGCGGTGGGGGCGAGTTAATTTTTACACATGCAGACGTCCCCCTTGATAATATTAAAAGTTTATTTGGGACATTTTTTCGTACAATGCTTATTTTTCGAAATATTTAGTTGTCTCAAGTTAAATGAGACACCCTGTATATGTATATTTTTTCAAACATTTATATATTAACTTAATTGGTGCATTTAAAAACAGGAATTTCTTAAACTCCAATAGCACTCACTTCAAATCATCATATCTTTTATACTTTTGATTTTCGGACTTTTTGCCAGAGGAAACTTTTGATCAGCATCATCTAAACTAAAACATATTTCAATTTCAGCCAATTTAACCAAACTCATTTTTTTATATAAAATATGCGGGGTTCTTTATAATTGAGTCCATCTTTTATGATATGAAATATAAATGTGATTCGGTATCCATTTTTTAATCGAATTTTCACAATCTCTGTTAAATTCTTCTGGTGGGGTTAGATGGTAAGTGAGATAGTGGGTGTTTACGATAATTCAAGTTCGAGTTAGTTTCACTAGGACCGAAAAATGAGATAGACATAACCATCTAGAATCTTTATGATTTATGACAACTCAACGCTGTCTTGTATTGCTTGAGTTAAATTAATTGAATTTGTTGAGTTTATAGAGCAAATTTTATTGTAATAAAAAAATGTTAACTGCAAATCAGTCTATGAAAGAAACAAATAATGTTGGTATGTATGTTGGTATACCTCTTTAATAAATATAATTATATATATATGTATATAATTATATTTATTAAACTCAACAAATTCAATGAATTTAACTCAAGCAATACAAGACAGCGTTGAGTTGTCATGAATCATAAAGGTTCTAGATGATTATGTATATCTCATTGTCGGTCCTAGTGAAACTAACTCGAACTTGAATTATTGTAAACACCCAGTGGCTTAGTTTACACCGATTGTTTAGTACGCGTACCAAGTACTAAATCTGCTTCTTTGATTGGCGCAGATTTTACACTAAACGATTAATACCTATCGGAGAAGCAGATTTAGTACTTGGGACGTGTACTAAACAATCAATGTAAACTAAGCCAGTGAAATGGCTTTATCTCTATTGAATTCATAATCACGCTTCTTTTTGCGTAATTGGATGTTAAGAAAAGAAATTTAAAAATCTCCCCAAAAATGGGTTTTTTATACCAGTCAAATATAATGCACCCATCTCATATTAAATAATTTAGTCTTAAATAATCTATATTTACTAATAAATAACATTAAATAAATAAATAATAATACAACCAATAAATTTCAATTAGACTTATGTTACTTATATTACAAAATTAGAAAATGGGATTATTAAATGTACAGCGGAGATGATACTACATTCAATTACGTCAACTTGCTTATAACAATTGCGCTTCAGCGCTTCATTACCCAGTCTTCAAACGATATTCGATATCAAGAGACACGGTAGTGTCTCAAGCCAAGTTCACGCGCAGCGCAAGACCGAACGTGTATCTTTACGCGAGCCCGAAGAGCCCAGAGAGCCGAGATTATCGGAACTCGATAATGCCTGGGCCGATCGAGTTGATAATAGTCTCAATCGATAGCGCATACCCAAAATATATTATAAAAGTATGCTTGTTTTTGCTCTACGTGCTCTATAAATAAATATATAAAAATCCAAAGTCGAAATGTCAAAAATATTATCTTAATTTCTAGGATGTACAGTTATCATTTTTCACACTAGATGGCTATAGTGATGTTAGTAGCTAGGTTTGTGTTGGTGGCGCTATAGGAAATAGCCGCGCATACCAAATAACCTTACAGAAGATGTGTCAAAATAATAATATTGAATTCGGCCACTCGCACTACATTGCACTGGTGCACCATATATGTAATACTCCTATATTGCTAGTCTCGTATCTTCACAATGAGAGAGATGAGCCCTATAAAAGAGAGATGCACGAATTCCAAATATGGGCATGGACGGTCAAGCCTCATTATGCGCAGGCGCGTCTATTGAGTGAGTGTGAGCGAGAGACAAAGCATTAGAAAATAAAACGGAAAGAACGCGAAACAGAGAAAACATTACCCGGTCGCGCCCGAATGTATATTTGCAACGTACCTCTGACGGATAAATGTTAATTAACGAATAATAATATTTGAAGAGAAAGATTGAAATTATAGATGCAGGGTTTTTTATTTTAATTGACGTTCTAAAATATCTCGAGAATAAGATATGGAATTGGAAAATGTAATCTTTTTATGTAGAAGCGTTTTTGATAGTTCAAGCAAGTCATTATTACTGTTTTAAATGGAACGATCCTAAGATTTAATTTACATCGATTCCTCAGAATATTCAGCGTAAAAAGTTGTACGAGTAAAATAGACAAAAATGGAATACAAAATATTTTATGCTTTAATCTGACGTATTTCAACATAAAATATCTCGTAAATATTTCTTCAAATCTTCATGAAATAAATCATCTCATCAGTAATCTTTTTCAGAAAAGAGAAATGATGGTACATAAGTAAATACATAAAAGACGTACATATTAGATTGGATCAAATTTAATGTGAAATTATAAGAAATACATTTTACTTGGGTTTTTTGAATTTGTGAAATGTAGGATAAAATAAAGATTGTGCTTATGTCCACAATTTCTTTTAATCGGTTACGTATATATAATGTTATATTTTTATGAATATCTTTACACAATTAGTCGTGATTAAATAATATTAACTTTGTGTATTTATTTCGAAGATAAACTTCCATTCTTTGCTGCCTTTTTCTGACACAAAAAACAAATTCGCACCATCGCACAGATCACGAATATAAATTATGTGAAAATATCGCCTAACGCTGTTTTAGAAAATGTAACCGCATGCGCACAAAGCAGCTGGACCGTGCGCGAGAGAGAAGCTATTATACGTCTGCACCGTAATGTTTGGGCTAAGGATCGACACTCTTCTAGCGATATAGGAGTATTACATATATGTGGTGCACACTCAACATTGCTTAATGTTCACCAGTTTTTTATTCGTGTTCATCAGAGTAGTGTAGTGCAGTGTAGTGCGAGTGATCAAATTCAATATAAATGTATTAAGTAAAATAAGTGTATATGTATATAGGTTATAAATATTGTGTTTTAATTTTACCCATTGAAATATATACCATACTGGAACGAGCACGCCTTTGTTCTCGACCGGTCAGATGGAGATAGCTGTTCGGATTTGGATCTCTCTATCTAACCAACAGTCTCGGTCACGTGTTCACGGCTACTATTAGTCGAGAGTAGACGAGATAGAAAGAGAAATCCGGTACCGAGTCACTGCCTTGTCTGACCGTTTTGTCGAATGGAGGGGGTAGCGCCTTCCAGTATAGTATATATTTCAATGATTTTACCCAAGATCTATAGAGAGAAGGTTACCTAACGCGCAAAGAAAGACGAGCGGCAAGAGGGGCAAATGCTGAGCGGGGCGAGCGGCAAGAGGGGCAAATGCTGAGCGGGGCGAGCGGCAAGAGGGGCAATGATGATCTCATCGACAAACAGTAGCTGTCTCTCTCGCACGTTTTAGTGTTTTCTCTCTCGCTCCTTTAATATAGAAATGCTTTGAGTTTTTATCGAAAAAATACTTTTATTTTGTAAAATATTGATAGTACTGAAAATTGCGAAATAATAATTGAAAAGTAAATTAGAAAGGCGCTATAAATTACATATATTGCAAATTATAGCGCTAGATATTTAACGTTTATAATGTTAAATATCGCTGCAACAGATGCATTTGTAATACAAATTGCTTTGTACTCGTATTTAGACTGTAATATCAATGAAAATAAAATATAATTTGGGGATATACACAAAAAACATCATTTGTAAAGTAGTAAAATAAAAGAAAAAATAGTACATTGTAAACTTTAATTACTAAGAAACGATAGTCACTGCACGTAGCAAAACTAATATGTGTCAGGATGGGATCAACGGAGCGGTAGGCGGAATAAAATAAATGTCCAGAGGCCCTTGTGTGTTGTTGACGCACTTTATTGCGCACCATGTGCCTCGTCTGAGTTCCGGTCTAGAACTGCCTGACTAACTTTTCTCGCATACAGCTCTGTTCGATTCTTTACTTTCGAGATTAGGGGTCGATATATATATATCGACCTAACTAAGTATCGAGATGTAGGTCGCCATTTATAAAATACGTTCTGGGGGTCGATTGTGTATCTTTGTCGACTTTCCTCGCCTCTCGTATTTTCATCTCACATGAAAAAATACGCGCGATTGGCTATAAGCGTAGTGAAAATGCGATATCCTTAGGCTCACGAGAGTGAAAATCACAGATGTGAGATGTGAGTGCGAGCAATGGTCGAATGTTTGTATATCATATTGTATTATCATATATAACCAAGTACAATCGGCTGTGTTCCAATATTATTTTTATCATTATAATTCATTATAATTTGAAAATAATGAACGTTACTGAGAAACAAAAAGACTTAATGATCCGTTTCATGCAACAACACCCCGATTTTGGAAGGATAATGTAGATACAAATAAGATATAAAATATAAATATGTCATATGAATTTATATCCATTGTGCGTTACGTTTGATATCTATATATACCAATTTTTTTTATTTCTCTAAAATATTTAATATTTATTTTGTTCATAATATTTTTTTATATTGTCTAATTCTAAATCAAAAATAAAATATAATTTATTTGTATCTATATACCTGTACAATTTGAGAAATGTATTATCCGAGATATCAAATGGATCCTGTGTATCCCTCAATCTTCTCCTTATTATATTTAAATTTCTTTGCTGCCTTTTATTCCTATCTCTCTCATTTTCTTCTATCATCAGCAACATAACCAAATCCATTTTTTATACGCTGGCTCCGTGAGACTGCACAATACGATGCAAATTCGACACAATTTGACTGAATTCGACATCTAAATACTTGTCGAATAATCTCACGTGAAATAATTCGCATTTTCACTATAGTGAAATTTACACAATCAAGTGAATGTTCACTTTTGTTATTTTCACTAGGTTTTGAAATACACAATCGACCCCCTGGACAACCTTAATCTAGTTTCTTATTCGTGATTGGCTTACAGCTCGGCCAATCCTGCGAGTACATTCGTCCCGGATGTTTTAATACATGAAACAAACAAAATATAATACGATGACAATGTTTTCGCACCGATAAAAATAAAAATAAAATATGTCGCAAACAAAAGCAAAAATTATAAAAAATGTTCATAAATCAGTCTCTTCGGGCTTTTCTGCCAATCACAGTTCTGTTACTGAGTATCACTTCACTGCTTAAATGCTACTTAACTTAAATACAATGTGTAATCTTAAATATTAGACCTTAAAATATTAAGCCTTAATCTTAATTCAATTCAGATAACGGTTTAAACCATAGTTTCAATCGGTCAGGTGAAAGAATTGAATTATAGGGTTTCTGAGTTATCGGAAACCCAGGAATATCTTCAATAACATAACGATTTTTGTTAAGGACTTTGGAAACCAAATAAGGACCTTTATATATAGGTTTTAGTTTACGATCTTCACCGGGCTTGGAAGCCGAGTCACGTATTACAACATAATCTCCTGGTTGATACAGAGGTGGTTTTTTATGTCTTTGATCGTAATATTCCTTGTTATATTGCTTGATTTTATTGGTAGCTTCTACGGCTATTTCTCGACTTACGGTTCTATCTTCGTTCAAATTCAATTCTGTTTTGGCTAAGGTACAGAGAAATGAAGTTAAATCTGAATCTGGTCGATTACGTAACTCATAGCCCAATAATAATTTTGATGGGGAGGCTTTAATGGATTTATGATACGTATTGTTCATTACGTATTGGATGTCATTTAGACAATCAGACCAAGTAGCTTGATTTTCCACTACCTTTCTAAGAGAGGATTTTAAAAATCTATTAATTCTTTCCACCAATCCGTTCGCCCATGGTGCAGCTACGGCTACCAGATGATGCTTAATCATTCTATTTTCAAGAAATTCGGCAAATTCACCAGAAGTAAACGCAGTTCCTCGATCCGAAATTAAAACTTTCGGGTTACCGAAGGTAGAAAAGATAGGATTTAAATGTTTGATTACTTCCTTTGAACTAGTCGTTTTGCAAGGACAAAGCCAAGTGAATCTAGTGAAAGCATCAACCAATACTAATATATGTTTATATCCATTTAGAGTTATAGTCAAAGGACCAAAATGATCTAAGTGTACTACGTCAAATGGGACATCTGGTGTTTCTGTAGTTTGCAGATTTCCTCGTTCACAATTTGAAGAAGCGTTGGCGAATACACACACCATACAATTATTTATATGTTCTCTCAGTTTACTACGCATAGACGGAAACCAGTAATTAACTCTCAGACTCTCAAATGATTTATCAAATCCGCAATGCGCTAAATTATCATGATATAAGTATAACAAATGTTTAACCATAGTGTCAGGTACGAAAAATCGTGGCTTATCAAGACACTTACGATATACTAGTCCTTCTATAAGAGTAAACTTGTGACGACGCCTTAAGGCGTCATCCCTACGAACCGCCAGTTCGGAGACCGAGCCCGGTCCGAACGGCGGCTAGGTGGGAGCCCGTCACGGGTGGGGATCACCGTGACGGGTATAAAAGGCCGGTCTCGGCCGAGACCGGGACAGTCCCGTCCGGCTTCGAGCGTGACATCTCGAAGCCAATCCTATACGAGCCAGGGCGCTCCCTGACTCTACCGGGTGCTCCCGGTTCCCGACCGATCTCCGTATACGAGCCAGGGCGCTCCCTGACTCTACCGGGTGCTCCCGGTTCCCGACCGATCTCCGTATACGAGCCAGGGCGCTCCCTGACTCTACCGGGTGCTCCCGGTTCCCGACCGATCTCCGTATACGAGCCAGGGCGCTCCCTGACTCTACCGGGTGCTCCCGGTTCCCGACCGATTTCCGTACCCGAGCCAGGGCGCTCCCTGACTCAGCCGGGTGCTCCCGGCCTCCGACCGCGTGCGCTTACCGCTATACCCGGCTTACCGCTATTCTGTACGGTACCTTGCGTTTACCGCTTTTCTTTGTATTCGTTGCTTTGCATCTTGCGCCTACCGCTATTCCTTACTTTCGTTACGGTATCTTGCGGTTACCACTATTCCTTGTATTCATTACTTTGCATCTTACGCTTACCGCTATTCTGTACGGTACCTTGCGTTTACCGCTATTCTTTGTAATCGTTGCTTTGCATCTTGCGCCTACCGCTATTCCTTACTTTCGTTACGGTATCTTGCGGTTACCACTATTCTTTGTATTCGTTACTTTGTATCTTACGCTTACCGCTATTTTTGTTACGGTATCTTGCGTTTACCGCTATTCTTTGTATTCGTTACCTTGCGCTTACCCCTATTCTGGGTACCTTGCGTTTACCGCTATTCTTTCGCCTAGCTTGGCCGAACCAAGTCCGACGGCAGAACACCCTGTATATATTGTACATAAGAAAGCTAAAATATATATCATAGTTTACGACTAACCGCGCCTACTTATTTGGAGTCTCACCCGTTCCGCATTCCGAATCCTGGCACCGGCGAGCTTAACCGTGCTAACCGCTCCCATACGGGGAGCCGCACCGTTACAAACTTTTCGTGCTCAGCTTTCTCTAGTTGCTGGGCCAGTAATTGGATTTGAGGATCAGCAAGCTGTTTAACTTGCAACTCTTTTTCTATAGATACCGATTCAATTGTAGAAACAATACGGCTAAGAGCATCTACGTGAACCATTCTCCGGCCTTCGCGATGCAAAACTTTAAATCTATAATCCTGAAGTCGAAGCGTCCATCTCGCGATTCTTGGATTCAAATGAGCCTTGTTCAGAGCATAAACTAGCGAATAACAATCAGTAATCACTGTAAAGTTAAGGCCATAAAGGTAAATATGAAATCTCTCTATTGCTTTTACTACCGCTAAAGTTTCCAATTCAAAAGAATGATATCTGCTCTCTGCAGAATTGGTAGTTTGACTGTAGTAGGCTATGGGAGCCCATTGACCCGATTTTTGCTTTTGCAATAAGATAGCAGCTACTGCGATAGAGCTAGCATCCGTATGCAGTTCTGTTTCTAACAGTGGGTTATATAGTCTTAATACAGGGTATGCTATTAGACAATCTTTTAAATGAGCAAAAGCTTGTTGACAATTATCATCAAAAATTATCAACAAAATTGAGTAGATTTCTTCAGAAGATTATGTAGAGGTTTAGCGGTTGAGGCAAAATTAGGTATGAATTTCCTGAAATAACTTGCCAAACCTAAAAATCTCTGTAACTGTTGTACATTAGATGGGACGGGAAAATTCTGAACTGCTTTTACATGTCTATCACTCAGGGTAATATCCGTTGTCGAAATAACGTAACCTAAATATTCTATTTTTGTTTTCAGGAAGCAACATTTGTTATAATTTAAATCGAATTCATAGCTTTTCAACAACAATAATGTTTGCTTTAAAACATCTAAGTTTTCCGCAATTGTGGAAGAGGGTATCAAAATGTCGTCTATATACACGATAACTAGATCCTTTCTAATAAGAGGCTGTAAAATTTGAACAATTCTTTTTTGAAATTCGGCAGGAGCTTCACAAAACCCGAATGGTAATCTGGTATATTCAAATTGCCCATCTGGAGTAGCAAACGAAAAATATTTCATGAAATCTGGATGAATCTTTATTAAATGGAATCCATCCTTTAAATCCAGTAAGGTGAAAATAGTTTTATTCCCTAACCTGGATAAACAATCTTCTATCAAGGGAAAGGGGTATTTTTGTTTAACTACACGTGCGTTTAGAGGTCTTAAATCAACACAAAGTCTTAACTGTCCATTTTTCTTTCGAACAGGTACCACTCTCGCACAATACGGCGATTGGCTATATTGTATGATTCCCCTATTTAGTAAATCGTCAGTTATCTGTCTAATTTGTAGACGTTCATTATACGCAAAACGTCTGGGCGCGAAAGCGTATACAGAATCGTCTTTAAGTGTTACTTTTACACTATAGTCGTCTTCAACGATAGGAACTTTAGTTTCATTAACTGTTCTTAACAAATCAGTCAGTTTTTTATCAATTTTTTCATCAAAATCAGTTTTAATATTCGATAATTTAATATCCCAATCATTTGAGGGATTTTCTAAAACGTCTGTTGACGCAACCTCATTGAACAATTTAACTTTTTCAGCTAAATCTATATCAGCTGATTTACGTATTATTATTGTTAAATCGTTATCGTTGTAGAAATCACGACCTAAAACTATGTCATTAGACCAAAAATAGTTATCTAAAATATGAAGTTTAACCTTATAGCGTTTTCGATTATACAGGATTTGAACGACCCAAGATTGGTTAATGACGTCATTGCAACCTCTCCACCAATGAAAGACTTGCATTTATAGTAAAATAGTGATTGATCAACCCTGGGTCGTTCAAATCCTGTATAATCGAAAACGCTATTAGTTTCGTGCGTCGGTAGAGCCGACAATTTCAATGTAACAGTCTTAGAACCAATAACTGAAATCTTTGTATCGTTTAAAGCTTTAAATTGGTTTACTACTGGTTTGTCAAAGTGAGCATTATTATCAATAAATTTTTTGTACGTTGACAACCGAACAAAAGAAGCCGGACTACCGGTATCGAGTAAAGCTAACAAATTGCACGTAATATTATTTAAAGAACAAATTTCAACAGTTGAGTTACTTTTCTCAAACCTTCGAGTCGAATTCTTATCGAGGCAGGCTACCGTTGGCAGATCCTCCTTAGATTCTTCGGCTGCTGCTACCGGGGCTGCTGACGCTGATGACGTGAGTGAAGACTGCTCTTTTCGCTTTAGTTTGTAGCAATCCGACTTGATGTGTCCTTTCACTTTGCAGTAATTGCAAACAAGATCCTTTGAACTCTTCGCAAGAAGAGAAGTAGTTTTCTTCGTTAAGTCAGTAGAATCCTTAGTTTTTTCCTTCCTTATTGGAGGAGGCGAGTTCCTTTTGGATGGAGCACCGCAAGAACTAACAAGATGATCCATATCTTCCAGAAATTCTTCTATTGATTCAGATTTCCGCATTGCAGCAATTCCTCTGAGAGACATATTACCAATACCGTTTATTAATAATTGAATACGGTCACGAACTGGCAACTGAAGATGATGCATCATTTTTAACTTTTGATTAGCGTATTCTTGAAAGCTTTCCTTAGGGTAGATCCATTTACGAGCGTCCACTTTCTGCATCGCAACGTGGAAAGGAACCCTTCTTTTGAATCTTCTTACGATGGCTTCTTTAAACGTATTCCATGTTATTCCAGCAAGGTTAGTTTCCAAATCGAACCAATCTCTAGCGTACTTCTGCAACTTGCTAGTACATGCTAACAAAGTGATATTATCCGAAATTCCATGCACACTGGCTGCTAATTCAACCCTACGTACCCAAAGTTCGACATCTTCGTCTTCCGTTCCACTATAGACGGGAATCTGGCTCGCCAACAACGATACCGCTTGAGCAGGAGGTACGTTTGACAGCGATTGATTAGTTGAACTATTCGTTGTACTAAACGGACTTAATGGTATCACAGCAGGTTCAGGATTAATAAAAGAGGTAGATTGACTTCTATTAACATTACCTTGATTGTTATCCATCAATTGAGCAATCATAGCCCCTTGAGCTTTTATTTCCTCATGATATGTCTTCATTTGCTCTTGCTGACATCTTATTTGTTCCAATAAACTAGAAAATGCTGATTGCCAAGCATTATCTGCGGATTGAGCGGAAGTATCTGCGGATTGAGCGGAAGTACTATTTGTTCCACTTTCACTAGATGCGGCTGCATCCCTTAAATCAATCGATTCTCGATTCTCACCACGTGTTTCCTTTGCGGCAAGATCCACTAAGGCGTCGATGCATTTATGATGAGCCTTAAGAGGGGTAAGACCGTATCTCTCCATTAATTTCATGAGGTCCACTAACGAGAGCTTCTCTAATCTCGCACGATCCAACTCCTTTTTGTGATCCATTTCTAATGTGTATCACCTTCACTAATTAGTCGAACGGTCTAAATGTTTAACTCAATAACCGTAACATCGTGTCCAGTTGCACAAGACAAGAGCCAATCAGCACGTGTCGTTCTGGTGACAAACCAATAGAGCGTAGCGTCTAACAAAATGGTTGCCACGATGCAAGCCAATCATCGACGGCGACTCTTATGAGGCCCGAAAATGGCGGTACTAACGCGAACCGACGCGATGACCACGCGGACGCGATAAAGATGGCGGTGGATAAAGGACATTAATTGATCCTTGCTGCACTGTGCACTAATGTGCTCAACACCCTTACAGTTAATGTGCACTAATGTGTCAAATACAACCGTAAACGGTCCAAATCGATCACAGTTGATCACAAATCCAGTCAAACCGATGGTTCGAATCCCACTTCTGATGCTGTAAACTTTAATTACTAAGAAACGATAGTCACTGCACGTAGCAAAACTAATATGTGTCAGGATGGGATCAACGGAGCGGTAGGCGGAATAAAATAAATGTCCAGAGGCCCTTGTGTGTTGTTGACGCACTTTATTGCGCACCATGTGCCTCGTCTGAGTTCCGGTCTAGAACTGCCTGACTAACTTTTCTCGCATACAGCTCTGTTCGATTCTTTACTTTCGAGATTAGGGGTCGATATATATATATCGACCTAACTAAGTATCGAGATGTAGGTCGCCATTTATAAAATACGTTCTGGACAACCTTAATCTAGTTTCTTATTCGTGATTGGCTTACAACATATTTAAAAATTATTTTTAAAATAATATTTACTGTTTATATGCATTATTTACAAAAAAAATATAAAGAAATTTATTTTTTATATTTAATTGTGAAAACCTCAAAAATTGTCAAGAAATTGTAACTGAAATTCATAAATGTAAGTACTATTCTAGGGTAATATAAAAAGCATCATACACAAATTTATTATGATACAAACTTAAATAATGAAATTGTAATATATGTTTCAACATTGCAAATGTGAATATTTATATGATAAAATTTACAAAGTGTTAACAATTTTCAAATATTTGCTAATAAAATATTATTAAAATGTTTCTGTTGAAATCTTAAAATAATTCTTTAAAGCTAATATGATGGGGTACATATTAGGGATCATTAAATATGCGGCAACATTGTGATTATAAAATTTTATAAGTATCTATAATAAAAATTAAGTATAATAAATATAATAAGTATACAAGTATAATAATAAAATTTTTATAAGTATCTATAATAATAAAAATACATATATGTTGTATTAATCTGTTAATTGCGTTAAATTAATTAATAATTTTTTTATATTTATTGGCGACTCTTCTTTGATTATCTTCAGCTTTCCTCTTATTATCTACGTGCTTGCGATTTTTTTTTGGCAGTATTATAAAATTTAATGCGTACATAAGTTTCTTGGAGAATAAATGCAAGCGAGTGACAAAGTTAGAAACAGTTAGAAAAGGAAGAACTTTGAAAGAGAGAGACAGCTACTGTTTGTCGATGAGATCATTATGCTCTTCTCTTCCTTCATCGCCCTTCGCCATCAAGCTGTTTCTAGCTCCACCCTTACTTCATCGTCCCTCGCCCACAACCGGTTTTCCTGAGGTAACCTTCTCTCTATAGATCTTGGATTTTACCCACGGTGTAAGAATATAAGGTGATTTCACGGCAAGATCTATAGAGAGAAGGTTACCTCAGGAAAACCAGTTGTGGGCGAGGGACGATGAAGTAAGGGGGGAGCTAGAAACAGCTTGAAGGCGAGGGGCGATGAAGGAAAGAGAGAGCATGATGATCTCATCGACAAACAGTAGCTGTCTCTCTCTTTCAAAAGTCTTTTTTTTCTAACTGTTTCTAATAGCGTTTTTGATTATACAGGATTTGAACGACCCAGGGTTGGTTAATGACGTCATTGCAACCTCTCCACCAATGAAAGACTTGCATTTATAGTAAAATAGTGATTGATCAACCCTGGGTCGTTCAAATCCTGTATAATCGAAAACGCTATAACTCTGTCACTCGCTTGCATTTATTCTCCAAAGAACTTATGTACGTATTAAATTTTATAATACTGCCAAAAAAAATCGCAAGCACGTAAGTAATAAGAGGAAAGCTGAAGATAATCAAAGAAGAGTCGCCAATAAATATAAAAAAATTATTAATTAATTTAACGCAATTAACAGATTAATACAACATATATGTATTTTTATTATTATAGATACTTATAAAAATTATATTATTATACTTGTATACTTATTATATTTATTATACTTAATTTTTATTATAGATACTTATAAAATTTTATAATCACAATGTTGCCGCATATTTAATGATCCCTAATATATACCCCATCATATTTGTTTTAAAGAATTATTTTAAGATTTCAACAGAAACATTTTAATAATATTTCATTAGCAAATATTTGAAAATTGTTAACACTTTGTAAATTTTATCATATAAATATTCACATTTGCAATGTTGAAACATATATTACAATTTCATTATTTAAGTTTGTATCATAATAAATTTGTGTATGATGCTTTTTATATTACCCTAGAATAGTACTTACATTTATGAATTTCAGTTACAATTTCTTGACAATTTTTGAGGTTTTCACAATTAAATATAAAAAATAAATTTCTTTATAATATTTTTTTTGTAAATAATGCATATAAACAGTAAATATTATTTTAAAAATAATTTTTAAATATGTACTATTTTTTCTTTTATTTTACTACTTTACAAATGATGTTTTTTGTGTATATCCCCAAATTATATTTTATTTTCATTGATATTACAGTCTAAATACGAGTACAAAGCAATTTGTATTACAAATGCATCTGTTGCAGCGATATTTAACATTATAAACGTTAAATATCTAGCGCTATAATTTGCAATATATGTAATTTATAGCGCCTTTCTAATTTACTTTTCAATTATTATTTCGCAATTTTCAGTACTATCAATATTTTACAAAATAAAAGTATTTTTTCGATAAAAACTCAAAGCATTTCTATATTAAAGGAGCGAGAGAGAAGACACTAAAACGTGCGAGAGAGACAGCTACTGTTTGTCGATGAGATCATCATTGCCCCTCTTGCCGCTCGCCCCGCTCAGCATTTGCCCCTCTTGCCGCTCGTCCCTCTTTACGCGTGAGGTAACCTTCTCTCTATAGATCTTGATTTCACGGCAACAAATTTTTGTGATTTTTCCGTCATTGTTTCACATTGAATCGCTAGGTGGCTACGTGTTGAGGGACTTTAAATATATATATATATATATATATATATATATATATATACATGTATAGAAATTTTATTAAAATTTTATTGTCCTGCGGAACTTAATTATAAATATTCATTTTCTTAAAGAAACTTAATTTTCTATAAAGACTGGAATACATTATTAATTATATTTTCTGCAAATTTAACTAAGAATAATTTGTTATAAAAAAATTAAAAAATATTTTGTCAGTAATATATATTTTTATATACAATGTTAAAAGTTTTATTTTAAAAAATTTGTATTATTTAGAATTATAATTATATATAGATGTGCTTTAGAGATTTATCATCTATCCTTTTCTATCCACATCTATCCACATCTTCTATTCTTTTTTACTTGGGATCTTGCACCAACGTGACATCTTGTGTGACATGCCTTAACTATGACATCTTGATTACAGATTTTTTGATAGAATACAATGATCGTGAAATCACCTTATATTCTTACACCGTGCCCACCACTCACTCGCATACATACCTACACGATACATGCAGCACACACACGCACGCACACACACGCTTATGCATGCACAGGCGCGCATACGCACGCACACGCATGCGCACCCGCTCCGTACTCCGTACCCGCCATATTCAAATAAAAATTATTTATCTTGCGTTTTAAACAAAAACAAATGTTGGAATTATAAATTTAACCAATTATTAATAATGTACAAACGATTAAGCACGATAAATTCATAAGTTATAGTTTATGTGACGTAATTGCGACATAGGGGGGTTAACTATCATTGGCACAGTTACGAAAACTTTGTAATTTTTTTTTAAATTAACGAAAAATGTACAAATGATAAAAATCATAGTACACCAGGTCACACAAATGCCTTGACATATGAAGTTGCACGAGTGTCAAGGCATATCGAGTCGGCGTGTTCCGACTCTATATATTTTTACATCATGACTGTGACATCCGGCAACGCTGTTATGGCTGTGTGAAAGCAGCTGGAGTGAAGTAAAGCAATGTGACAAGTTAGGTTAATAAATCGCCTACGTACGCGTCCGTGTGACGGTAACCGACGGCTAAGCACACACGGACACGTGACGTAGACGATTTTTGCTTGCGTGCGTGCTTTCCCTGTCGCGATGCCTTGGTGTCAGCGGTTTCTAGTTTGCATCACCGGAGTAAGGTAAGATTTAATATATTATACACTTGAAAATTGCGTGCTACATTTCATTAAGTTTTTAAAATTTTTATTAAATTAATTTTTTTCAGAGAAAGAGACAGAAGTTTATCGTGAAGAAGTGAATCTCGGCCTATTGGTACTAGGATACATGATCGCAGATAAGTTTATTTATATTCACACATAATCCTTTTTATTACAGAAGTTTTACTACATATTATTAATTTTCAGGTGTTCTACATTGGAAGGAAAAAGATAAACTTTGAACAAAGTATGGACAAAATAATGAAGTGAGTGATGTGGCATTATGCATAATGCCCGAGATCAGTCGGGCAGAGTGATAAATATTTGTTAATTTTTAATTTAAAAATTGCTTTAACCAGGCAATGTAAATAAAAATAAATATAGATAAATATTAATATAAATAGATAATATTAATAAAAATAAATATAATTATATAGATAAATAAATATATAAATATATAATATATATTTATTTATATTTATTGCCTGGTTAAAGCAATTTTTAAATTAAAAATTAACAAATATTTATCACTCTGCCCGACTGATCTCGGGCATTATGCATAATGCCAATTGACAATTACTATATATATATATATATATATATATATATATATATATATATTTATTGAAATAGCTATGTAGTACTTTAAATACTAATTTAATAAATTATTAATATAGATTTAACTGGGTATGCCAATGTGATTGCGGAATGGTACGAGGCAGACTTAACATTACAGCAACAAAATTCACTGGAGGATTGGGCAATCTGGCTGAAAGGAGTTGTTACTAACCTACTGTGCTTAAACCATTTGAAGAGAAACCAACGTTCGCTAAAGCTGCACGTCAATTTTTGCTCAAATGGTCGTTTTATAGGTATTTCTTATTTTTTATTACATTGGTAATCAAATATATTTGTTTTGCATTTTTAATAACATTTACATTTTGTTTTTCATAGCTCGATGATTATCCGGGATCTCACTTTGAGAAGCACGGCGAGTTTCGGATCTTTTCATCTCATCAGCAATTTATTAATATAGATTTAACAATATAAATGAATCTCGGTCTATTGGTACCAGGATACATGATCGCAGGTAAGTTTATATTTATATTCACACATAATCCTTCTTATTACAGATGTTTTACTACATATTATTAATTTTCAGGTGTTCTAGAAGCCAATCTGTTACCAAGAACAATGAAGAAAAAGATTGATGTGTATAGATATATAGGTTATGGACAAAGTAATGAATGTGGCATTGTGCATAATGCCCGAGATCATTCGGGCAGAGTGATAAATATTTATTAATTTTTAATTTAAAAATTGCTTCAACCAGGCAATATAAATATAAATAAATATTAGTAAATATATATTATATATTTATATATTTACTTATTTATATTTATATTGCGTGGTTAAAGCGATTTTTAAATTAAAAATTAACAAATATTAATTGACAATTATTATATATATATATTTATTTATTTATTTATCACTCTGCCAGATGAACACCGACCATCATGACTGGTCTCGGACATTATGCATAATGCCTCATTTATCACTTTGTCTATACATATACATTATAAATGTAATATACATTATAAAAGTGTAATATGTAAATATATATTAACTTTTGAATAAAAAATGATATTAACATATGCTAAAAAAATAAAAAAATTTGGTTTTTTTATTTCCGATGCTTAGGACGCCCACAATCAGGTTAAAAATTTTGGGTGTTATATATTTTTTTTATATAATAAATTATATTTACAGTGAGTTAGAAAAAATTTATAAAAAAATAATATATAATAATACACAATTAAGTACAAAATATTTTGCACAGATTTTTTGAATTGTCATGGTAACGTAATATTATAATAAATAACACCTAGTTACACTGAAATGGAGGCACAAAAAAAATCAAAAAATGAATCGTAATAATTTTTTCTCAAATTTATCACCGGCAGATAGAGGCAAGATAGTGGGATTGCGTCAAACAGGATGTAAAATGGCAGAAATTGCAAGAATTGTTGGATGCTCTCGACAAACCGTTTCATTGTGGGTTAAAAAACATGAAGAAGGAAGAATGGAGAATCTTGAAGATCACAGAAAAAATAATTGTGCTCCACAGAAGACTACACCGGAGCAGAATGAGGAAATAGTAAGAGCTGTAGACGAAAATCCCTTCGATCCAGTCGCAAATGTATTAAGGAACAGGGAATTAAATATTTCTACAGAAACCGTAAGACGTCGTCTACGTGCTGCAGGTGTGCACTCACATCCTGCAACAAAGAAAATAGAGCTCAAGCCGCAACATAGAATGGAAAGAGTACAATTCGCAAGAGAATATTTAAATACACCTCAAGAGGAATGGAATGCCGTCATTTGGATGGACGAAAAAGTATTTTCATCCTCAGAAGATGGGCGACGTAGAGTCTGGCGACCAAATGGATCGCGTTTAAATCCCAAATATGTTATCCCATCAGGAAAAAGCGGCAGAATCACATTAGGATTCTGGGGAAGTATGACTTCAAGTGGATTGTTAAATCTACAAGAGATATCTCCACGAATGGATGCCGAAGAATACGTGGAAATTCTTCAAGAAGTATTAAAACCTGGCATTAGAAGAATTTTTCCGGAAGAACAATATCCAGTTGTAAAAGTAGTGCAAGATAATAGTGCCGTCCATACATCAAGATTGGTGCAAGCATGGTTCGACGAAAATCCAGACATTCAAAAAATTCGATGGCCAGCAAAGTCTCCTGATCTAAATCCAATAGAAAATGTGTGGGGTCAAATGGTATCATCATGGAGAGCTGGCGAACTCCGAACAAAAGAAGCCTTACGGAACAATGTGCATCAAGTTTGGCAGCAATTATCGCAACGACAAGATTACACGCAAAACTTAATCAACTCAATGCCAAGAAGATTGCAACAAGTTATAGACAATGACGGATACTGGATACCGTATTAGTAAGTATAATGCTATATATGCTACACACACACATACACACACGCGCGCACACAAAATTAATTGTTGAATATTTTTTGTTTCAGGTATGCAGATGACACAGAAGAAATAGAAATTTAAAGTTAAATAAATAGAAAATTATTGATATTGGATATCCAATAAGTAAGTACTATATCTATATTAACTAAAATATAAGAAATAAAAAATTAATATTAATAATTTCAATTTTTACTGTGTTTCAGGATGTTTCAGGATAAACCGAGTCCACTGGATCAACCCAGTTTTTTGTAAAAACAAGCTTGCACCTGAAAAATAGAGAGTATAGGTATCCAGTATCCTTCATTTTCTGTAACTTGCTGCAATTTTCTTGGCGTTGAATTGATTAAGTTTTGCGTGTAATCTTGTCGCTTCAATAATTGCTGCCAAACTTGATGCACATTGTTCCATAAAGCTTCTTTTGTTCGGAGTTCGCCAGCTCTCCATGATGATACCATTTGACCCCACACATTTTCTATTGGATTTAGATCAAGAGACTTTGCTGGCCATCGAATTTTTTAAATGTCTGGATTTTCGTCGAACCATGCTTGCACCAATCTTGATGTATGGACGGCACTATTATCTTGCACTACTTTTATAACTGGATATTGTTCTTCCGGAAAAATTCTTCTAATGCCAGGTTTTAATACTTCTTGAAGAATTTCCACGTATTCTTCGGCATCCATTCGTGGAGATATCTCTTGTAGATTTAACAATCCACTTGAAGTCATACTTCCCCAGAATCCTAATGTGATTCTGCCGCTATTTCCTGATGGGATAACATACTTGGAATTTAAACGCGATCCATTTGGTCGCCAAACTCTACGTCGCCCATCTTCTGAGGATGAAAATACTTTTTCGTCCATCCAAATGACGGCATTCCATTCCTCTTGAGGTGTATTTAAATATTCTCTTGCGAATTGTACTCTTCCATCCTATGTTGCGGCTTGAGCTCTATTTTCTTTGTTGCAGGATGTGAGTGTACACCTGCAGCACGTAGACGGCGTCTTACGGTTCTGTAGAAATATTTAATTCCCTGTTCCTTAATACGTTTGCGACTGGATCGAAGGGATTTTCGTCTACAGCTTTTACTATTTCCTCATTCTGCTCCGGTGTAGTCTTCTGTGGAGCACAATTATTTTTTCTGTGATCTTCAAGATTCTCTATTCCTCCTTCTTCATGTTTTATAACCCATAAAGCAACAGTTTGATAGCTGAATCCCACAATTCTTGCAATTTTTGATTTTTTATGTCCTGTTTAGTGTAATCCTACTTGACTCTGCCTCTGTCTGCCGTATTTGTGTGTTGCATGTTTTGTATATTAAAATGTTTAATAAAATGTTTAATGTTTAATAAAATGTTTCATGTTTAATAAAATGTTTAATGTTTATTTGTTTAATTGTAAAAAATATAATTTATTATAAAAAAAATATATATAATACCCAAAATAAAAATATATAACACCCAAAATTTTTAACCTGATTGTGGGCGTTAAGCATCGGAAATAAAAAAACCAAATTTTTTTATTTTTTTAGCATTTAATATCATTTTTTATATAATATATATTTACATATTACACTTTTATAATGTATATTACTTTTATAATGTATATGTATAGACAAAGTGATAAATGAGGCATTATGCATAATGTCCGAGACCAGTCATGATGGTCGGTGTTCATCTGGCAGAGTGATAAATAAATAAATAAATATATATATATAATAATTGTCAATTAATATTTGTTAATTTTTAATTTAAAAATCGCTTTAACCACGCAATATAAATATAAATAAGTAAATATATAAATATATAATATATATTTACTAATATTTATTTATATTTATATTGCCTGGTTGAAGCAATTTTTAAATTAAAAATTAATAAATATTTATCACTCTGCCCGAATGATCTCGGGCATTATGCACAATGCCACATTCATTACTTTGTCCATAACCTATATATCTATACACATCAATCTTTTTCTTCATTGTTCTTGGTAACAGATTGGCTTCTAGAACACCTGAAAATTAATAATATGTAGTAAAACATCTGTAATAAGAAGGATTATGTGTGAATATAAATATAAACTTACCTGCGATCATGTATCCTGGTACCAATAGACCGAGATTCATTTATATTGTTAAATCTATATTAATAAATTGCTGATGAGATGAAAAGATCCGAAACTCGCCGTGCTTCTCAAAGTGAGATCCCGGATAATCATCGAGCTATGAAAAACAAAATGTAAATGTTATTAAAAATGCAAAACAAATATATTTGATTACCAATGTAATAAAAAATAAGAAATACCTATAAAACGACCATTTGAGCAAAAATTGACGTGCAGCTTTAGCGAACGTTGGTTTCTCTTCAAATGGTTTAAGCACAGTAGGTTAGTAACAACTCCTTTCAGCCAGATTGCCCAATCCTCCAGTGAATTTTGTTGCTGTAATGTTAAGTCTGCCTCGTACCATTCCGCAATCACATTGGCATACCCAGTTAAATCTATATTAATAATTTATTAAATTAGTATTTAAAGTACTACATAGCTATTTCAATAAATATATATATATATATATATATATATATATATATATATATATATATAGTAATTGTCAATTGGCATTATGCATAATGCCCGAGATCAGTCGGGCAGAGTGATAAATATTTGTTAATTTTTAATTTAAAAATTGCTTTAACCAGGCAATAAATATAAATAAATATATATTATATATTTATATATTTATTTATCTATATAATTATATTTATTTTTATTAATATTATCTATTTATATTAATATTTATCTATATTTATTTTTATTTACATTGCCTGGTTAAAGCAATTTTTAAATTAAAAATTAACAAATATTTATCACTCTGCCCGACTGATCTCGGGCATTATGCATAATGCCACATCACTCACTTCATTATTTTGTCCATACTTTGTTCAAAGTTTATCTTTTTCCTTCCAATGTAGAACACCTGAAAATTAATAATATGTAGTAAAACTTCTGTAATAAAAAGGATTATGTGTGAATATAAATAAACTTATCTGCGATCATGTATCCTAGTACCAATAGGCCGAGATTCACTTCTTCACGATAAACTTCTGTCTCTTTCTCTGAAAAAAATTAATTTAATAAAAATTTTAAAAACTTAATGAAATGTAGCACGCAATTTTCAAGTGTATAATATATTAAATCTTACCTTACTCCGGTGATGCAAACTAGAAACCGCTGACACCAAGGCATCGCGACAGGGAAAGCACGCACGCAAGCAAAAATCGTCTACGTCACGTGTCCGTGTGTGCTTAGCCGTCGGTTACCGTCACACGGACGCGTACGTAGGCGATTTATTAACCTAACTTGTCACATTGCTTTACTTCACTCCAGCTGCTTTCACACAGCCATAACAGCGTTGCCGGATGTCACAGTCATGATGTAAAAATATATAGAGTCGGAACACGCCGACTCGATATGCCTTGACACTCGTGCAACTTCATATGTCAAGGCATTTGTGTGACCTGGTGTACATTTGTGTACAAACAATGTACAATCCGAATATATAAATGTTTTTACGATTTGCGTTAGAGGGGGGGCCAACTATATAGACCTGTAAAACAATAGTGCAATGTAAAGATCGATATTGCCATGAAACGATAAGAGCACTTTTAAGCTCGTTTTCTCTCTGGTGCTGCACAAGATAGCGTTACTATGTAGTTTCACATCAAACGCAGACATACATACTGATATACATTATGCGATACAAAATTCTACTTATAATATAAATTATTTTATTTTTTCATTTATATTTACTATATTTCATTGCGCTTACATTACATTATATGCATATTAAGCAATAAAAAACTCTTAAAAAATATTTTTTTAAATTATAACGCAAATTTCAGACAAAATTATTGCAAATATATATTATTGTAAGCATTTGAATAACATCTCATTTTTTTACAATTAAATATTTTTTAAATTATATTCAAACGGACCGACTTCAAGTTATCACATAACATTTACATCATAATCAACAGTTAAGTCTAGTTAACAATTAATAATAAATATAATTCTAATTTATTGATGTCTATATTTTATCTATATTTTATAAAATGGCTTTCAAGTCGAATCACTTGCATTTTGTTCGTAGTCTTCTATATGAAAGCAGTCAAATGTTGCGCCAAGAATATCGTGAATAGAAAATAGATTGAGACTTTTTTTTCGAACAGAAAACACGTGTAAAGTTCTCAAAAGAATTAAAGCTCTATTATTATCGTTATTGTCGACTCGAAATCCCAATTAAGCGACAAATATTCTCCGAGTTCCTTCTCGTGGGTAAAGAATTTCCAAGGAATTCGCGGCAGTTGCGGCTAGGTGGTCGTCATTAATCCTCGCGCGTACGCGGTGACAACCGCCGAATTAGTCGAGCAATCTGTCAAAAAGCGCATTTCCGTGGGTAGGCGTGCATTATATCCGCTGTCTTGGCGGAACACATGGCGCGGCGCTTGCAGGACACGCGCATGCACGCATCTCTGGCACGAGATGAAAGAGAGATATATGTGTATGTGTTCATCAGAGAACATTGTAGTTTAATTCTCGTGTAATATCAAAATCGGAAATAAAGATTTGATTACAAGAGCTCTATTGAAAAATAATAATAATTAAGATTTAAAATAAAAAACGATTTTTTAAATAATATTTTATTTAAAAATGAGCTAATAAATATTTTACTATTGTAAAAACAGAACGAAACTTATTTTATCTGACTCGCAAATTAATCCGTAAAGTATCAAAGTAACATATATTACTTGATTATTGTAACACATAATATTATTGTAATTTCTCTTTCGCTTTGTCGCTCTGCTTTTAATCCTGCGCACAAAAATTCAACTCACGCCGCGATGCACGCTCCATAATATATTGCGAAAACGTTGCAAGCTCGCTGTATTATCCGGACTTCTCAGGGTATATGAACGGATGTTCGCACGTGCAAGAAACGGCCCGCGGCTCTCGTTGCGTTCTATTCGCGCTCGGTGTCGTTAAATTTTTTGCAATTCGGACTCGGCGATTCGTATCGCGCGCACTTTGGGAACGTGCCACGCGGAAATTTCCTTGACAAAACATTTCGCGGAGGGAAAACTATAGATACTATTCACGGCGTTGTTGAAGTTTCCAATGGTTTCCCATTTCATCGTTTCTTCAGAAAGAAAAACGATCCATAAAAGAAATTTTATGAAAAAAGATCCTTTAACTTTGCGAGCGCGCAAGGATGATATATGCATGACAATATTTTTTATAGATATGAATAATAATATAGCTTTTTTAAATTATTTTTTATAGATATGTTACCTTTGAAGGATTCAATGACAAAATATCAATATTCAACTCGCTTTTCGAAAAGTTCAAGGGACTGATCTTAAATTAAATTTTCTTAATTTTAAGAATTAGTCTTCTCACTTATGTCTCTTTGATTGGAAAGAAAATTAACTCTCATTGTAACATCAAATTTTCAGTTTTTCCCCAAATTTTCTAGACCTGCAGGGGAAATTTTTTGCGGAGATCTCTCGTTACAATTTTCCCGGGAATCGCGCTGCTTAGAGTACTGGCGTTTTCAACCCTGGACATGCATATGCCGCTATGGAGAAAGGGTAGGAGAAGGGGGGGGAGGAGGAGGAGGAGGAGGAAGGACGGCACTCGTAATACATACGTGCATCGTGCGTGCAATGGCCCGTAAAAGCTGACTGGCTGCACGGCACCCGAGAGAAGAGGGATGCAGCCACGCCAGCTATGTTAATTAAACGCATTTCTAGCCCCCGCATAGGAAATCGTAGAAAAAAAACAAAAGGGCCGTGAGAGAAAGAAGAAGAAGAAGAAGAAGAAGAAGAAGAAACAGGGAGGAGATGGCAGCAGAAGGAGGAAGCGAAGAGAGAAAGAGAGAGAGAAGAGTGCCGGACTAATAACACGTCCCGTACGACGAACGCACGCCACACGCCCGTCTCTTCTTCAGCTACTTCTTCTTCTTCTTCTTCTTCTTCTTCTGCCTCTTCTTCGGCCTCCCTCTCGCTCCCGCGCGGCGCGCCGGGGCCGTCTTTTTGCCGCGGGGAGAATCGAGCGACGCTCGAAAGAATCGAGAGCGCGGACCCGACGGACGGACGGGCGACGAGAGCGTCTGAGAGACTTTGTAGGAACTGGAGTGAAGGCAAATTGGAGTATTAATTATCCCGGGCGAGTGTGTATGGGAGTCGATTTGCTCTCACTCTCGCGCGACGGACAGAGATTGCGTCTTGACGTTTTCAAAGGGTTGAAGCTCGGCTACGGCTTCCTTCGTTCTCAGCTGGGAGGAGTCTTCTGGCAGGACGGCCGCGATCTCATCCGCACGACGACGATGACGACGATGACGACGACGAGCGAGCGAGATAATCGCAGTGGCCGGTAGGTAGACAGGGAGCCGGTAGACGCGAACTGGAAAAGCATTAGCCGCATTTCTAGCGAGATGCCGGCCTTTCCTCCGCCGTAAAGAGAAGTGTGTTAATTGCGCTTGATAATTGCCGAGCAACGGGGCGGCTCGCTCACTACGTGTGTGGGGTATGTAAACCCTGATCGAAATTAGCAGGTGCTCTTAAAGCAATGTGAGTGAGAGACGTGGAATGTGTCGTACATTCATTACTAGATACATATTAGAATAATATACAGTTGCACGTAGCGTCGTAGAAAGTAAAGACAGATATTTTCACATAAAAATGATCGCTGGTCGTTTGTTCTTAACTTCGAGGGTTGTTGTCACCTTTTTTGCATGCGACTCCGCGCGAGAGATTCCTTGTCCTTTGTCCCGAGTGAAGCTCGATGCTCGACAAGGATGACCGTCTGAATCATCAATTTATTATAACGAGCTCGCGTAGACATTTGTCAGAATATTACGCCGCGCTGTGGTCGTCGACGATGCGCCGCGGCAGTAATAATTCTCGATGCGCCGACGACCGGAGGGCAGAGCGCGGGGACGCGCTCGCAGTAACGGCCTCGTTCGTTCGTTCGCCGCGAAACAAGTTTTTCGGTAATTTTGCCGACCGACCAGCCGACCGTTCGCTTGTTGTCCGTCTTTGCGCGTTGTTCTGACAGCGTCCCGTTGCGGATAATCACTTCCTGAGCCTAATGGCTTATAGTAGAAAAAAGAGCGTCCGAAAAACTCGTCGATTGTGCTCGAGAAATTAATCAATATCGCCACGGATTGTAAATACGCCGCGATTTGTCAGCACTCGAGAATACATTGGTTGTCGTCGTACTTGGACCATTTTCCGATGGATAATAAAAAGATGAATGCTTCTTTTTGCGTTCTGTTAAAATTAAATATCTGTTTTTAGAGAGAATTAATTCTCAAAATTGTTTTGACATTAAACTCACAGTAGTTTTAGGATTAAAGTTTTGCTGTGATGCTTATTGAATCTATCTTAATACGGCATCTTTTGTGTTTAACATCAAATTACAAAACTTTGTGCCTTTAACATCTAGATCGCTAAACTTTTTATTTTTAACATTAGGGATTTAATAGTGAAACTTCCACTAATGACACTCGTCGATCTTTTATATCACTTCAACAACAATGCCGGCCTCTTTTTGTATCAAAGAGTTGCATTAATAATCTCAACTACCGGAGCTCTACAAAAACCGTGCCGAGAATGGCTCGAAAGGGCGGTCGGAATCGCGCCGTCGACAAATTAGCCAGCGAAGGGCTGTCAGTCGGTCATAGGGGGTACCGGAGGGTCGCAGAACGTCGTCGTTTCAGGGAAACGCACGTGGATCGGGAGGGCCGAGAAAGGAAGCGACAGAGTGCATATGTCCGACAAGAGCACTTAATCATCCGGGGAATTTTTCCGTCGACAACTGATTACCCGCGCTTGAACCGAATGGCTGATTAACACGTTTTAACATGACCTCCCTTCCCCTTCGTGAAAACGATATAGTCGCGTTGGAAGCCATCACTTCCGTAACGAGTGACGTTATTTTTACCGCAAGCGTATATTGGTGATGAAGTCATAATAATTGTCCGTTATATTTTTCGATAAGAAATAAAAACTTTTTTAAGTAAAAAAGAATTTTACAAGAATTTTACATTAACACAAAAATTTAATATTGATTTAATCAATAAATCGTTGCAATTGTTCTTTTAATATAAATAAGTACTGATAATTTGAAAAGAGAAAACTAGAAAGTACTTAAATAACAAAGCATGTATATTCTAAAATATACATAATTTTTAACTTTAATCTAATATAACATCTATCTTTGAAAATAAAAACTTATTTTAATAGTTAAATTGAAGAAAAGTCCCGTTTTATTTTTTTACAACGATTTAATATATGATAACACAGTGATAATATTACCACGCGTGGCTTTTGTAATTTTTGTCACCCTTTATAGCGGACGATCTTATTACGGATGCTATTAAATTTCACGCAATTATAAATAATAAATTACGATATATCGACGCTCGTTGATAGATGAGGATTCGACAAAACGATATATTACAATCAACGTATATTTATTATTCTATAATTAACCGGAAATTGTCATTACGTTATTAACTAAATAATAATGTATTGCGCGACAAATGAATGAAGTGAAATTAACGACGATATGATGTGTTATCATAATAATTATTATTATTATTTCATTATATTTTCTATTTTCTTTTTCCATCGTACAACCGGAAGCCCGATAAACACCAATAACGACTCACTGACGGATTTCATTCACGCGATGCGTTGTGTCTGCCGTAACTTGTTTTGAAGTTTGAGAATCGTTAACGCGCGGCTACGGTGAAATGATAAATCTTCCGTATATACATACGGAAACTTCGTGCGCAGAATTTCCGGCGAAAATTTATTCCCTTCGTTATCACGAAGTCTCGCGGCGGCCTTGAACGACAATATCACATATCTTTTCACACAAGGCACTAATAAAAATGCCAGTGTCCACGTGACCGAAGAATAATAATTCCGCCGAAAAACGGAGAGAAAGGAGAAAACATTTTAACTTAATAACTAGAATTTAAAATTATCGATTTCTTAACATTAAAAATAATATTATTTATTGTTACCTCTAAATTTTTCCCTAATTTTTGCCCTAATCTTTTCCTGACATCAAAGGAATTTATTTTAACAATTTTATCAATAATGCTTGTGATACTCAGCAAGAAACAGTAACTTCTTATAATAAAAGATAATTTATTCACGAATAAAATTTCATAAAAATACGATATTCTCATTTAACTTGATTCTTGTGTATTTAAAATTATTATTTAGATATGGTATAAGTTCGTGTTTGACAGTTCCTGAAGTTAAGGAAAATATTATTCCTACATCTATAACAATTTTAATATTCCAGTTAAGTGATAATTTTGTAAAAACAAACGTTACTTGTGCTCAATAATTAATATCCTCCTTTGTCAACAATTATAGCGTATCATGCGTATTATGTTGTCAATGGTTTACTCTTTGATTTGAAAGCAGAAGCAGAAGAATATTGTCCTTTTGTCGGCACGACGAAATTTTCTCACGGTGTTTGTGTCGAGAGAGATAATTAAAGCGTGTCTTTGAGAACGGGCACGAGAAATGCGGAATTCGCGGTGCACGTGATTTTCGCGAAATAATTTTGCGGTCAGCCTAGTCGCGATCTTTGAGATTCTAATGCGCTTCGAGTCTTTTCTTTCATTTTACTACACGTTTACCGCAAAGTCCAAAGAGATCCTGCGTATTACTTTACGTAACACTTCGGCGAAGATAATTGCTTATTGCTTCTTACGCACATACACACAATCAAACATTAATAATAGGATACAAAAATTCTTTGTAAAACTACGTTAAAAACATAATTTCAAAAAATAATAAGTAAAAAAAGTGAAAAAAATTTTTAAATATTAATCAACAAAAGTATTAATAATAAAAATAAACATGTAATAATAATAGTAATAATAATAACGATGGAATAAAATGCTAATTATAAAACAGAAAAGATAAATGAAGCAAAATCTTATTTATTAGAATTGCGAAATTTAGAAAAGCAATGCACGTGCAAAGTGATTAAAAATTATAATCACAAAATTGAAAAAATAAAGTTTTAGTCTAAAATATTTTATTTTTAAAATTTCTACAAGAAAATTTATAATTTGTTTCAGAATATTTTTCGATATCGATAAACTGCAAAGCTTCACTGTTTGCAACTATTCTTTTCTTTCAATCATTTTATGATTTCATCGCTCGTCTTCAATCTGATTGAATTTTCTTGATTTGAATCATCTGGAACGATTAAAACATTGTCGCATACTGATAAACGACTTTTTCTCGAAACATAACATTATCGATGAAAGAAACTTGTTATTAAAGTAACTTTAATAGAATTATAATTAGCCCGTAGTGTATAGTATTAGACATGGTGATAATTATAGGTTGAATCGCATGATTAATCGGCTGCAAGTGCAATAATTCATTGTACTACCACTTCTATTACTTTAGTATTAACATCTTCTTTATTGAATCAGTATAGTCAGTGAAATTGAGATAATTGAATATTTTTGCTTTTTAAATTTAAAAACAGCACAGTTCATTGAAAACATCAAATAAATAGAATTATTATTTTTTTATACGCATAACATATTATCAAGTTATCTTTATGATCGAGAAATTTTATTAATTTCTACGAAAAAGAGAAAGAGAGAGGAGGGGGGGGGAGAGAGAATAAACTATTACTTTATATTTCAAAGTCTTCAATTTTATTTCTTTGAGTGATTATGAATGTGTTAACCTGACTTCTCGATTATTATAAAAGTTTTTTATGAATATCACATGTAGCGCACCTGCATAAGATTGTATCTATGTATATAAAAAATGCTGTTTAACAGTTGCTTATATATTAGTGAGATAGAAAGAACTTTTTCCCAAAGTAACTATATATTTGTTTCAAACCTCGTTCAATTTTCGTCTTTTCTTTCGCCCTATAAACACCCACAAGTTATGAAACAATTTCGCGAGGCTTTCTTCGGAATTTTCGCGAAACGCGGGCTTGAATCCCGTCGTCGCCGGGAAAGCTTCCACCCTCTCTTTTCCTCACTCTCTCTCTCTCTTTCTCTCTTTCTCCGCACATTGCGCACGCGAGGACAATTTTAAATATTCCCGTAAAATATCCTTCCGACATTTCGCCCTGATTAAATTCCGTATTCCACGCGCGCGGGCGTAGAGCGGTCTAAAAAAAATGAGAAGGGGAAAAAAACGAGAGGTCCCCAGGACCTCAATCTCCCTCAAATCCGTACAAAGAGAGCGCAGAGAGGCAGAGCCCGTCGCGCAAATGGCGACTCCGAATTCCCGCGCGCGCTCTCTCAAAGAAAATATATTTATAAAATTCATGCCTGTCGACGGTCCGCGCGCGCCCTGGTTAATCGGTTTTCCGAGAACGTTGATCAATTTCGCCTCGAAAGAAGGCGAGAGATAGAGGAGCGAAAGAGAGAAAGAAACGCTTTCTCGCCCTCTCGGCAAGCGAGAGAGCCCACCTCTTTCCACCTTCGGCCTCTTCATCACCGCCCACCCTTTTTTCCTCCTTCTGCCACCCTCTATCTGTCGTTCTTCTCCACCCACCCCGGCACACTCCGCCTCTCTTCTTTTTTTTTTTTTTTTTTAGTTGCCGAAAAAATGCGCCCTTCGGGCAAAACTATCGTAGCTTCCGTCGTTCAAAGACGCCGTCTCTTTTTCTTTGTTTCCCTCCTCCTTCTTTCTTTCTCGTTTTTATTCTAATTTTCTTCCACTTTTTTCTCCCACTTCCTCACTGCTAGTAATTCCATTCCTTCAGCCGAAGACACGTGAAGCAAAGCGAAGTTTGTCTATGCCCGAAAACTCCGTCTTTCCTCCGCGTGTTACACGCGTATGTGAGTAAACAAACGCACACCCAGTGGATTCAAGTGGCGCGTAGATTCTCTTCTCTTCTTTCCCATTTCTCTCCCCCCCCCCCTGTCTCTCTTCAGTCTGTTACATAGAAAAATAAGTACACGGAGCCACCTAGGCACCCAGAAGAGATGCCCTGCGCTCTTCTAGGCGCGCTCCGGCATCTTTCGCCGCGTGTCTCTCCGGTCCTCACTTTTCCCTCTATCTGCCATCCTCTACCTCCTACCCTCTTACGCCGTCCTCCTCTCGCTCTCGAACGCGCGCGCGGGCATACCCGACGTGTCTGCGTGCACGTACATTAGGTACCTGCGCGCGTATATATGGGTACCTATCTATAGGTACCAAATGGTAAATGAGAGGGTAGACGCGAGGTTCGGACGCCCGCAGCTAGCGGCGACCCAAAGCTTCGTCTACCGCGGGGCTGTATGTGCCACCACATGTACCGGGTGGCCGAGAAGTATCGGCAATTTTTTTTCGGCTATGAGATATGATAGAGCAGCGTCGAGATGGGGTGACCATTGGTGCTGCGCAGTTACGACAAGGCCGAAACGGTCTGAACAAGAGACCCGCGAGTTCGGCAATTCAGCGAATCACATGCGACAACAACAATAATGTTGCAACGAAATTGAGTTGTTCGATGTGACTGAACAACCATCCCGATGTGTGTTAATGACGTGTAATCAAAATGTTTTTACGTCGTGTATAAAATTGAAAGATACATGTAGGATTGATTTGTTTATACATTAGAAAAGGGGTGCAGGATAATGGTATGGAAGAAGAAAATTCAAAATTAACATGTCGAATAGTAACAGAAGGAAGAAAAATAAGAATTAACTACTAAACATAAGCATGCGTGTGCAAAAATATTATATACTTCAAAATCATTATTGCCCAAGTTTTTATTTTAAAAATATTTCATACTTATTTAGAAAAATTATTAATATCTTTCCCGAGCAACTGTATGTCAGATTTTTCTCAAATTCTCATATGATTATAATTGATATCTGTTTTAAAATTATACAAATGCACACAAATACAAACTTGTACGAAGTTTCAGTGATCGATGTCAAAAGCACTAACATTATTAAATACACTAACGTGTTTGTCAAATTATATTCATCATTGCTTACGTTATTAGCAAAGTTACATCAATTGAATATAAAATTTATAAAACTCTTTGATTCATCTTTTGCGTAATCATATAATTTATCGCTTCGCGATATCCGAATACATCGCTGCATCCGCAAGACCCAGTTACAGCTACAAAATTTCGTAGAAAATCCTGGCATCCGGTCATCGCACGAAACGCGGTCGCGCGGTTATGAAATCGTTAAGCCACAATGCCGATATTGAAGCAACTATTTGCAGTATTTACCGTGCGATGCAGAGCGGATGCACCCAATACAACAGGACATACACGCGTGCGTTCCGCGTGCGCAAATTGGCAATCGGCGCGCGCGAGCTCTCTCGCGAAAGCCTATGTTAAAACAAACAAATACACGGGAGAAAAAGAGACAGGGACAGCGGAATGAAAGGCGAGCAATTTTCGCGAAATCGCAAACGACTCGCGCGCGCGGCCAGAGATGAAAAATTTTCTATATCGCCAACTATTATCGTCGCTTTAGCCGCATTCACAGCCGACGCGCGTTTTCAATCGCGCCGCCGGCCCGTTGAGTGCATTTTGTTCACAATTCCGCGACGGGACTGGGGGCGAAAAGTGCATCGAGGGCACAGGGGAGCAGGGGGAGCGTAGAGAGATAGAAAAATTGTTACGGTCCGCGCGAAATTTCATATTTTCCCGCTGTACGATGGGTGATAATTCAGAGGCGTACCGAGAGGCGCATCGCGCGATAACGCGTACGCGATAACTCGAGGAAAATGGGGTAGAAACTGCGTTCCCGAAAAAAAGGCTCGGCCGCCCGTACGCGTATACGGGGTGAGACCCCGAAAATCGCACACCGGGGGACGCGGCGATGTAATTAAATGCGTCCGAGCGGGCCGCGGGCGTAATCGAACGGCCGTCCTGGGAGTCCGTATTACATAAAATGATTCATTTGTATTTATATTCGCTTTCGGCGTATATATTTTCCTTAAAAGGGCTCTCATTACGATTTCGATTAAGTTTGCGGGGCGATAATCGGCGGCAGGTCCGCGAAACAAGTTTAATCGCTTTCCGTTACTATGTACGAAATCGCTGACTTCATTTAATTTGCGTGGCTTGGTATAATAAGCAACAAAGTAATCATATTAAAAGAATACTATTTGTTTATATTTACTTTGACGTAAAAAAATTATTTATAATACAAATTTTGTATAACTATATACGAAAGTAAGTAAATGAGTAAAGGGATATTTGAAGAATCAAACTCTTTTTATAGATTCGCCGAAATATTAAGATTTTTATAGTTTCTCTCATTTAATGCGAAAAGAAATTTTATTCTTTGCGGAAAACGTAAAAAAGCGCAATATTTTAGTTAAAGAATTTATTATTTCTCAGTTTTTAAATATAATTTAACACTCACATACAACTACATTTCGTTCTATACATCTTAAAAATCGGTGCGTTTATTCTCAAAAAATTATTATATTCTAAAGAGAAGTCCGTGAAAAATGAGAAAAAAATACTTTTATTTTTCCCCTTTTTCCTTCTTCCTTTTTATGTATCATTATTTTCTGTCCGGAATTGGCTTCCAGTTTGTATTGCCTAAGAAATTCTGAAAAGATATTTTCATCACAGCGCTCCGGTGTTAGCGTCGCCGCGGCGACGGCGGCGGCATTCTCGTTTCGCAGAGGGCAATCTTCGCGAGAAGCCGTACACATTCGGCCGGTGGAAACCCCGGAAAATCCGGCGCGAGAAATCTCGCTGTCGCCATTCCGCACGCACGTGCGACTCCGGGCTTTGCGCCCTGTGTAACAAATGGGGCCGTAGCCGAAGCTGTAAGGCGCAATCTGGCCGACCGATCTTTCGCGCGCTGCGGGATCAGAGCCCGGTGATTCGAATTGATTAACTTCCTCTCTTTTCCCTTCCCCTTGCCTCACGTTCTCCCCTTTTTCTCTCCTTCTCGGTGGAACAATAGTTCCCGTTCGCGCGAAGCACCACCGTTTCCACGCGCGAATCGTAATTCCTCCACGCGGGACGATTCGATTTGCATTTCGATACTCGGTTGCGGAGATAAAAAGCGACAGACGGACCGCCGCTGCTCGTTCGTCGTTTAGTTTTGCCGCGGCCGGTGTGCAATCTCCGTGCCATCGCGTTCGTTAAATAAATGAAGATTGCGTCCGTGCGAGTCGCTGGTATTAAATTATGACGGAGCGGAATGGATTCCGTTGCGGCAACCATAAACCGAAAAACTTTTTGGCCGCTGTCTCTTTGATTCCGGGATATTTGCCGGATTCTTTATGAAATTAAGAGCTAATCAATTATTTTGTGGAATAGCATGAATAAGAAGAAATCTTTTTTTTTTTAATATCAAAACTACCGTATTGCATATATTACAAATTTAACTCAGTCAATTCCAGAGTCTGAATAAATGCATCCACTTATTATTATTATTATTATTATTATTATTATTATTATTATTATTATTATTATTAATTTGTATATTAAATAAATGGAGTTGGAAAGCATATACTTTGTGTATGTATCTTCTGTATAAGAATGTATAAGAATAATGATCACAAATGCTCGTAAAGAAAAACGATATTATAATAAACGCTCAAATAGCGTATTATCCAAGTAACTAACATAAATTACTGTGCTATTAAATAATAAATTTAAGCACCCTAATAGTTTCAGATTGAACGAAAACACGATTTATGGCGAAGTTCATACGACATTCATCGGCTAATGCCTCGAAGACGCGTTTCATAAACGTACTTCATAAAGTAGTTGCAGATTACGAGTTAAGACTGCCATGTAACGAGAACTATCGACTACTTTTCTCGGCCGTCGTTCTCGTTACGCCTCCTCGTGCGACGAGAACGTAAAATATTTCGTCCCGCAATCTTGTCGCAGACGGCCAATCAATTTGCTCGCAGTTCGCAGACGGACGAACGAGATCGGGGCCGTGCTGCAATTTGTCGACGGCGGGGTGTCGGGATCGACACCTGTTACGATCGTACTTACCGAGGATATTAAGTAGCGTGTGATGCACGTCGGCCGTAAAACGCCGACCGAAGGGAATCGGAAATGCGGACGATCGCCGATAAATCGGTCGAAGAAGGAGACGGGCGAGTCGTAATTAAAATCAGATTCACAATCTGTGATGGGCTCGCGATACAAATCCGATCCGGATCGGCGTGGCGCGACACCTGTCTGCCTCTGTCGCCGCCTGTCAATTTTTTTTCAGCCGTACACATGGAAAAAATGCATCGCGTCCCGCAAAACTCGCGTGTCTTGCGTGTCGTCTTCCGGCATCGCGTAAACTACCGCAAGCTACCAGAAAACAGTCATTATGCACGTTGCATACTTATGAAAACCGTTCGATGGTGATTGACGACTTGCCACATTGTTTTGCGAATGCGCTTTTCTTCAACTTTGCACGACACGTTTAATTCTTTGAAAACTCAGATGACAATTTATCGTAAAGTGCTTAGCACTTGATCTAAAATACAATTTTTTATGTTTCGAGATATATAATTATAGAATACCGTCTTAAAAATAAAAAAAAAAGATTAGACAATTATAATAATAAGAGATAAATGTATAGGTATCATGAACATTAATCAAAGATAATATTCATATGTATATATATATTCTGTTTAAATTTTAATATTTAAGTTAAGTTAATATTTAAGTTATTGCAATGTGTGTTTTCTCTCTTATTTTACACGCCGTGAATAAAATACGATTCTCTCAATATAGTTCTTAAGTTAAATTCTCGTAAAATCATTCAGTATTCAGGTGACATCGAAGGCGTTAAAAATTATGCGAAGGCGGAGCACGCGAACGATAATGAAGACAGTCAAAGTCCCAATTTTACGTTGTGCGCTAATTAAAAGTGCGAACAAAGTGCGGTCCACCCGTTACATCCGTTTGTTTACGATCGCCTCTACGAAATCAGGCACGTTATCAATGGCCGAATATTATTCGTCCCTATTATCGTTTGTCGTTAATTCCCCACTGCGGCGGACCCGTGTCATGGCAGCAAATTCATAAAAAGATATACGCGCCCGATTTTCCATCAGCGATTTTTGCTTTACGGCCGACTCGCGCTGTTATCGGCGCCGCGAGCAATAATAACGCTCCGCAAATAATTGCTAAAAATTGATAGCTGCCAGAACTTACGCGTGTAAACGTAAAATGAGTTCTTTTTTAGGTGCCTCCGTTTTTGTTATAAAATAAGAAATTATAAAAAGATATTTATCATTAATCATCATTTTATGAAATAATATTTCCGGCGTCCAATTATATGTTCTATCTTTAGCGATAAATATAATATCTTAAACTTAAATAATTTATGTATTAATACATGCACAATGTTATAAAAACAATTCTTAAACAGTGATATAAACCAAGTACAACTATGAGCCGTTGCTTAAATTTCTAGACACAGCGGATTATCTTTATCGAAATAAAGTTTATAAAGATTTGAATTTCTTTAAATGAAAACATCTATTTCTTTCGTAATCGTAAAATAACTCAGCACAGACTACAATACTTTTTTTCCAGCCTACATTTATGTGTCTCAACTGTGTCTAAACTAGCGCTAGCGACATTAAACGGCTCATGATTTATGACGAGCTTAATATTCTGCAGCTCGACAGGTCGCGTTTACCTGCAAGGCAACGTGTAACCAGGCACCTGTTATCGGTCGTCCAGTATCACTCGATACGATATATTATCAAATCTTGTCCCGTGACCGGAGGTGGTCGAAATGCCATTTCAGAATGGACGACAATTACGAGCCGCGTTATAGAGCTCGGCCAGTGCGAGCCAGTGTAAATCAAACATAGGGTGTTGCGATACGTACGTATGTACATCGCGTTACTGTTTATCGCGACTTCCTGCGGGCAAGCATCCGAGAGTTATCGTTCGCCCTTTAATGCGCTGCGAAATCTTCGAAGGTTTCATCCTTCGAGAAAGGTATTGGCTCATTTACGTTAAGTATTTTATACATGAATAAGTTATTTCATAAATTGTAGAATAATGTGACATGGTCACAGATATTTAATATTTCTTGCTCGACGTAACGTAAAAAATGATAAAAACAATGATATAATTAGCAAAGGCAACAATATTCTTTCAAACGGATATCAAAGTTTAACGATAAAGATGGGAATTAGAACGATCGATACGATTAAACAAGCAATATCCTTTATTTCAGGAAATAACAATTCTTTTCTTTTATTTCTAACTTACAGACTAGCATTCGTTGTTCTACTTCGAAGGTATTGATATATCAATAGAAAATGCAGCAACTGTAAAGTTCACGACTATACACGTCAATCATGAAATTTCGCGAGAGAATCATACATTTGAAATTAAACAAGTGATTTCAGAAAAAAACAAATCAACTGAATTGCATAGAATTGAAGAATTCTCAGAAAACAAAATAGCTACGCAACAACATGTTGCCTATTGTACGTTAAAGCATTAAGCATTGCATTTGCGTTAGCATATATTAAAGAACATTTTTCTGTGAATATTTTCTAATGCAAAGCACTGGAAAACGGATTTATTTTGAAGGAATAACTGTGCGCTAGAAAAAAAATGTATTTATCAAAAAATCATCCATAAATTTATCAACTACAATTTGAATCCAACAAATTTGATTTTGTTTGCTTTTTATTTTTTTCGATGTTAGATGATTCTAAAGCTTTTTCCACTCTGGTGTCAAATTATCCCAAGCTGCGGTGTCTCCAGAGAGAAGTCACTCGCGTTCATTTGCGCTCGTCCGCACCCAGGTGCTCGCACAGGTGATCGCATTTCACGAATCTCGGCGGCGAACACCCGTTATAGCGCGACCCGTGTTCCCGTCCACGAACACAGCCGCGCCAGGCCGCGGGACTATATCGGTGTAAGAACGGTCGGTCGATGGGATGAGAGAGAGAGAATCGTCGTCCGGACCCGACGTCTACCCACCGAGTTGATAGGTTGTTCGAGCGAGAGAGCACGAAGGGCGAGGGAGAGAGATGAACGGCGAGCGTGGTGAGGGTGCGAGACGCAGAAACGACACGGAAGAAGTGCGAGAGAGACGGCGAGAGAGGCGGTCGAGCGGCGAGATAGAATTAGAAGAGGACAGCGAGGGACTTCGCCCGGTCGTCGGCGGAAGATAAAGCGAGAAGGGAAGAAAAAGGGAGTACGAGGGTGGAACCGGCGCGAACGAAGCGAAGAAGCTCAGGTGTGAGTGAGAGGGAACGCGTGTAGATGCGTTGGTACGTATACATGTGCACGTACGTGTGCGAGTATGTGCGTGTGTACCACACTGCGGGTAGGAGGAGGTGGAGCGAATAAGAGAGAACCGTGTTTCGTTTCGTTCGGCTTCGGCTCGCGGCCTCAGCTCTTTCGTGCTCTCGTCACGAAACCCAGAAGAAGAAGAAGAAGAAGAAGAAGCGACGAAGAAGATGAGAGGAGGATATCTCTCGCGTACGCGCCGGAAGAAAGAGAAGAAAACCGCCGCAGAGGGACGGGCCTCCACGTAGAAATCGTCCTACCGTGCCCTGCTACTACCTGCGATCCCGCGGTGAATCCGCCTTCCTTCCAGGATCCCTTCCTTCCTTCCTTCCTTCCTTCCTAGCGTGCTTCTTCCTTTTTCGGCTACTATTCCCTTGTTTCTCTCCTTCATCATCATCACTTTCGTCTCCTTCTTCTATCTTGCTCCTTCGTTCTTTTAATTTGTATCTTCCTTTGTTCTCCGACGTTCTTTTATACAAAACTCGTCGACTTTTGCATGATTGAAAATAGGTGCCACTAAATCTTTTACTATTTATGTCAGGAATTCTTTCGAAACTAATTGTAAAGTAATTTTTCTACATTTTTATCACTTCAGAATATAATTTTAAAAATTGTTGACAATTGGAATAAAAAAATTAGAATAAAAAGCAGAACAGAAAAAAAAAGAGAGAGAGAAGATAAAGAACTTTGCATACAAAGTGAGACGCTTGAAATTACACTCGAATTATTCGTAAACTACTCGTTGAATAAAAAAATCTCAAACAAAAAAAATCTCAAAAATGGTATAGCGTCAAGAAGAACACACGATACAATAATTATGTTTATTATAACTTATTTACGTAACAAGTTATAAAAGTAATTTGTTTTAAATATTTCGTACGAGTAGTTTGTGAGTAATTCAAGATGGTAATTTCAAGTGCCTTATCTTGTATATACATGTATACATTCATTTATATATATGCAAAAATGTTTTATTTTAATTCAAAATTTTATGTTTATGTTTAACTAATATAAATTTGTAGAATTATTTATTATCTCATTACATATCAAACCAATTTACATCTGGAATGGTAATTTATTATAAGTACTATGCATCCAATTTGAGACTGATATCTTTCAAGATTTTACGTTTTTAAGCAGATCATCAATACGAGTTTCTGTAAATGCAAAATTTACAGAATTTTTTTACACTTATTAACAACAGTTTTTATCTCTTTATTATAAGATATTTATTTATTTATTTTTTCTCAAAAGATAATTCTTCTGTCCACTAGTACATCCACTCGCTGTGGTTGGTTCCTTTATGGGTGTATTTAGTAAGAAGTTACGCTCTGCGGGGATTTAATGCGTTGTGAAAGAAGCGCAAAACTTCGAGGACTGTTCCCGACAGATCTGCCTTCGGTTGCTGCCTTTTGCTCTTCGTCTTTGATTTCAGCTTGCATTTCTTCTTAGCTTGCTACGAGGCAAAACGAGAGATTGTGTACTCCAAGAAACAGTCGCAAAAAGCTGCATCCAATCTTTACCATACTTTTTAGTCAAGAAGTTGTTTACATCTTCAAGCACTATTATTTTCAATAGTCAACTAATATTTCTTATCTATCAATATCTAATTTTAAAACTGTCCGAGAAACTATGTAGAAAACTAGAAAAATGTATGGTTTGCAATACTTGAAGATTCGTAAAACGTTAAAACTCACATCAATATATGTTTTTCTTAGCCAGACAACTTATCGCGTTTCCTTTTTCTTTGAGAATCGTCTTCTAACTTTGTGATATCGCGAAGAGTGCGATTCCATGTGAGAACTTTATTATTGCTTCCTTTTTTTAGTCGTCCTATGTTTCATTTCCACTCGCAATCGCGCTGCCGCTCACCAGACGTTCCACTACTACTTAGAATTCGCTTTTTACGATTGCCTTCCACCTATCTTTTACTTTCAACAAAATATTTTTACGCTTTATTTTATGTTTTTTTTTTACCTCTATAAATTCTAATATTTTAAACAGATATCTTATGATCTGCCATATTAAAGATTGTACAAAAAATTTTAATGTTTGCATTAGAGTTCCCTAGTTGTTTCAGATATTTGAATTAAAAATAAAAATCGATAACAGAGAGAAAAAAAACTTTTTTTTAATTGTATTATATGACACAATATGATGATGTATTTTGATTGATTGTATTGATTGATATTTCCTAAAACATGATCAATCGTTCTCTTTTCCCGATTAAATGTTTAGAATATTGATCTTTTTCAATAATTCTAAAATAATTATTTCTTATTATTACCCTGTAAACCAGCTCTATGTACTAATATTAAAAAACGTCAACGCAACTAGTTTTATGCAAAGTTTCGTACTAATCAGACAAGCGTCATTCTTGGGGCAATCCTTACACGAATCCCAGAAGATCCGCGCGCGATTGGATGTCCCGTGTTAATCCCTCACCCTTTCTTCTTTTCTTCTCTTTGGTTTTTTACGTAAACGCGTTTCGTGCCTGTCGCCCAAAACGCCCCGTTACGTTCCACGAACGAAGCTCGTTCGCATGACGGCGCGGCTTAAGTTTCGCGTTACACGGCGGCGTCCTATCAAGATCAGAAAAATCGATCAGTCTATGAGAACGCTTCCAACTGCGAATTAAAATTGGCCGTCGTTCTCCCGGTTACAAGAAAAGGAAAGGAGAGTTATAACGAGACGTATGTATGTACATATGTATAAAGGGTGTACAGACAATGCATATATGTACCTATATTGTATTACAGCAATATTTTCTGTGAAATTTAAAAACCTTTTTTTTAGATGGAACGTTCGAGTTATTTAGCATTAAATATTATAAATTTTGCGAAACTCCAATTTCAACTGTGTTAATTTAAAAAATTACCCAAGATTGAAAAATAATATTTCATTACATATTTGTTGGTCTAAAGTTTAATTCGTTAAAATAACTTTCTAATGCTGGACATATGCAATTTATAGTATTGAATAATATTGTAAATCTTAAAAAAAGGAAAAGTTGTCTCAAAACAAGGAATGTCAGCTGTAATATAGAAGATAGCGTTTGTTGTTTGTACACCCGATATACGCGAAAGCAGGAAGAAGCGAGAACCAACGAAAACGCTCGTCGTGGTTGCGTAAAGCCAAATCCAGATCAAGATTGGACGAAATTCTCTTAATAGCACTGTAGTGGCAAGCATATTTTAACTTTGCCTAGCAATTGTACGCTCCTATTTTGTTGATAATAAATCATTCGCTTCTCAATCATACTTAAAAAGCACATTCATCATGAAATGTTTGAAATCACAAATAATAGATTACAATAATTTAGATATATAATTGCGATATTATGTATTTAACCAACTTTAGTACACCAATTATATTCTAATTGTTCTTTTATCAACCTAGAAAATACATTAGTTGATAACAATTGGATTTTGTTTTGTTAAAAATTCATGCGTACTTGTTATCCATAAATATTTTTATCCGTATAATGTGTATATTACTAAATCTATCCTTTTTCTTTAAAATGTGAATGTTCCAGAAATGACTGTGCCTTGAGAATAAATGTTTTGATTTAGAAAAAGAAGGTAAAAATTACTAATTTAGAAACAATTAATTCAGATTGCAGTGGCAATTCGGGCATACTTATCAGCAAACTTAATCATTCGCAAATGTATCGTTTTACATCTCAAATTCCGAAAGCTCCATTATGATGTGCGTTCTTTCGAGCTACCGGCATGATCGTAATCCGATCGATTAAAGTCATACCGCTGTGCCATTTCGCACATTGCATACACGCACACACATATACACATACACATGGTGTGTCAATCGTGGCTCCCGGATATAACGAAAAAAAAAAAAAAAACACATTTACTCTTTGCTCCCAAAGGTTCGAAGGAGGGCGAGCTGACGAAAAAAAGAGAGCAACGAGAAGCGAAAGAGAGAGAAAGAAAGAGAGAGAGAAAACGCTTGAGATCGATCAAACAAATCGATCTAACGATCCACGCAGTCTATACGGCCCCGCATACTTCTCCTTGTTAATTGCCTTTTTTCAGCGCCGCGTTTAGGGAGTCGGCCTAAAGAAAGGAAGAAGAAAAAGACCTGGGGTACGAGGAGTAGAGGGGGAAAGAGGGAGAGAGACAAGGCGAAGGAGAGTAGGGCGAGATCGGCTACTCGAGAAATAGTTTACGGCGCTCCTGGATCGAAGGGAATCGCGTGAAATCGAATTCGTACGCACGTACGACACGCAGGAACGCGAAAAAGAGAGCGCGAGCGAAGAGCGGCGGAGGTAGAAAAAACATAGAGAAAAAAGGAGCAGAAAAGAAGCGAGAGAGAGAGAGAAAGAGAAAAAGGGAACGTGTATTGAAACGATCGAAGGATCGTCAGAGCTCGATCCATAGTGCTTTGAGAATGACGATCGTCGGCAGCGCGATGACGAGGCTGCTTCTGATACCCGGTGAAAATAAATGGCGCGCATATAGCGATCCGTCGCTGTTAGCGAGCTAGCGTGATAAGCGCGATGAGATGATCTGATCTCACGATATGTCCGAGTCAATCGCGACATTTCCGCGTTATTTCACTGCATATTCGAGAGATTTGATTTAAAATACGAGAAATACAGAATAAAATCTAATATATTCAATTATATTTTAATTATTTTACTATTTTTCTTGTAAAAATAATTTAGAAAAAGCGGGCTTATTTCGCGTATTTTTCAAAATAATATATCTTATTTATATTAATTGTTGTAAAATAAAAAACATTAAATAATATTTTCAAGTTTTAAAAGAAAGCACTATGTTGTATTTTTATTTTATTTATGAAAGCATATATGACTTCGGAAAAACTAAAAATAATTGCTATTAGATGACAGAAATGTGAAAGATAGGTAAAAGATTCGCGAGAGATGAAATAGCGACCTTTTTTCCAAGTATCGACAGGGAGTCTCGATGAAGAGCTTCCTGTCTCCGGTCCTCGATTTTCGAGGGCGATCGAAAACGCGTCGTGCGCGATCGGAGAGAAGCGTCTCTCTCTGGATTTCGCCGTCGTTTTGTCCGCGTCGACGGCATGTCGTTAGGACGTCGATCGACAGTTACAACGGTGACGAACCTGTCAATGCAGCGAGCAAATAAACATCTGGAAATGTGGGGATTTGAAACTGGAACGCGATGTGCGAACGGAGGGAAAATCAGGGAAATGCAAGCGTCAGACAAAACTAGATACGCCTGGAGTTTTTGAAAAATAAGCTTGACATAAAATTTAGGACGAAAACATGTCAACAATGCGCGGATAATTTTACAAGATTTTCATTCAAAAGACAAAACTGCAAAATGTAAATATTTATATATTTTAATATAAGTATTATTAACAACACACACACGCACACAACACACATTGAAATAACAACGGACAATTTGCAAATGTTATATTACATTTATTTATATTTGTCATCAAAAGTATTTATTTGTTCGCTTATTTAAACATTATGAAGTTGCTAATTATAATATATGCAAAATGATTCCAGTCATTTCCGCATTCTCAAATAATCTATTAAATAAAATTTTACATAAATTCTTTTCCAAGACGTGGATTTTGCAGAAAAATTGCACAATGTTCCGAATTAAAGAAATATTTATTCTTGCGCTTGTATTCTCGATGGAGAACGCTATTTTGTATTTTTTCAAACGATTGCATTGTCTTCGCACGTAATCGAAGCTCGTGGCACAACAATTCGGAGAATATTAGGCAAACAACGTTTGTTTACCTCACGAAGAAAACTCGAACGATATGTAAAAATATGTAATCTCGGCCGGATTTCGCTCTGGAGCCCGGAGCGCTTTTATCGCGTCCGATTGCGTCCATGTTGATTTTCCAAGAATGCGCTGCTGCATTCCGTTTTCTCTCCGCGCATGTCAACGACAATGCCTGGATTTTTTAACCAGGCCGGAAAATATTTTCGCTTGACGAATGTGCGAGATAGCGGATATCTAGCAATTTACGACTTCGAACGATCGCCTCTGATCGACACGCGGCTCGAGTGGTCATATCACTCTGTCTGTCTCTCTACAAATTCGACTATTTCGAAACGGTAGAGAAATCTTTTTGTAACGCGCGATATCGGATAAACAATACGAGGCAACGTGATTTTTAATAAAATGTGTATTTTATAACTTATAAGCTTCCTCCCGCATTCATTTGTTAATTAATTTCTTTTGTACCTCGTATAACAGAATATAAAAACTTGCTTTCTCTCACTTTTTTCTCTCTTCCAAGAGTCTTTCACATTTTTCTCACACTATGAGGAAAATTTGCAGCGTTTTATCTGACGATAATCATCTCTTGCATTTTCATGACGCTCCTCGGTGCATCGTTCGAAGAACTTCTCGCCGATCTTTCGATCTCAAAGACCTGCAATCGACGATGTCCACATGTAAAAGGAAAAACGTAAAACTCGTTGTCATAAAACGCCGCTTCCGCCTTCTCCCGAGTCTTCTTTTTTCTTTTGTTTCTCCCTCATTTCCCTCGAGTGCCAATTTCCAGCATTGCGTAAGACGATCGTTCGAGAAGTTAAAAGCGGCGAGAAGCGATAACGATAATCGCAGGCTCGAATCTGCAGATTGAGAGAAAAGAAAAGAAAGGAAGAGAAAAAGAGAGAAAGAGAGAGAGAGAGAGAGAGAGAGAGAGAGAGAGAGAGAGAGAGGGAGAAAAGAGAACCTGGACTTCTCTCGCAAAAATAAACAGAAGATGCCGCGGACCTAAGATATTGCTGGTCCCGCGGATTCCGTAAAAGCGAATGGAATTCGCATACTGTTTTCTTTCGCAGCGGCGCTCACTTTAATTGCATCGAAGAGCCTCTAATTGCATTAAACTTATCGTATAATATTTTAATATCCACACAAGAGGTCACTGGAAAGGGCAAATCAAGGTGCGATGAATGAAATCCGCCACCAAGTGAATGAAGGCACGTCGACGACATTAATGCGATGGCGGTCGCAGAAATTCGGCTTTACGTGTGTCATAAAAACGCGCCGACGCAGCGCCGTCTTTATAGCTTCGAAAGACTCGCGCAGCAAAATTAATATGCATAAAAAAAAAAAAATAAAAAGGACTAATATCGCATGCGAATTTATTAATTTGTCGTCAAATTTTTCTTTACAAATATGTAATGTACCGAATAATTGAGGAATTATTTTTCAAAGTTAAATAATTTTAGTGATGATCGCTATGACAAAAATAAAAACTCGGCTGGTTTTATTCTTCGAGGCAAGAGATCCTCAACTAATAAGGTAAATATTCTAGCGCTTGGAAGCATCCCGTGCATTTGCTAACCGTGCGAATATCAAAGCAACCATTTGCAGAATCGCATTTTTCACGGTAAAGAGAGGCGGTTTATTAACAACGGTCGTACGCCATTCGCGCGCTTCGAGAGCGATACCTGTTAGTTTCTAGAAATCATACTCGTTCAAAAGGATATTTGCGCTTAATTTAAAATCGCGGCTCGCAACACCGGCTATTAGTAGCTACTTTCGAGCTCAAAGAGAGACGTGAATCCAGTTACTGCGTAAATCCACGTTTGTGCGATATTAAAATCAACAGCAAAACAAAAAACGCGTGCATTTTATGCACGACTGAAACGCTCTTGCGTTGCGGAAATGTGATTTGCTCGGTAACTTTTTTTTGGGGGGGGGAGGAGGGGGGGGGAAACGCATCAGCTCTTAAACCATACTTTGTGCAGTCATATGCGAATCTGTTTTTTTTATGACCACGCTTTTATGAATTAATAGAATTACCTGTGTTTTTTCGTTTATCTACGTTTCACTATTGTTCAATATTATATACTACAATAGTGCATTTTTTTTTAAAACGCTATTTGCGTTTGGAAAATGGATTATCGGATGCGCGCATCGTATTCCATCGTACTAATCTACCCCCAACAGAGTCGACGTTCTCTTCCGGAGCAAAAATGACTGGCTGCGGGTTAAGGGTCAAGCACGAATCGGCGACTACCTGTAATCAGTAGTAATCGCTCCGCGCTCCGATTACGGGGGACACGGCGTTCATGCGAAAGTAATATCAACTTCCTGGCCGCGGAGGGTCGATTTCCGGTGTTGCGTAAGGCGAAGGTTATATCGGGGATCTGCAGAGCGAGAGAAGAGACGCGGTATGATAATAATGGTAATTGTTATCTCGAGGTCGGACCACCGGGTTGGTATGCCATACTTTCAAATGTTGTACAAGACTCATATTTAGATCTCAGATACAAAAGTATTCGAGACTCTCTTTCTCTCTCTTTCTCTCTCTCTCTCTCTCTCTCTCTCTCTCTCTCTTTCTGTTGTATTTTACCCTAATATTTAAAAGATTAATACTATTATCTATGAAAGAAAAAAAAAGAAAAATAGAAAAATGTTATTAAACTCATTCTTGATAGTAGCGATTTCACTTAATTGTTATTATGAGTCCTTTAGAAGTAAGTCTCACAATCAGTTGAATAAAAAGGAAAAATGGAAAAGTGAAAAACCGTGAAAATATTCGCAAGCCAGTGGCGATAAAGTACACTGTTCGATGTTGATTTTCCCAGGAATGTCGACGATAGCTTCCGCTTTCCATCGCTGGCAAAACGCGGTCTTCCCCTTCTATTCTTATCATTTTCTTCTTCCCTTGCGAAATATTTTGTAGATTGCGGAAGGCATTTCTTGCATTTTCCATATATGCCGACTCAGGGAAAATTTGATGGCGATATCGTTGAGGAATGAGGCTGCGGAGAAAAAAAAAAGGAAAAGAAGAAAAGGAAAGAAGATAGAATTTATTTCACGATACAAAACTAAGTTTTATCGGTACACAATACGTAATCGCACCCGGTAGATAACGTCAGTAGAAACGCCAAAATTGGAAAGCGATAGAAACGGTGAGATAGAGGGTAAGAGAATAATCCGAGACAAGGGAGAAAGAGAAGAAGGTGAATTGTACGATAATGAGACAGATATATCATAATTGGCAGCGATTTTACTTTGCTCGACGCCTTCGTCTGGGACGGATTATGGAGATGCCGACCGGATTCGCTCCACAAATAATTGCAATTACTCCGGAATCGGCGTAATCCCGCCGCTGCGTTGTTTCTCGCACTTTGCCTTCGCACGCCGCGATTTAATGGTTTGCGCACGCATTAAGATTCAATCTTCGCACCTCGAATTAGCGCGTGTATCGCGATATGGTGGATTTCTCTCGCAGGGGCGCGACTCTGAAGTTTCCACGTAAGATGGGGAGCATCGTTGCCGTAATTAATATTCCCATGCGACATAATCGTCAATAAGCACTTTCTACAATATAACAAAGTAAAATCCTCTAAATGACAATCACGCTGTACATTCGCACTTCCGGAAGCGGAAATTTGCCGTGCGAATAAAAACCGACGAAAATTTATGCGAACGCAGCAATCGCATATTTGCTCCCATTAATTTGTCAGCAGTCGCATCCCAGCGCTCGCTTGATCGACGGAAATCTTGTTTCGACTCTTCCGATCAGATTTTCTCAGCGCGCGCATAACAATCGCACGATCGTCCGCCCGCGCGCACGCTGATTAGAATTGTTCCGGATTCGGAATGCATTCCCATTCCCATTTGGCGATTGTTTCGCGATACGACCGATTTTAACGCGGGATTTTTCCGACGCGCATAAATCCTCGTTACTTAATAGTTTACGCGATCATTAAGAGATCCGATCTGACCGCGCACGCCGCGAATTAATATGAGTATCGCGTTTTATTCGTAATTGTCCAGGTGCGATAAGGGACGGGGCAGGCTTTGCAATTAATTTTATATCTCGTTCCGTTCTTTTATTGCGATGCGTACAAAAGGACACCGCATGTCGCGCGCATGATTTGTGATCTCATCAATGCGAGCAAATTATACCCGCATCTCCGCAATATTAATTGATGGCGACTTCTTATTTGCTCTTCCAATCGCATTCCATGCCAGCACTGTTTCCAATTCGAGAGGCATTTATTATACTTCTGACATATGTTAATTCCTTTGTCACAAAAGTAACAACAAAGAAATTTGCAGTCTTTTAATGAATACACGTATTATAAAAAATTGATTGATAAAATTACTTTAGGCAAATATAAAAATACAATTAATTTGAAAATTAATAATTAAGTCGCTAAAACTTTTGAAAATAAAACTAAGTTCGAGAATTTAAGAACTGGTAAAAATTATGCAAAGTTCAGAATTCCACTAAAAAAGGGCATGACAGGATTTGACGAAAAAGCTTCTTGCCTATGTCTTTTGCTTTTTAAATTTTAACTCAGTTACATATTTTATCTACAAACCTGAAAATTGCAGAGTCGAGCGCTTAAAAACGCATATGGTGTGCATCTCGTAGAATAAATTACAATGCAATGATCGCACGCAATATTTCCCAGCGCTATCCACTAACTGTTAGCGATTTTTCCAACATCCTCACCGTTACCGAATTACGCACTCTCCATTTACTGTATTAATTGATACAGATCTCGCTTCCGCGCTTTCCGGTCGGATTCGCCGGCAAGAATACCACTAATTGAGCAGTTTCTGCTGCGCGTTACGCGATCACGATTACGCGAAATCGGAATAACTTCCATTCTCGTAGTTAATCGCGACCAGCTTCATGCACCGTGGTTTCTTTCGATCGCCGCGCCGAAACGCATCTACATAATGCCGTACGTCGTTCTTCCAGCGAATGCATCCGCAATGTAGCTCGAGCGTATTTTCCGCTCGAGATTCTTTCGCGCCTAACGTGCTCTATCGCGATGACAATGTAAAAATTAGAGTGCAAAGTCTTCACAAATATACAAAAGAATAATAGCATTTCAAGAAGGATTACAATTACTCAGTAATTAAATAATAAACAATAAACAATTTATTTGTGCAATAATTTTGGATTATTTTTGGGAAAAAAAATTGTTGCAACTCTTTAATCAGATCAAATATAATAATAATAATAATAATTTTGGATTATTTTAACTTTATTCGCCTTATTTAATACTGATGTGAAAAATTAGAGCTTGTTATAATTATTCATCATAAAATCAGAGACGAAAGGATGTACCGGCTCGGTTCTGTTGTGATTAATTGCACATAAAAAGAACACAGATTTTCCCAGATGTACGTTAATAGGTTAAGCGCCCTTCGCACCGCATGCACACGCTTTCACACGCGTATGCAGCGCATGGTACATGGGTGCTCACGCGCGACGATGACGGCGGCGGCGGCGGCGGCGGCGGCGGCGACGGCCAGCAACCACGAAGCTTTACTTCCAAGTGATCGGGAAGGGCGATAACGATCGTGACCAATTTGTTTTCCGCGTGAAACGCCTTCGAGATACAACGTTGCTGCAATTATGATAATGACGTTACGGTAAAAAGCACGACGGACGCGTGATTTATCGCGCTAAGCGTTCGTTCTCCGCCGCGGATCGAATCTCGCTTTCTGGCAAGGGCGCGATCTGTTGCGCGATTCACCCTCCCCTTCCCTCCGTTGCCGCACGATCTGCGAGATCGCCACTTTTCTGCTGCGATTAGGTAATAAAAGGCTCGTACAACTGACGAATAGAATCCGTGCTCTTTCAACTTCTGTGAGAAGCAGCAGTCATTGCTTTGAATCGGTATTGCAGTATTGCTTATTTTTTAAATTCTCGACAAAAGTATTTCAGCATCGCTTTTACAAAAATTATGTCTAAAAAAACTGTTTTATTTATATTTTATTCATATTTTTAGGAATTATAATTGTATTAATACTATTATTATTATAATAATTGTAATTTTTAAATTTAATGAATAATTTTATTACATAATATAATAATTATTATTATTAAAATATATTTTATCATTTAAACTGCTGTTTAAATAATTTTCCCAAAATTTAATTTTAATGTGGTCACACTTTTGGTTTAATTTGTAAAGAAAAATACATTTTTCTTTTATATATGTTTTTTAGAGTAATATGGTATAAATTAATAAATTCGATACAGATGCCATATGTGATTATGATGTTTTAGACGAGCTCTAATTAGCAGCTTCCTCTTATTCAGTATGAGTTTTACGACTAATATAACTCTACGCCATTTTATCGTGCATGCGAAGGTAAGGATAAAGAATATTGCATATATTTCATAGAACTCTGACTCTTGTGGCCGCACCACTGTATGATCGCCGTTCTCTCTACATAGTGCGTTACAAAACGATAATTATTACAGCGTAATGATAGTCATACACGATGCGGTCGAGCTTTAGCCTTTCTCTCCGCAATTGCAAATATACCTTACTCTTGTTTTTACATCTAACCATAAAGATTTGGAGTCTAATACTATTGTCCAATTTTAGATAAACGTTTATGAAATTAAGTTAAATAATAATTAATTAATTGATAAAATGTTTGAATGTTTTATATAATTTTATCAAAATTAATAAATTTATTAAAAAAAAAGTAGTTTGTGTGTATAGTATGTAAAAATGTAATTGTATGTATAAAGATATAATTATGCGTAAATCTAAATATAAGCAATAAGCAGCAATAATTGATTGCAGCTATAATTAGCGCGGGCAATCGGCGATATATTTTTCTCGAGAAACAAATTGCCAATTGTTGGCATGTCGTGCGAATTATTCCAGCACTATTGCCATTGCGACAAGTGCATTACACATTGTTTTAACACATCTCAAACGTTCATATGTGAAATATCGCTTTGTCGCTGCCAAAGGCTCGGCTACGCTTTAATAATCGTAAGCGCTTTATGTATATATGCCCGCGCCGCGCGAGCCTTGTGTAAACAATTTTCGATGACTTCACAGCAATATCACGGAATCTGTGGACCTCCGGTCGGGTACATGCAAAAATTAACCAGGCCGCTCTCAAAGGTAAAGTTAATTTCGGCGCAATATTTAATAAAAATATGTCGGGCAATGTTTACTGCAAACCGTTGTTATAACAAAAAGAAAAATGTATCGTTTAATTTCAAATTTAGCAAAACACACGCTTTAACTGAAATAAACGCATTTTACGTGATTACTCAAAATGTTAATTTTGATATATAATTTCCCTCCATTTTCTTTACATCCGTTTATTACAGCGTTAAATTCGTCACCTTACTTTCACCAAGTTTGGAATTAACGATGTGCAATATCTCGCGCCGTTAACATCGCGTAACTCGCTTGGTATAGCGTTACTCTATCACGCCGCTGCAAATTTATGCATCGAACAAAGAAGTGTGAGGTAGCTGTTACGTGACTGATGGCGCGATACACCTTGTTGCGATGCTAAATCATGCTTAATGATTTCAATGATCGCACCACGTTGAGGTGTCGCGGTATATTCTTGCCTGCTATTTGCATATCTCTGCATGCAACTTACACTTTGTAGCACTAAAATAAGAACACGGCAAAAAATTCTTTGAAAAAATAGACCACTCTGTGAAACTTCACTGCACGTGACATAAATGACAATAACAAGTACGTTTTTTTACAACAAATAAAGAAAATGAATGATAATAAAGTTACATTCTTCATCGAGTGATAAATACACTGCACTTCCAGAATAAGGCGTAATTAAAAAAAAATTTGACGCTACAACATTTCGGGATAAAAGAGAACGATTAATCATATTCTGCGTAAAGTGTCAATCAAACCTTTCATTAAGTATCATGACTTTATCATAAATATGATCTTTCGGCAATTATTCTCAAGGAGAATCATACTGCCACAAGGCTGTCGCAAAATAACGTCTAATATTTTCACAAAGAAAAACATCAAGGCGAAACTATCGACGATCGCCATTATTTGCGACTGAACAATCGACCCCGCTTCAATCGTTTAGATCTTTATTCGGCGAACACACGCAGCGCATCGCTGCTGTTATTTCAATTCAGCGTCATTGCAACAAGTGCATCGGGCGCTGTTTAATCTATCTCTTGCGCGCGTATATATAAAATATTGCTTTGTAACTGCCGAGGGCCCGGATTTCGAACCAGGAGGGCGTTAATGATCGTGACCAATTTGTTTTCTGCCGTGAAACGCTTTCCCGCGGCGACTGCGACGAAATTTTTGTTCCTGCTACGCTCTCTGTGCCGCATATCGCGTTTCGCATGTGCGTGTGTAAGCACTAGGGTTCACAGCAAAGCGCGGTATACCCAACGAGCAGACAAAATTGCCATATTGTATTCCATATCGAAACATAAACATAAAAAATAATTGTATCGATTGTAACTCGTGTAGGAAATAGATAGAACAATATACAGGAAGAATACTAAGCACATCATATTATTGGTAATAAAAGGAGAGAAATTTTACATTGCCCTAAAGTATAAAAAATGGTAAGTTAAACATGAGTGTTTTATATGCAGTAGTAACGCAACGTGTGTAGGGATTTTGTTAACAAAAACTCAAATAACCAATATTATTTTGTCACGAGTTCAGTCTACCGCTTTGAAGTATATCATGTTTTATTATACATGTATACTGGAGACCATATCAATATCACGACATATAATTAATCAACTTTGTAACCTTATTCTTTCTAATTATACCCTTTTTTAATTAACTACATATTTCGTAGATCGTACATTTTTTTAAGTATTATATTTTTCACAATAATTAGGTTATAAGATTGCACAAAATAATTATTAAAAATTATTCTATATATTACAATTATCGCATCCACTGATTATACCAGATATTATCGCGATGTCGAAATAACGACGCTCTCGCTCGGTTGGAAATCCAGCTTCCGTCGAACTTTTTTTTCTTATTGTCCTCTACACATTTCCTTGGGCGACGATAAGAAAAAAAAAAATCCAACGGAAGCTGAAACATCTTCTTCTTGTGACCCACGATAGGCGACACATGAACCGAAGCCGGCACAAATTCCGGATGCATTTCTGTGGACGGGTGACACACCTAAACGTATCGTTCAGATTCTAATCTCGAGGCCATTCAAGGCACACTCGTCTTATTTACAGACACCATAGTGGACACATCCTTCGACCAACTCCCGGAGGCAACCACGTAGGCTTGCCTACGTTGTGCTGGGTGTGGGCCGGTTGACAGTTTTATTACGACATAGTAGCTTACTTACCTGTAAATCATCATTTTTCGCTTACGCTGGCGGCACGTCGAGACGTGCGTTACGACACCTTTTTTTTTTTTTTGTTCCATCGACGCCTCGATGTCGTTTTTAAAAAATAAAAGCGCACGATTTATGGGTGGCAATTTGCGTTTCGTATTGTGATTTGGATAAACGGAGAGTTCGAAGTTTGTGGAATTGGCATTTTTGCGATACAGAAGGTTTTTCCGTAAATCTAAAACGAGCGCAAACATCACTATTAACTATAATCGCTTTTAAATAATACATTATTCTACGATAAAAAAGGATATGTAAAAATTATTAAAATCTTTTATGGGAGAAAAAATTCAAAAAAAGATTACGTACTAATAAAACTGGCTTATATAGTGCTTCCCGAGTGACCGATTCAATTATATCGCATGGTAATAGCCATGCGACAAATTTTCAATATCAAACGAGCTAGTGGGCCTCGCCAGCTTCCGTTACGTTTGATTTGTTACTCGAGCATCGAAGTACCGGAAGCGTTAATTTCCAGGCTGGAAGCGTTGATGTCATAATTTTTCAGCAAATTCTCTCTCTCTCTCTCTCTCTCTCTCTCTCTCTCTCTCTCTCTTTCTCTCTCTCTCTCTCTTTCTCCCTCGAGGAGGGCAGTTTGCACTTCCTGAACGCGTCCAGGGCGGCTACCATCCATCCGTTCGACCTCCAGCGATCCTTTTTGCACCGGTAATAGGTGCGAAATTATATCCTTTCAAACGGCGAGGCTGTCCCTCGACCCACCCCGTATAATTTTCTGAGGACGAATCATCGTCGCTTCGCATTCCACTTTCTTTCTCCTTCTCGCTTTCTCGTTCTTTCTACCTCTTTGCGACTGCATCTCCTGCGAGATGTAGTCGCATATACAGCGGGATAAAAGGAAACGTGTTTTCGCTATCTTAACGAATCCTCTCCATAGCGTTAAATTGCGGTAAACGTCGCACGCACCGAAAGCGCGATGGCACCGCGATGATCTTTTGATGACTGCTGAACTTGAACAACAAATTTGTGTACACAGATATCGTTTCCCGCTACACACTCGCCGCGATATGCAGCCGAAAGCATGCCGAAGTGCAATCGCGAATAAACTTGTAGCATAACTCGGATTATGTGCGTCATAATCATAAATCTTCTATATTATTAATTTTTCGGTATGCTATAACGAGATATTAACATTCGACCCTTGGCAATTTGTATTATCCTTTCGGTAGTTACATTCAGTAGTTACATATCAACTCTCGTTTTGATAAAAATATATTTTATTCGGTGCTTTTTTGAAATATCTATATGATATTAAATAGCGGTGTCGCACAGATACGCGAACATTAAGACCAGTGAGAAATGCCAAGTTTTCTAGTATTATCTAATTAATCGCTGATCTATAAAGCATTTTTAACACTTATGTCAAAAATTGATCTAAAATAATGGATTCGCGCGTATTTATCGTTATTCTACTTCCATTTTCGATACACGACTACAGTTCCATTTCCAATGCAAATCAACTCATGTTACAATTTGATCAAAAAAAAAAAGAGGAAACAAGTTCTACATACGAAATTTTTTCTGTTTTATATAAAACGTTTATTATCAACTGTTTTAGTTACTGTATCAATATTTTTTCGAAACATTTATAGAATGATAATAGTTAGTCCGAAAAATATCGGTAAAAAAAGAATCGACTCGTGGTTTTGGCAGTGCAAAGGTTAATTATTCACTTTCTGCAACACGTTTGTGTATTGCGTTGCCAACAAACACGCACGATACACGCGATAAATTTCAGTCGTGCGCGCGCGCGCCCTTTTTTCGGGCGCGCGAAAAAGTTGTTGGCGGCCGCGTATCGGTGCGTTCATAAAAGTTAAGATTCCTCATCAGCATTGCGAGCGCTTCCATAAAGATAACCGTGATGAATACCGAGGTACTTTGTTTCTTATCTTTGCGTTGCGCCCGCTAGGAAGTAACACCTGTAAAATGCGTTTAGCGCGCGGCGCTCTCACGCGCATTCAGAGATACACCGCGAGATAGCTGGACGAGGAGAGGGTGGGCCGGCACCTCCGATAACCGGTATTGCTTTTTCGTTTCTGAAACGGGAACGATGGTATCGATTCGCGATCTCGTTAATCGATTCACACTTAAGTGACGAAAGTTGCGCGTTGTAGTTCATGCAAGCACTGTTAAAATCGCTTATTAACGATCCTTCCAGACGTAAATCGTCTACCCCTATCGACAAATAATTGTAAACAGTTGGTATTCTAAACAAAGAATGTAAAAAAGTGTTTTATCTCATCTAATATCGCTCAACATTTTAGTTAGAATTGTAGTAATTAGTTTATTCAAATCTTTATTAAATTATTTATTTAAAAAACTTTTTTGAGAAGCTTGCAAATTACTAAAATGAAACTTTTTATTATAAATCGCCGACAGATATTTTGTCTCTGAAAATTACAAATTACAAATTCGTACATAAAATCGTAAAATCAGCAGAGAAAGAGAAAAAAGGAGTAAGAAAAAGTTAGATACAAAATATAATATTAGCTAGTAACTTGTATACGACTTGTACCGCGCCGCGTATCGACGCCGTTGTCGTTGCGAGCGTATCTGATAATGCAAATTGCATTTTTACAATCTCTCCCCGGCGCTGACATAATCCGGCGTGCAACCGCGGAAAGAGCCCGCCTCGACGCTCGTCAGCCCGGAATTTGCCTCTTCGGAGTACGGCGAGAGAGCGCCGTGAGACGCGTGTAATCGAGGATTATTTATGGTACGCGGCCGCGGAAATTTCTGTATCGTACAGAAAATCTCCGTATCCTATACTTCATACAAGCGTTATTCCGTATATTTCTTTTCAAACCGGGAACGACCATGTATTACTATTCCGGCCACTATTCATAGGCGGAAAAAATTGGTAATATTTTTTCACGGAAGTTCAGATCTCTAAACGTATCGTAAATCAGCAAATGCGCTTCCTGCAAGCTTCTTTCAATCGAGTGTTCGTTTCAATTAATAACTTCGACATTTATTCATTCATCAATCATTTCTTCATAAACAAAAATAACGACGCACAACTGGTCACGAGCGACTCTTATTCTTTCAGGGTCCTTCGTCGGGGTGTCCGTCGCGAGATCGTTGTCGTCGGGTCACCGGGCTGCGCGGTAAAAAGTCGCCCCCTTCGCTTACTTTCCTTCGTCCCTCTGCCGACGCGCGCGTCCCTCGATTTGCCTCGAGTCAAAAGTTACGGACGGACTGACGGACAGGTGACGCAGACGGATGCCGCTCATTTGTCTCGCTTCGAGTGGAGCGAGCGAGATCGGGGGTAGGGTACCGTGGCGCATGCGAGGCCCGAGAGACGGGAGCGAGACGGGACTAAGGGCGGCCGTAGGGAGAACCCGCGAGACCAAGGAGGACGGGAAGAGAGTTTTCGGGCGAAGGGGACTCCCCGTCGCGCCGGGCCTCCCGCTGGCGGCGGTCAATTTGCTGCTCCTTTTTTTCTTATCCGCCTTTCCTTCCCTCCCCCCCCCCTCTCCTCAAGGTCCTCTTCCCCCTCCTCTTTTTCTTTCATTACGCCAAACTCCCGATTGCGAGAATCCTCTCTTTCTTCGTGCCTTTCTTCCGTCGTTTCTTTATTTCCCGTCGGATCTCCCGCTTTCGTTTTCCGTCGCTCACGAGGCTTCTTTTTTTGTGTGTGTGTGTGTGTGTGTGTGTGTGACGTTCATCTGCGGGGATTTTCATCTACGCGGACAATTTTTTTCTCGAACGAGCGAACGTAATCGCGCCACGTGCAACGCAAGTTGGGATTGACACGATTCTCTCTCTCTCTCTCTCTCTCTCTCTCTCTCTCTCTCTCTCTCTCTCTAGAAACTGACCAGGTCAACTTTTTGGTGAGATTGAGTTGTGTGTACCGTCGATGTAATCTGTGATAAGGTTTGGCTCCGTTCCGCAAAATTAGGTCAAATCTGCTTTCTGTGCAACATTGGATGGACGTTACATTTTCGCAAACAATGTCCATTAAATTTATATCCGGCTATTTAAATACAACTTTTTGACTGCTTGTCAAACGCTTGTCAATGTAAATAATTGTGTAAAATTATCTTTATTTGTAACAAATAGCAAATTCACGAATCGTCTATCGAATAGATAAAATATGGACAATTAAATCCTTAAGCAGAACTTTTCTATCAAGGATCTACAGGATCGACGTGATTTTCAATCGTTTCCTTCCGAAAGTCGGATCAATGTTCGTTATCAAAAGGGCAAAGTAAATTTCGTTTGTCCAATATAATGAATATGTTGTGATTATTATGATTATTATAATTAGCGCAATGCATTATCTCTTTGATCATAACGGAGAATGCATCGTATATGTAAAATGCGCTCATATTCCTATTGTTAACTACCTTTTGCCATAGCGGTGCGTACATTGCCATAGCAATGCAAGTCTGTCTGCAAAATATATGCCTTTTCTATGCGGCTCTTTTTCTCTCTTTTCGGTTTTGTTAACTTCTATATTTATAATTGCAGAATTTCCGCCCGCCGACTCGTTTGTACGTATCGATCGTGCTTTCCGCCCTTTTTCATCTCCATTTTAGTACGAGTCTAAAACCAACGTATCGCGATAAAAAAAAATAAAGTTATTCTCTCTAATAAAAGATTTCAATATTAATAAACTTAGCGGTTAAATTATTTGTAATAAAATTTAATTTGATAATTAACCTGTAAATTGCATTAATTTTTTAAATTTAAACTAGAGTTGAGATTAATAAAAAAAAAAAGACGTTTTTTACATAATTAACACTTTTCTCGCGTATCTAACATTTGATAATTTATCTAACATATTGAAAACGATTTAATTTCAACATTAAAAATGAGCGTAATGTTTTGTAAGTGTCGATATTTTGACATTTCTTAAATTATTATTTCTAATATTTAACAAACATTAGAGCTCTAAGATTAGTATAAAAGTGTGTATAAAAATACTATATAAAAGTAGCGGACAAGAAATAATTTTTCTTACACATGTAATCTCGATGTAGCGAAATATAAATCTGTTCTCCACTAGCGACAAATATATTGTGTTTTTGCGCAGCGACGACGCGCTGAACGAACGTCTAATGCGTACGATAAGCTACGAAACGCGCTTCTCTCTCTCCGAGAGAAGTTGCACTATCATAATGCTCTTAATCCAAAGATGCAGTTTCCGCCTCGGATGTCTTTTCCCGGGCACGGAGAACGAGCGGAGCATCGACCAAACTTCGTTCCTGTTATGACGCTGGCATACGGCTCCCTTTATTATCGTCGGCTTTTCAAAGGAATCCAGTCTCGCCGATAACACGCTCTTCCTCACAGCCCGGAAGTTTCCCCCTGACGGCGCCCGAGAAACTGGAAAATTCCCGGGAAACACCGAGAGACGGGAGGGCCGCCGGACCGCAGCTGGCTGCAACCACTGGATTCTCGGCGACGCTTCTGCATTACGAACCGCGATGCCATTTCCGCATTACGAGGCGCGACGTGAAATGACGGGGATTCGTGTTCCGTATTAACCCCTTGCACCTGAAGTGATTTGTCCTTATCGCGGAACGAAGCGTTATCTCGCACTGCGAATGTTTTCTATTTAATCTTTCGATTATAAGATATGATATCTAATGGTGTGGCTATTGCCGATAATATTTGAGAGGCGCGCAAATAATTACGTATAATATTTTTTTCGAATACGAGGATGAAATAATCAAGCCCCGATAACATCTACCAAAAATCTCACGACCGCAACGTTAAGCTTGACTTTGATCGATTGTCATTAATAAAAACTTCTTCGAGAGTCTTAGGCCCGCATCCAATCTTATAAATCAATTTAAGTATAATATATGTTTAAGTATTGACTTGTTTATAAGATTGAACTATGAATACGAGCTTCAGACTCAACCTGTGAGTTTCCTTTATGTTTAAATATATTTCTAATTATTATATAATAATATAACAATATTTATTATATATATATATGTATATTTGTAATTGTTATATTAATATATAATAATTAGAAATATATTTATATATATGTATGTGAATGGAATTCCCATTAAACTCTAAAATATTTTTTGACAAGGATCTTAATTAAATACAAGGATTGCATAATCCATCATTCCTAGGCCGCTTCGCAATTTCTCCGCTGATAGTTTCTTCGCGATTCTCAAAGTTCCTCTCGCCATGTATCGCGATCGGATTTGCGCCGTCCTTCTCGGAGGCGGAACAACGCATCGTATCGCATCGCGGCGAAGTATTGCCGCTCCGGCGCTATTCCCGCTATTACGCTCGCTCGCCAGCAAATCTTCCTTTTTCGCGCGATCAACGCGGCTACTCGTACGTGAAATCGCTCGCATAGCGAGCCGACAATACCTCGATTCCCGCGGCGCGTCACGAGAAGGAACGGCTGCCGCCGCCGCCGCCTCTTTCACCTTCTTTGCCGCCGCCTCCTCGCCTTCTCGCAAACGTTATTTCTGCCATTATGTTTACTCACACTTTATTTCTCCTCCTACCGCGTCCCTCGTCGACGATCTCCCGCTCCTTCACGTGGTTACGCCGTGAAGGAGGCGTTACGAGCAATCCCGTTTTCTCGAATACACGCGCGACCAGGAAACCCGTCCCCGAGATCTCGTCGCACTCGAACGGGTTCTCGATTCTCCGCGGTTCACAAGAGTACCCTCTGTTATACGGGGTGCGTCTGAAAACGCATATCGACGATTTATATCTTTCAATTATTTGAGGGTTGTCGTCTTTGGGCGCACTTCCGCAATTGAAAAATTTATCGTAGAAAAAATCATGATAAGTTAAAAAAAGTCTTAGATTACATCTCCGATTAACTTAAAAATTTATCTGAAATAATTAAGAGAATAGACAAAAGATCCGATTCGCGCTATACTGCGCTGCGCGCCGACGAATCGACGTGTTGTCGATTCTTTCGATCGAATGCGAATGTGAACGCGTGCGTTTGCATTGCGTAAGACGAACTCGGCATCGAATGCACGAGCATCGGAGATAACGCTCGCTGATTAGCGTCCGGTGATACCGGCAATAATTAATTGGTGTTCTTCCGCGAACAGCGTCGAGCGCGACGGCGAGCGTTCCGCGACGTTCCTCCATTTCTTAGCATCGGAATTAATGAGCTTCATTATCCGCCGCGCTGCCGGTAATTAATTTTCATCTGTAATTGATATTGGAATGATCGCGCTACCGCGTGTGCGCGTTTACGATGCGTAACTTGGACTTTTGCTACGTGAATAATTGTATTCCATTTTCGCGACCCTAAAGGAAGGGTTTCACTGTGCAATATAATTTTTTTATCTTTATATTTTCTTAGACTCATAAGTAAGTGACATAATAAATTTTACTGCAACGTTGTAACGCTGCAACGCTGTAATGGGCAAGAAATAATCATTAAGTAAGATAAAATTGCATATTTCTAGCATAAAATTTCCGTCGATTCGATCAAAATTATGGCTGATATTAGTGTAAATTTGATACAAATGTATCGCTTGAAGTTTTCAATTTAATTATTGTGCCACATGACTCTAATTATTGTAAATTATTATCATGCGTCGATAATGTTATTCATTAATGAGCCAGTAATATATACTGATAATTGATTTTATTTGCCAATTACTGCATAAAAGTATTCCTTCATGTATGCTCATTACCACTCGCTGTGACGCGACATATTATTTATCATATAATAACAAAATCAATCTAGTTAATTAATTATATCGGATTCTAATACATTTTAGAAGCTACATCATTGTTATTCGCTTTTTCTTTGCGTTTTGTTAATGCTTATTTTCATTTCGTGCATTTCAATATATTTTTAACATTTTTCAGCGTTTATATTCTTAACTATTTGCCGTTCGTGATAGTTCTAAGCTCATTTTGGCAATATTCAAGCAGTATATTTAATGTCGACGCATTTTTGGAAATGATTAAATTGCAACAAGTTAATTCACCAACAAATATCGATAGTAGTCGGAGTCTCGCTCAATCCTTCATCGTCCTTCCGCCCCTTTGCGCTCAAAAAATTGACAAATCCATGTACCTTCTCCCTTGTGTCTGCTCTTTCTCATCTTTCTGCCTTTTTCTCATGTTTCACGTCCTTCGGCCCGGCAGCGGCCCCGAGGTCCACGAGAAGACGAGGCCTTCTCGCGCTCTCTCTCTCTCTCTCTCTCCCTCTTTCTCATACTCTCCTCTTCTCACTTCCCGCAACTCCCTCGCTCATCCTCTCTTTTTCTCACAGGCCAAAGACTTATGGATATCCATAGCAACGAAGTCAAAGCCATTAATAACTCCGGTGGGAACGCCTATCCTCATCTCGTGCCTTTTCTTTTAAAGTCGAGCGTGTGCAACAAACGCTCGTCTCGCTCGAGAGAGCGAAAAGGAGAGAAGGGTGGAGAGAGGAGAGACCGCGAGAAAAAGAGAGAGAAGGAGAGACAAGAAGGACGAGTACAAGACGTAGGGTGAAGGAGAAGTGGAGGAGGAGGACCAAGGAGAACCGAGAGAGTGAGAAAGAGAAAGAAAGAAGAAAGAGAGAGCGGCCGCGGAACAGGTAGATACGCGCGCACCGCGGAATATATTGGAATACCTGAGAAATTTAGTGGCGGGGCATTAAATTTCACCGCCGTGACTTTGCAGGAGGCGATGCTCGCCGCAGGGCGGGAGCCACCGGGCGAAAAATCACCCCCCTTGCCCGGCTCTCCCCGCCCTTCTGCCCCTACGGCTACGTGCCCCGCCGAAGATATCGCCCCCTTAGCACCTGCGGCGATGCTGCTCTCGATCCGCAAGAGCCATAATGTGCCCCTACTTGCCCCTCAAAAGCGAAGGAGTTATGAATTATTTCGTACCGCTTAGTATTCATGTTTGTCCATTAAATTTGTTTTTATTTCACAGAACTGTCCGAAAATGTGTGATTGTAAATTGTTTCAGACGTTATATAAATCTTGCTACTCGAAAGTTATCACTTCGAATTCGGTAACTAAATTTCGGCATTCCAATTTGGTTAAGATTAACTTAGAATGAGACAAAGATGTTTGAGTTTCTTAGTCGCACAACAAGACGATTATCGGACGTAAAAGATTATTTCAGCTACCGAATCACATGAATGTTATTCTATCGTTTATCATTGTTCCAAAATTCTGCAGTTCAATTTTACTCCGTACGATGCAATTTCGGTCCATCTCACTGTACGCGATAACGTACACATCAAGTAGCATCTCCGGTGCCGTTAATCGGAAAAGTAATCATAATCAGACGGGTGCACCGCGCGGCGCACGTTGCATCGGCGGCGCAGCGCTCATCAGCGAAGCGCAGCGAACGAGTAGCATGCGCATTCCATCGCGCGCCCGTAATTTAGCTCGCGCGTTCCGGCGAAAATATCATTCCTCCTCCCTGCATCTCCATCTCTTTCTCTTATCCCTCTCGCAACCGCCTTTACCTTCGTAACGAAAGAACGGTGCAACCCAAGGAGAAAAATGAAAAATATATCGTGTATACCCGCCATCAGCTCCTTCGTTCGTTCGTTCGTTCGCTCGCTCGTTCGTTCGTTCGTTCGTTCGTTCGTTCCGACGAACGTTTTCACCCCCGCGTCGACGTGGCGCACGGCGCGGCGCCCGCGCGCGAAAAAACGATGGAAAAAAGCGAGGAAAGTAATCAACGACACCGGGTGGCCGAACGACAGCCGCGTTGCGACTCGGAAACGACGTCGACAGGGCGAATTTTCATGAAAGCGTTTTCGCTCCGCGCGAAATGAGAGTGCGGCGCAGAAACAGGAGGCGGCGAGCAGGGTGGAGAGTAGCTAGATGGACGGAGGGAACGAAGAGCGGGCGACGATGGGTGGTACGTGGGCGCGCTTGCACTCGATTACGCATTCGATAGACGTTGATTATCGACAAAACACGTCGATTCGACAGCACCTGACGATGACGAGCGCACGCGTGCACATATGAGCGTACTTGCGCGTGTGCATGTAGATGAGTGGGTGGTTAGATGCGTGTTGGTGCGTGGCGGAGGTCCGCGGTAGGTATAAAGTCACGTAGAACCGCGCGGGATCCGGTATACAGTGCTATTCATAAGTTATACGCATTTATATCATTCTGTAGTATCGATAGAGAGTAGCAGCTAAGAGAACAATGGCGATAAAAAGGAAATGTAAAGGAAAAAAAAAAAAAATAATGTGCGATCTTATTTCAAAATTAAGAGTAAGTAATAACGAAGAAATCGTTTCTCTTTCACGCATCAAAACTTTTATATCGTCAAAAACAAAATAACAAAAGAGTCTCGTCGCATCTCTGTCAAATCTTTCATTAGAGAATACTTAAAATTTCGTCTCTTAATTCAGTATACTCTCTTATCTTTTCAATTCAATATCAATTACTCTATTAAAGTTACCATTCAATTACGAAAGTGTGATATGGCGGCAAATTATGCTAATACGCGCAGGCAATATGAAAATTATGTGAAAGATACAGCGTACTTTGAAGTAAAAATTAGATGTTGCATCACAGAATAAGAGTCGGATGAAAAGAGATAAAAGTCAAAATATTTCAGTATCATTACTGAAAAAGGCGGCGTCGAAGAGCCGCCCGGTAATTTATAAAGGCTAGTATGCACGGACGCGCGTACCTGTCTGCGCGTAAAACGATGTATTCACGGCATCGCCGTGTGTTGTAATCCGAAGAAAAAGGTTCGGTAGGCCCGTTCCGACGAGATTATCGTTCAACAGAAATTGTAACTTTCAATGAATCGTAAACAATAGTCGACCGTACACGTGCTATCGTGCGTGCGTGTTCCGAAAGCGCAAATGCAATCGAAATAACAAACAAGATAGAATCGTATTAAGTTGTAATAATGATCTTATTATATTTCGAGTGATTTCGCTATTTCAAACAGTAATACTTTTGCCGACCACATGTCTTCGGAGCAAATTGTAAAAGAATATCATATTTATAAAATAATATTTTTGTGTTTTCACACGACGATAATATTATATAATCTAGTTTCAAAATATTGAAAACATATAATACAGCTTTAAATAAATGTTTATTAAAACAAGAAGCTACTAAAACAAAAGCGCATTGCAAATAAAATGTATCATTGTTTGCGCTTTACATTAAAAAGGAGGCACCTCGATCGCTTCTCGACCGTTTTTTTCAAGCGTTGCCACAACAGAGTAGCCGAGGTAGACAGTGTTATTCAAATACAAGAGATTACGCGATCTTCAATCGACAGACGCACGACGACGTAGTACCTACTTATCTATCTACCAAGCGCGAAGCGATCGTAACGGAATATAAAAGCCGCGTGTATTTGTTACTGTACGATCCACGGGCGCCGATCGCCGATAAGACACGTCAATACGGCGATCAGAGAGACGGCTCGAGAGAGGAGAGCCGGAGGTGGGCGTACGTGCGTGGGCGTTCATGCGTGCAGCCGCCAGTCGACGGATGAAGTCACAGGGGGATAAAACTGCGTGCGAGCAGGTACGCCACTTCATTTCGCGTACACGGAATTCTCGTAATTATTTCTCCGATGTCTAATACAAAGAATACGGACCCGTCGGTATTCGGAGAGAGCTGAAGAAAATTAAAGAATTGAGACTTTATTATCAATTCATTAGTGACAAATTTTATTTAATATTGTTTTTTAATTATTAATGGGCTTGAAAAATTAGTTTACGGCTTATTTTAAAAGTTAAGTTGAATTCTCGCCGAACGTTAAAGGTTCAATGCAGCAGGATCGATATTTGGGAACTACTGGCTCGTTTTCCGTACATAATTCTTTCAGAGACCTGTTCGATACGGAATGAACATTAATCTCCCCGTCGACGGAAGCTTCGGGAAACCCTTTCTCCGACCTTGACACATCGTCTATAAATAAAGTCTACAGCCGTTAATTAATTCGCGGTACAGCCGCTTGGGATGATCAGTAGAGCTATTTGGCCTTGATCTGACCGAGAGAGAGAGAGAGAGAGAGAGAGAGAGAGAGAGAGAGAGAAGAAAAATAGAAAGACAGAAAGAGCAAAGGAGGGAAGAATAGAAATAACGCATCTGACATATCTAAAATAATGACCGTACAATTTACAATTAACACCGCTATTGATATGAGACTGTCGAAAGAAGTTAGATTACATGGGATGTAAAAAAAATATTTGTAATTTTTTTAATGTAACTCGCAGGTAGCAAATGCCTCTTATAATCAAAGCGTAAAAATTTCTTTATAAAGTAGAGCATTGGTTCCTCTCACTAGTAAAACGAAAAGTCATGGGAGACTCGTACTGTTGGTCTAATCGCACACATCTCGAGATGAATTGGTTATCGCCGGATCCATTACGATCTCGACTACTCATCGTCTGTTAATCAATACGATCAAATTCAAAGAGTATCCTTTTTTACATTTCTCTTAAATAATAAGTGTTATTTGAGTGTAGAAATATAGAAGCACTATATTTTCTTAAGCGTACAATATAAATATATAATAAGTAACACCACATAAGTGAAATTTAGAGAGAAAGAGGCAGAAAGCGATAACTTTTATTTCAAAAGTAAAAATTTTCAGTCTTAACGTTTATATCACTTTTCAGTCAACGCTCTATTTAAAGATTCGCATGACAATGTCGCAGCGGGATAAGTTGCAAAAATTGTAGTCGTCCGATTTGATGAAACGGCATGCTGTGTGCATCGCACAGCGTGGGTGTCGATGCGTCGCGGGAGGTCGACGCGGGGTGACGCGAATCGGTGCTTTTTATAGGGCGCCGGGGCGTCTTGTCGTTGCGCTCGTTGCCCCCTGTGTGCACACGGGGACTCCAGCAGGTGCCTATAGGATCCCCCATGGCTTTCGGTCGCTTTGTTCTCGCGTCACCCGCTCCGTCCGCCCGATTATTAGCGGATCCGGACTTGACTGCGCGATACCTGTTACGCGGGGAGGAACATGGAAGTGTATCAATTCTCGCGTCACGTCAAATGAATCATCGAAACGGCGTAATATTTCAATTCTTTCCAGGATTATGAATCCTTCTTCGATCGCATACATTGTTATAATCATTGAACAAAAAGAATTGTTTCGATTTAATTACATCACACAATGATATGTACATAATATACTTATAATTATATAGTGGTGAAAAAAAGTCCGTAGATATCCTTTAACCGCAGCTACTGTCTCCAGGATTAATTCTCACGGGCAGGAGTTCTTTTCTGAAAACTCGAGAGATCTGCGTTTTCTCGCTCACAGAGAATCCTCGCGGGACGATTCGTCCCAATCGGTTAATACAATCCCGCTTGTCGCTCGGAGCTTCAACACTCGCATTCGCAGCAGAGCTCCCTTTATCCCTCCGCCTCTCTCCGCCGCTCTCTCGCGCCAACTCGCGAGACAACGAAAACAAAGCAGAAGAAAGGAAGAAAAAAAAAAAAAAAAGAAAGAAAGAAGAAGTGGAAGAAGAGAAGAAAGGAACGCGCGCAACGCTCTCCATTGCAATTTCGATTTCATTAAAAAATGGAGATGGAGCTTCCAGGTGGAGAAACGGGAACGAGAACGAGCCAGGTGGGGTGACAGAGCGGGTGGGGGGGGGGGGGATTCTGTTAGGAATGAATGAAGGAACGGGAAGGGCGGAAGACGGTGGTGCACGAAGAAAGAAAGGAGGAAAGAAAAGGTAGGAATCCGTCCGCGCGAACAGAGAAGAAACGGGGGAGGGCGCGAGGGGGGGGGGGCGGCAGCGTGGAGTATACTACTCCGGCCGAATTGGGTTCTAGGAGGCAGCGTGTGTCGTGTGGCGTGGCCTATCGTGTGTAAAGGTAGCCGGTCGTCGTCGAAAGAGCCCGCAGAAGAAGAAGAAGAGGGCTCAGAGGCCAACTGATCATCGCATGCATTTAAATTGGTTCATTAAAGCCCCACGGTCCACCCTCCTCCCGCCGGGGCCCCCCTCGCTTCTCTCTTCATCCGGCTGTGTCTCCCTTGCCTCGCCGCGCGCGCCGACCACAGTTCTGCTAGCTTCCTCCTCCTTCTCCCTCCGTCCGGCAGCCACCGTAGGACGACCCTATGGAAAGCCACAACACACCAGGCTGCTCTTTGCGTATATCGGACGCGCATCCACCACCGATTGCGCGCACACACCAGCAGATGTAACGGGTGACATCCTACTTATCATGCCGACACCGAGTGTCGCGGGAGAAGAGCGCGCGTGAATCGCCGTCCCTGGCCAATTATGATCTTCGTCATCGGCGTCGTCGTCCACGTGGTTGTCGAGATTCTGTCTTCTTTCAGGATTTCGTGGAAATTTCAAAGCAATTCAATTTTAGGATATTCAATTCTTAGTGGAATAACTGTTGAGTGTCTTTGTGACATAAAATTAACAAAAAAAAAGTATATGCAGTTTCGAATAAAATAACATGCTCTAAAAGAATTGATTTAAACAAATATACAACTGTAATAGCAATAGATGCATAAATGAGGAGGAAATAGATAACTACGGCTTAGTTAAAATGATTACTGTTTATTTTATTTCGTAAATAAGTTAAGTCTGCGCTTTTTAATCTGAAATAGAGAGATCTGTCATGAGAACAAACTCGAGTAACGTTCTCATTTCTCTCAATTCCGTTCTTTACTCCCGCGTTTCCGTTTCTTATCCCTCTCGTCGCAATTTTGCCATAAGTGTCGCTGTGTGACCGCCGTGTTTCACACGGTAGATCGCGGATTGATTCACGGCGAGAAATCGCTTCTCGCTTCATCCCGACCGCTGCGTGCCGTTATCACCGGCCTTTTTGTCTCACGCATTAAAACGAGGCGGTTTACAAATTGCGCGGCCGCGACGGATGATGGAGGGACGGTCGATTACGTTTCCAATATCCTAGATCCCGGTGGGCAAATTGAGGAGAAGATTAACGCGGGAATTCACTGAAATCGCTGGTCAAAGTCGGCGCGTCGACATCGATTTCTAATCGTGTCATCAGACACAAATTCTTCGACGTACTCTTGGACTTCTGGCCGTAAAATCTCTTCTTATTTTTCAAAAAGGCAAATGAAATTTTATTGCAAATAAGAAGATATTATAAAACAATAATCCTGACAATAGAGAGTTGATAAATTATTTTTTTATATGTTTTTTAATTGTTACCAAAAATAACAATTAATATGTTGATAATTAAATATTATTATTATAAGATTATAAATAAAATATTTATCAATTACTCCCTTTCTCTCACTCAACATATTTTTTTATAATTTGTGTTGATCAGATAAAAATTTTCTCAAAGCGTCGAATTCAGTATTAATGAAGAATATAATGTTGGAAAACAAGCATCCTCGCAGACTCTATCGACGACATAAAATTCCAAACAGCGAGATTTATTTTCGCATGTTTGCAAACCGGGAATCCGCGATCGAAAGGTTAATGCAACTCCGTGATACGCGTCTGATTACCTACTGGAATTGTGCGTGCATGCATCATGCGTGCGTGCGTGCATCACGCGCGGCACGTGCGCTTTTCATGCGTGCACACGTGGGCGCGCATGTACCCGCCAATGATTAATTTTTTAACAGCACATCGACAAAATCGAGACGAGCTGAAAAATGTAACGTCTGTTAAAAGAGCTCAATTTCAGTAACCACCATCATCGCTTTGAATAGCAAATGTATTAACAATTTGCGACATTGTTTCATTATCGAGAATTCTCCGAGGTTGTCATTTTGTGGAAAATATTTTCTGGCAGTAGAGTTGCATATAATAATCTCATTATAATTAATATTTTCCTTTGAAAAACAATTAATGCGACTCTTTGGTGACACGATCTCTTAACATGATTTCTTAGGAAATATTCTTTAATAACGTTTAAATGCGCAGGACGATATAAAACTAAATCAAAGCTAAATATATACATATTATACGAGCAAGTAAGTAGAAACTAATTTTTACTCTAACAATATTCTGATTTAATATTTAATCTGCAAGATTTGTGATATAGAGAAATGTAACATCTCAAGCACAATCTCACTGATTCACTTTTAAATTGATCCAGTAAATTGCCGGGGAAATGCTAACTGTTCCAGGACATGTTGTATACTCGCTTATATCGGCGGACGCGAGTGCATATTTCATACGCCATATAAGCTCGCGCGAGCATGTTCACGAATACGTCGGCGAGCTCGACGCATGCACAAAAACGAGAGCCTAGACGCGGGCCCCCTCTTGTCGGTCAACGATTGCACCGCAGCCGCAATTTGTTAAAGGTGGTTAAGGACGAGCGTTCTTGCACGTCCCTGTGCGCCAGCCTGCCTGCCCGCAGAGCGGACGGCCGGCTTCCCCATTAAGATTCCTCAAGGATCACCGGAACTTCGGCTCCGTCTCTTCTTTGCCGTGGTGTAACGCGGCGTCGGTCGTGTGTACAACTCGTGTGCACCAGCACCGGCATCTAGGTGCTTCTTGAAGGGCGATTACGCCCGAATTGGTCCCTCGATCCAGCCAAGGTCGAGCATAATTTGAGCGCATTAGCGTCCACTCGTTTTGATAGTCGCCGAACGAAATTTCGCGATCAAAGGCGTCCACTGTGATCAGCGCAAAAAATTAATATGTGAACTCTTGATATATTTTTTAATAATCTTTATAACTGTAGATTATTTTATCACAAGTATTAAAAGTATCAAAATCTTAAAAAAAAAATATAATGTAAATGTTCTACAAGTGTACTTGTAACGATAAAAATTATTCAAACGACAAGACTCTACAACTAAAATAATTTTTATAATAGCAAAGCAGATAGTTAATAATTAAGTTAATACAAAGTCTGTGTCATAATTACCAAACCACCATGACCGAATTCATGTTTTTGCCTCATTAATCAACGTCCCCTTTCAGCGTAAATCCTTTCGATCCTTTCGATGCAAATGCAGGCATCCCGCGTAGGTATCGACGAGTAAAAATGCCGGCAACGTTTCGACGCGGGGTGCTTAAAGAGCGATTACGCCGAAATCGACCATTCGATCGAGCCAAGGTCGAGAGCATAATCAGCGTGTATTACCTCAACAGCCCGCTCGGAAGTATGTCGAAAACTTCAGTGAATTAAGATCAGAAGGATCGAAGGAAAATCGAATCGTTTGAGCACGAATGCGTGAAGAGAAACGGCGAAAAATGGAAATTTATGCGAGTGTTAACCATTATAAATCACGCTGCAAGAAAAAAAATCGATGATCGACGCGTTTGTGTTAATGCAACTCGACGGAATTGTGTTAGCGGGCTCCACGCGATCAGCGTGATTAATCGTGTCATTCGTCTTCGTCATGTGCGGCTAATGATAACATTATCATATTACGGGAAATTCAATTTATCGAATTGTAAGGTAGACTTCGCGCGATAGCAAGGTGTTCGAAGCGAGGAGGAACAGAGAGGAAAACACGAGTGGTGCACGATGATGAAGACTTCACGGGGGGCACAGCCATTATCCGCGTCGATCTCTCGAAATCGTGCAAGAGTCACTAGAGCTGAATCAACATAGATTATACGAAGAAAGGAAGTAGTAAGATAAAGAGAAGTTTTTGAAGTCGTACAATGTACAAGGTGTTCTAGAATTCTCGCGGAAATCAACTTAAATTGATCGATAAAATTTGATGTAGATAATTATATTTAAATTATATTTAAAGTATATTTAAAAGTAAAAATCCCTGTAATTACACAATGTGATTGTCTAATTTCATACTCAATTACAATAATTTTTTAGAATTAAACGTTTTAATTTCTTAAAGTAGATTAAGTTACACGATTACATTGACATTTGTATTTAAAAAATTGTTTATAACGTTATTTATTATACAAATAATATAAATAATAAATTGAAGATTGGAGTGTAATATTCGTCTTATAATATTTCAATTTTTGCCGCGTGCAATGAAGGAAAATGTTATCTAATAAAAGAGTCATTGAAAGTACAGACGTGTTGGAAATAAATTTTCGAGTTGCAATTAACGTTAATAACAATTAAAAGGAAGTTAAATAGAATGATTGGGTTAATGTGCCAATTCGTAATGTTAACTGTCGGTCGATATTCGCCTTGTAAAAAAAATATTTAATGCAGTTATTGAAGTAAAATATTGCGTAACAAGCGCGGTAATGGTATTATGATGAACATAACCGGTAATAGAATGTATGTAACTGCACAAGCATAAATAATGTAATAAAAACGACTAAGTAGGATTCTCAAAGCAATTTCAATAATATCTGTAGCTTCTAAAAGCCTGCTGAAAAGGTTCTTTGCTTAAATAGATGATTAAATTTCTTCGTTCAATCTCTTTATTAATATTGCCTACACTCGAGAACATGCATTTTATTCTAAATTGTCTCTCTATAAAGATACGACGCGCTGCTAATCGAACTTGATAATAATTAGCGGCGAGCTAAACGCTGCGGATAATGATAGCCGTATTACAGTTAGAGCGTTAGCGTTGATAATAACAGTTGCATTGCCGTCACTGATCGTTATAGATAACGAGATGATAAGTGAAATTATCGAACCACCGCTTACGATGTTTAACATATTGCTTTGCCAAAGAGCGTGCTATCTTGCGTGATTCGGAAGTAAGCTTCCTCACTGTTGCACCGAATTTCTGTCGGGGGAAGATATTAATTGCAAAATTTGCAATCAAGCTTTTTCTTTAATAACAAGATACACTCAATACTTACACCAACTGTTAGCTTTATAGAACTTTATAGAACTTCTTCCTCGCAGATAAATAAATTGTCTAATCGTTCAATCTCAAAGTCCGACCGCCCGAAACCTTTCGACAAAATTCCTTACAAATCGCGCGAGGTGTCACGCCATGAAACGATCGCGTTACAAGCGCAGGGAGTGGTTACGAGCTACGAGGGGACAAGGGCGGTGGACAAGAAAACTTTTCCGAAGAGACAGAGCGCGTGACCGTAAGCTCGCGCGCGCTGCCGTCGCTCGCTCGGGCTGTCCGTCATGCCAAGCCCCAGTAGTTACCGTCACGCGGCCGGCCCTGCAATCATCCCCCGTCGGTTCCCGGCCCGCACTAACCTTCCCCTTGCCGCCCGCCTTCGTCCCGAGCAACCCCTGACTAATCCGGGTTCCCTTCGGACTGACGTATAGGTGAGCACGCGATGCACGACGTTTGCACCGAGCAGCACGTGGGAAACGCGAAGTGTGCATCCCTCTCTCCCTTTCTCTCCGCCCCCTCTTGCGCGTTCCTCTCTCTCTCTCTCTCTCTCTCTATCTCTCCCCCGTTCATCACGTCGCAGCCGAGCAACCCTCGGTCTTCTTCGTCGCGGGCGTGCAGAGCGAAACATCAACGATCAAGCCAACCATCCTGAACGAACAAGCGGGGGCGGGCACCCCTCGCGGACGGAGAGATGCGTGTAACTGCTGCGAGCCGGCCAAGTGTCGGATCGGGGGTGAACTCGTTCTGGCGATGGCGTGGCGGATGCATGCACGGGACAGCACGCATTCCGCGACGGGGCGACGGGGACGACGGGGGGGTAACAACACCCGAATACGGTCTTATGCTGTTTGTTGATGGCCCTTCGGCGCGTTACAACCCCTAAGCACTGGTGGTGCGACGGCGTGGAAGCACGATGGAAGCTTTGATCGCCGGGATCAAGTGGCTTCTGGTGTTTGTCTAAGAATAATACCTCGTTCACGTTGAAATTTGTGTTACGATTGTAACGCGATCACATATTTGAGGGGGCACGGGGGTAAGTCGAAATCCGCACGATAATCGAATAGGAAAATACGGAGGATTAGGGGATGAGTCTTGTGAATTCACTCGAATAAAGGTGAGCAAAGTTAGGAGATTGCTTCTTTTTAAAGGACGTAACGCAACAAATTCAGCTTTATTTGTCGAAGATTACGGAATGATATATGTAAAAGTAAGAAAAGTTGAAAAGATTTTTGAACGGTAAAAGTTACAAGATTTTTTAACAAAGAACGAAAAATATATCACTAACTTTGTGCAGCGCACTTTTCTGAAAAAGAAAGAAAGGTGCATATTTGGGCAAAGGTGAATATTTTTTTTTTTTTTTGACTAAACTCGCGAAACGCACTCGAACTGATCGGCACCGTATTACAATGATCCGCTTTGCTCCAACAAGTGGTCGTACATGCCGATCGCAATTCCATACTCGATCGGTCAGTCGGCTTTTGAGTCGAGCTCTCGATTATCCTGCGAACAAAGTCGTTTCCGTAGCGAGGCGCGCACGAAAATATTGATAAACGCCGGTCGGATCGAAGGGAACTGGTAAAAAAAAATAAATGAAAAAGATATTTGTGCTACGATCGAACAACTACGTGAAAGAGGGCGACAGGATACGCGAGGGGGAGGATGAGAGAAGATGCCGAGAGGAGGATATAAAGAGGGGCTTCGCGCGGGACCCCTGCCGAGCAGTTTTGTACCCAGGAGAGGGCTCCGCGCCCGAAAAGGGGAACCCCCGTAGTGATAATTAGGGGGCCAAGCGAGTGTTTCTGGCCCCGGTGAGGGTCCTTGAAGTTTTGCCGCCACGACCTCGAAAAAAGGAGCGGCGGATCGCCAGTCATCGTGTTTCACCACCGACGTTTGCCTGCCCCCTCGCCCTCCCCCCCTCCCTCACGCTGCCTCGTCTCTTACGTATATCGGGGGTGGAACCGACGCGGGAACATCAATTTTTCAGTGCCCCGTCCGACGTATGCTGCTCTCCTCCTCCTCCTCCTCCTTCGAGATCCATCGTCCGTGGGATTTCCTAGGTCATGGCTCTGTCATCTGGTGCCCGACGGTTGATCGTTCCTCTCCCTCGAGCGAAACGTGGCCGATCGCTCGGTTGGACCCTTCGATCACAGCGCTTTCCGCGCCTTTGGGCCTGGCACACGCCGAGAACGGCTACCCTTCTTTCGTCCAGGCGCACCATCTGCCCTTGACCGGTCAAGAGATCATAATATAGCAATTTCGGCGGCGTACAATGCGATATAAAAGATAAATAATAATATACAAATATGTTATAATTATGACATAATTATAACGTGGAGAAATGAGATATATTTTATTAGATTAAAATCTAAAATTTACGCGCGATTGCTTCTCTCACACATTAATTAACATCGATTAAGATAACTGATTTTTCGCTTCCGGAGGAGAAAGCCAGCTATGGGATTAAATTAATTTGTACATCTAGAATCACAAAGCTATGTTCTTTGATCTAAATGAGTAGAAAATGAAAAAATCATTGCTTTCTGAAATCTACTTCTAATTAAAGTGTCAGTATTCTATGGTTCAAATATTGATACATAGCATTGGTTGCGTAAATATTAGGGTTTATGTAAAACGCTTCTGTGTTTCATAAAACACAGTTAATCAAAGCATTGTTCCGTCATGTGTCCCTTCAGAATCAGCACGTTTTATAGCCTCGGAGCTAGGTTTCCCTCTTCGAGCGTAGGTTTACCAAAATGTACGCGCAATTTAATGGCTCACGATCCATTTAATGCGGAAGGGGCTGATATAAAATCGCAAAAACGAAAGCCGGGAGTCAAGGAGCCAAGGACTTATGTAGGGTAACCAAACGAGAGCTAGTTCCACAGATCCCGATCCTAATAATAAATAATTTCTACGAAGAAGCCGAATAAGAAAAATCTCGAATTTTGTATGATACACAAGTTTCTAATGGCTAATTTTTTTTCTTCTTTTTTTTAATTACATTTATATTTACGCTAACAGTGAACACGCAATCCGCGGTAGTCTTTTGGAGAGTTAATCGAAATTCAGTGTGACAGCAGACGTGTCAACTAAACAAGTGGCGATATAAAGCTTCTATCCAAAGAAATTAACACTTTAACTGCCATATTATAGATGACGTCTGTATTTGCTGGGGAAACATCTGTATTTATTTACGCGGCACTCGCACATGGGGCGACGACTTAATTTTCCGTTTAATTCATATTCGTGTTCACACACGGATGGTGCGAATTAAACAAAAATTGACAGACTCTTAATCGTATGACGCGGTTTTCGGAGATGCAGGTGTGATGCACGTACAATTGTTGTGGCAGTCGAACTGTTAAGAAGTTACCTTATCGCCTTTGCGATCCTTCCTCCCGGACGGAGGGAGGGTGCGCAGGAGGGGTCCGTGCCGGTCCGCCACCACCTGTCCGACGCCACGCGGACACTGTCTGTCGATCACGCAGACGGTCTGTCTTGTCTGGTGCCCTCCGCAACGCAGCCGACGGACAGTTCCACTTGATTAACCAAGCTCATGCGTGCGACGTGCATCGCCGCTGCCCTTAACATGCGCGATCGAAGCCACTGTTGCGCACAAATTACACGCGGCGGAATAGAATGTACTACAGAATTTTATTACAATCCGCTATCAAAAGTTTTTTTGTTTTTTTTTTTTTTTTTGGTCCGCCTACTTTTCGGCAACACGTATTCGTAGCAATGTAGCATTCAATAGAATTTAATTTATCGTATCGTATTAAATGTTTTGCGTTGTGTTATTTCCAATTCAACGGCCGGAGGTATTAAATATGATCACAAGTGTTTTAGAATAAAGCAACAAAAAACTGAAAACTGTGAAAAAAATATGTAATTCATTTTTAACTGGTTTTTATAATTTTTTATAATCCGCACACATATGCCCACACATTTATTTTCTTGGAAAATAAAAATTTTGCGTTGGTTTTTTTTCTTTTTTTTTTTTTTTAATAACTTATATTGTTGTGGCATAAATGCGTGTTGTATGACGAAAGGATCAGCTTGTGCGGCCTAACATGACCGATCGAAGCCGCCAGTACCCGCAAATCGCGTGCACTATAGTTGCCACCGAAATGTGGCACCGCACTGCCGCGCTTGCCGCATTGTTCGGTCGTCGAGTTTTACGCTCGTTTGCCGATGTCCGGCCACCGATGCGCACCGGGTGTCGCGAAAGCTACAAGCTCCGAATTGCGATCTGCGGTCGATGATAGTGCCGGTCGTACGTCCGGTCATATTCTCTTATTTGAATTCATTAAAGATCTTATGGAGACGTAAGAAAAAACACGTGTTGTCTTTATCCGCTGAAATATTACTTCCTGCTTTCTAGTCCACAAAAAAATCATAATAAAGATTATTGCTTTTCGACAAAGTATTTTCGATGTGTCTACAAAGATTGAAAAGATACAAGGTTTCTCAGTCTTTGACATAAGTGTCTTCTGACAACGTATTTTTAAGAATGCAATTACAGAGAATGATAATAGAAGTTTGCTGATTTATAACTTTCATCTAGATTTCGATGAGAGATTATTAATTTTGTCGACTGCGTGTATAAAGTTAAAAAGGACTAAGATTTTTGGTTATCAATCCTAGTTAACTAAATTATGCATCCCTGTCTCTAATGCTACAAGTTACAAGCATAAAAAATAAAAAAAACTAGTTACATTATGGTAAATGTTAATAATTATTATTAAAGTTTGATATCTTGGGCAACCAACGTTAATTAATTCCACCGCGATCGCGTGCGCATGGAAACACTCTTTAATGCGACAAAATAATTACTCTATCACGGTCGGCATGTATCTATAATCAATGGGCGCTCAAAGTATCCACAATCCAAGATGACATATTTGTGCAAAGCAGTCTCAGCCAGAGAAAAGTTTTTCACGCCAAAGTCACCTTGACTATAAGTTTCTCATTGATAAGAAGCGAACAGCTTTCGCGATTTCGATTTCTGCGGCGACCACGACGACGACGGCCGGATCTGGCCGACGCTCGAAGTTTGGAAATTCGTGGGGGCGATCAGTCACCAGTCGGCGAGATAAATCTGACTCATAAGTTACCGAGGGGGGGGGGTGCGCCAAACCTGTGGGCCCGAGGGGTGTCCCTATCTACCGGGAGGGAATGTCGAGGAGAAGAAGAGAGAGAAAGAGAGAGAGAGAGAGAGAGAGAGAGAGAGAGAGAGAGAGAGAGAGACGAGAGGCGGCCGCGATGTAGTCCATATCAAGATCTCTTTGCATCTCCGCCGAGCGGGCAAAGAGAGGGTGGGCAGGGAACGAGGGGAGGAGGAGGAGGACAGGCCACGGGGGTGCTTATCTCCGCGTTATTCCCGAAGGGCGAACCCCGTCAGCCTGGGACCCGGCAGATAACGTTCCCTCGCTTTGCGTTATACCCCCGGTCTATACTGGGTGTCGAAGTTGTCGAATTGACTGCACGCTCTGACGCGACGCTCTGGTAAGAATGTTAAAGTTGCGCGGATGAAGCCGGGGATGCTTAAAGGGATGCTACCACAGGCGCAGAGGTGTTGTCGCGCTGTTCATGCAAACAGCGACTGAACGTTATTAACAGCTACTTTATATATTTCGTTGATTTATACATAAATTTAGCAAAAAAAAAAGCATTTCCAGAACACAACTTTGAATATCAGATTAAATAATTGCTTTGCTTTTTGCCTATGTGCTTTTTAAAAAACTAACTTTTTGTTTGAATGAGAAAAATTCTGCTCGCATAATTACGATTCTTTTTCTACCTAGAATATTAAAATATTACAGATGTACCTATCGCGTATGAATAGTTTAGACAATTAATAAATTTTGTACATTTCTTTTCCAATCTTCTTACTGCTATAAGGGTATCGTGTGAGACGACATATTTTGACTTCCGCCATCAAAGACGGATCTCCTCCACGACTGCCTAGTATAGATGATCGAGTTTCATTTCTCCGACGGGACCTGAGCTGCTGGTCGCGCTAAGATAAGCCTCCCCTCGCGGCGTCTCTTTTTCTCCCGCATCGCCGCGACTAAGGGGGTGAAAGCGTGCGCGCGCGCGCGCGTCAATGTGTCAGTGCGTACGTGCGTACGCGTATGCGTTGAGACAGAGGGGTCGAGTGGGGTAGCCGGTCGTTCGTGAAATAAGCTCCGCGGGGTTTGGCGGTCGCGCTTTGGGGCGGCTTAGGGCCGCTATGCCTGCACACACTCGCCCCGATTCGAAACGACTGACTGCCAGTCGTTTCCCTCCGCATCCGCCTCCGCCTCTCGCCAACCCTGCGCACCCAAAACACTACCCCGAAAGGGCCCCCGCGAGCCCAGCTGCCGATGACGTTTCCACGTGGGTACCCGCGAGGCTCGCGTGTTTTCGACGTCGCTCCGATGATTTCGCTCTCTCGCCGCTCTCTCGTACCACCCTCTTCTTCTTTCGCCGCCCTACTCCCCCACCACCTCTCCCACGATCTACCCTCCGGACTGCCGCGGCCGAATTCCATAATCGCGAACCACGCGATTACGTCGGTCGCAAATGAAGTGCATAGAAGGCAACAGCAATTTAACTATGTAAGTGATATCCGTTAAATATAAATCATTGTTAATAAAGTAATATGAATAAAAATGTTATTGCTTATGCTACTAAAGACATTAAACAGTATATCTGCAAAAAAATGTGTAGTTCTCTAAAAGTTTTTTACTCGTGATTTGACAGTAATTAAAAAAAGTAAATTTAGCTTAAAGTATATTTTAGCTTGTTAGTTTTAATATGTAAAACAGTGCTTTTTATATTCACATAAAATCTAAAGGTTTAAAACTTGTAACTTTGTAGTGTGTTGTTGTTAGTTAATGTTAATTAATTAAGTTAGTCAATATAAATATTTTAATTTAACTATCCTACTTTACACTATATTAGTTTTTAGGAATATAATATATATCTTATTCTACACACTATAGAGAATGTGTATTATCTTGTACTGGAAAAAATTTATTTCAAGATTACATCTTCTATAATGCATACCGGCCTTAAAGCAAACCATTTATCGATGCAAAGGCGCAGTATTATGACATTCGTCGTAAGGAAGGGACTTAAAATCTTGGAACGAACGCGAGCGATTAATCACGCACGCTTGTCCCAAAGCCCGGGGTCCTCTTCTTTCTTCTCTTCCACCCACGATCCCGCGCCATATTTCATTCACTTCCGAGAAGTTATTGCACGGCATTGATGCCGCAGCGAGAGGAGAGGCCTTGACGATCCACTTCGACTGCGTATTATCGCACTCGGATCGATTACGCGGCCGCCCCGAGATTCCCGGGCGATAGCGGACGGACGAACGGTAGCATCACCTCGGGGGCCCGCTCTGTCCGGAATCACCATAAATGGGGCCCGGAACACGAAGCACTGTTCGGGGATCTACAACCCCGCGGGGGTCCGTGATACCCCAGATACGCATCGACACATCATAACGCGAGTCGCATGTCGTCCCCGAGGACCCGTCCCGTTCGACGAGGTGTGGTTGTCCGGCGGCTCCCCTCGCACAAACGACGGCGACCGACGGCGGCGGCGCGGCTGTGGCTTCCGGCTTTTTTTCGATTTATAATCGACGGGACGATTACCGGAGGAGGTAGCGTTCCGGGGCCGGTCCTGGGCGCCTACTGTTGAGCCTCGCCACGGCCCCGAGGGGATGTTTGATTATTACCCGGCTGCTCTTTCCTGTACGGGGGCATCCTCTCTCTCTCTCTCTCTCTCTTCTTCTCTTTCTGCGACGATGATCTTTATGGATCAAACATCGGCCGGTAAATTAGCACCTCCTGTAAGCCAAGGACAGCCGTGGAGAAAATTGCGACGGACGCAGGAAGTAGCGCTCCAGGGGAGGATGGCCGAAAGGACGAAAGCCGCCGACGAAATTTCGACGATAATTTCGTGTTCCTTAACATATTATTGTGATATATACCGTATGTTTTATTAATGTGATACTCTTTCTGAAACTTCTGTAAACACGTACGTTTTTATGTCAAGTTGAATCATTTCGACATATGAGTATGAACAAAACAATGTGTAATTATTATACTTGTGCTATAAACTTTAATGTAATTTTATTATAACTAAAATCATTTATCATCTCGCAAATTCTGAAATACTTTTATAACTTTTTTCTAAATATATTAGGAGAGCGAGAAAAAAAAGAAAACGCTAACTGCATTTTTATATAAATGAAAAATATAGCACTGTAACGTTCAAGAGATTTAATAATCTTACTCGAAGCAATGTTTCCGTCAAAACTTCACTTTTTATCGACACTTTTTATCTCATCAATAATATTTCTTTGTGTTACACATTTCATTTAATTGTTATAACATTATAATGTTACAGCCTGATGTTTCCTTTCGTTGATATTTCTCATTATACACAAACAATTTATATACCTGCAAAGGATTAATGCCCTCAACAATTTCTCTCTCGAGAAATGCGCGCCAGCGAAATTCACGCATCGCATGATTTTCTCGGTAAGGCAAGACGGTTCGGGGTCCGGCCTCGGCGCAAGGTGTGGTTCGCCGCGACGTAACCGGCGTATAAACGCCGCACGGTTTCGGACGTAAGTGGTTTCCGGCTTTTTCGGTTTATAATCGGCCGACGATTACCAAAGTAGCGTCCCGGGACCGGTCCCCGGGTGCCTACTGTTGAGTTGTCTCCCTTCTCCTCCTTTCCCCTCTTCCCCCCTTTCCCCCCCCCCCCCCCCCCTTTGCCCATCATTGAGCCTCTCACTGTGAGAGGGTGTGCGATCGGAAGGATAGCTCCTCTACAGGATCCTTCAACCACGATCAGATATATACGTACGTAAGCAGATGGACGCTCACCTGATCCTTTATCTCACCTGATGCTTTATCGACATTACGACACTTCCGACAGGACGTGTCTCTGACAAATCGAGGGCGACGAGCAGAAAAAAATTGCACGGGTGTGTCCGAAGCTGCTTGCTACTAGCTACGCGGAAGTGTCGCCTTGTATGTGTGCACGACCGTTCCGCATGGACGATCAGCTTGGAATTTATTGAATATTCTGGATAGCAATAAAAATGTATTCCTTAAAATAAAGGTGTGATTAATTATCTCATTATTTTAGAATAATTTTATAACCACGTACAAGCGTAATTTTCTCTGTAAACGTGAAGGAGATCATTGATAACCTAAAATGAGAAATCAAATACTAGACATTGATACACGATACTGTGACATTTCAAAAATATTACATTGGTAAAAATTCATTTCATGAGTTTGCAAGAACAAATTATCTTAATCTATCTTGATTTATCTAAAATTATGCAACACATCACTCTTGTCGAATTGTCAAAATAACACAGTTAATGAAAAGAATTCCGGTATCAAGCCGGAATGTGAGCAGAGAGGCTTGATATGTAAATGCGCCAAATTCTTTCACAATGTATCTCTTCCTAAAAAGTTTCACCGATGACTTTGAAGGGGCCTGTACCGACTACTCGCGCCCATCGCCGGGTGGCCGTGTAGGTGTGCGCGAGGATAGAAAGAGAGAGCTCTCGCACGTCCGCGGAGGGGGTAAGAAAGAGCGACCGGGGTAGGGTGGTTTAATCACGGGGGCTATCACAATCCCTAAGTGGGCTTCCTGCCCGCTTCGGAATTATAGATAATGTCAGATAATAATAACACACCCTGTAGGGGCAGGCCCCGGAGCCCACCAGAGGCAATAAGTATAAGGTAACCCGAGGTAGAGTGAGAGCGGCGGGGAAGGGACCGGGAGGGGGGCAGGGGAGCCAACCTGGCCGGTGGTGGTGGTGGTGGTGGTGGCGACGGCGGCGTTGCTGGTGGTGGTGGTATTAGTAGGAGGATAAGTATAGGCTATGTGAGAGAAGCCAAGTGGGTTGAGGTGGACAGAGCTGGACGTAGGAGGACGTCGGGGAGAGAAGAAAAAAGGAAGAGAGAAAGAGAGAAGGAGAAAGAAAGAGAGACCGAGAGAAGGACTTTGCTTCTTCTTCAGGGTTAGCCTTCTGGTAGAAGCTGGGAGTCGGGAGTCCGGCCCAGCAGTCTGGGGGCCTTATACGTGCCGGGCCACGGGGTCATCCGGGACCCCCGTTTCCCAGCCCCACCCTCTACGCGTCCCCGACCCCTCAACCCGCCCGTCGCGCCCCCCATTACTTTTTCTTGCTTCTCGCTCCGTACACCTTCGGCGACCCCGCCACCTTCGCAACGCGGGATATCGCATAACGCGCTATTCTCTCTTCTCCTTCTTCTTCTTATTCTTCTTCTTCTTCTTCCTCGACGTTTGTTTTCCTTCTCTCTTTCTTGCTGAACGATCGACGATCCGGCGCGACGTGGCTCTTCTTTAAGTTTTCCATCCGCAGAAACCGAGGTGCGATCGCCGCAGCGAAGGTTTTGACAGTTCTCTTCGAGGTCTCTTCGAGAGGCGGGAAGGATGGCAGCTAAGTGAGAGACAGGTGAGATTTCCGAGGAGATAATCGCCGCGCTCGTTGCCTCCGCGATGTGCATGCGAGACACAATGTGAACGTTCTCGTTTAGCCAAGTCTCCGCGAATAACGCGCCGATGAACAAACCGGCTGGGAATCTTTAATCGAGATAGCGTACGCAACAAGCATACGTTTTACGCTAGCTTTGTACCTTAAGAGCAGTTTTATTCTATTACTTTCATTTAAGATTGAAATCAATATGTATGACAATCATAAATTCTAAACTTTTGCAGATTGCTTTATTTTTTATAACATTTATTTGTACAAAGCGCGTGTTTAATAACGCAAATAACTTCATTCTTATAGAATTAACCGTTTTCACAGTGTAAGAATTTAAATTCAAACTTTTTACGGTGTTATAATTTAAAAAAAATTAATAACAACATGAAATACTTTTGTTCATAATTATTGTCTTGATACAACTTTCGTCCAATGTTCGAGGAACGTGGAAATTGAAACTCTCAGGAATTGCAACTCATACTAATCGATCGTTCCTAAAACTCACGTTGATCCAAGTTGAATTTCACGGTTCGCTCTTGGTTTTTGTCCTACCGGATCTCGAGTGCACTTGAACCCTTGCCGCTCATCACCCTTCTCGTCCGTGCCGAGAAATGCCATCAAAACATTTTACATCCCCGACGCCAGTCAGAGACGCCGTATTAATTAGCGCGTAGAAACGCGGTTAGACCGTGGCGCTATGCTGCCCTCTATACAGCCCTTTGTGTAAGCGTGTGGCGTATACGGGTGTATGCCACCCCTCACGTGCGTAACGCCCGCCGTAACCCCCGCCGTAAAGTGGCGATATGATATTCACCCACCGACACCCCGATTCGGGACACCCACTTTTCCGCGGACACCTGTTCGTGCCTCCGACTCAAACCCCATGTCTCTCTCTCTCTCTCTCTCTCTCTCTCTCTCTCTCTCTCTCTCTCTCCCTCTCTCTTTCTCTCTCTCTCTCTCTCGCATGTTGCATTTTAACCGCGTTACAGCCCCTAAAAGAGATGAACGACACTGGTGAGAAGAAGGACCCCTGTGGTGACCCTTTCACCCTCTCCCGTTACGCGTGTCTTTATTGGAATACAACAGACTTGAAGGGAAGAGGACGGGGGCGCAGGCACGAGGTGGACATATGGGGGGCGTAGTTCCGCGAACGGACGATTTTCCACCCTGCGTAAAGTGCCTCTATTACTCAGTGTCTTCCTTATGGTCGGTGCATTCGTCGTTACGCCGTTTTGTACGCACCACCCTTCGACGGAAGGGGAGGGAGGAGGCGTGGTACGAAATTGCGGCAACGGCCAGTGCATAGCGAATAATCGCCGCGGAATCGATGTTACATCCGTGAATGAGGGTACTAATATCGGCCGTTCTATTGTGGGGATTATTACTGGAAATTGGCTCATTGTCGTTTATACTTCTATAAAGCACTGATTTTTGGTACGCCAAATTCATTGGCATTTTACAAATGTATCTGAGAAGGTTTAGAAATTTTTTAAATTTTTATAATAGAATATACATAAATTATATATATATATGTGTATTTTATAAATTTATATATGCATATACATATACAAATTACATAAAGATACTTTAGTTGTCAATTTTGATATTTATTAGTTATTTATTAACATTTGTGTATTTATAAATTTATAGTGCATCTAGTATATAGAATGTTAAATGTACATTTCTTACTTACAAATTTTTATAGACCAAGCAAGACATCAATAACTCTTGAATTCAAAGTGATTAATAATAAGGAATTTTATTTCTAAATCCATCAAAGTTTTTTATTTCCAAAGCTATCAAATATACGACATTTATGTTTAAAAAATTATACTAAATAATTAGTCTCAATATTCTCCACAAACATTTTTACTTTGGATAAAAAGTTTTAATGTTTTATAATGATACTTGTAATCAGCATCGTAAGCTGTTGTTTTTATTTCACATTTTATGTGAATATTTAATTATATTACATTTTATTTCATATTGAGCGTCGATTTTATAATTCTAAACATATATTGATGATGATTATACTTTAATGCTTTTGTAATAGAACTTGTTAACTTGTTCAAGTATCCGAAAAAACAATTGAAAAATAATTCGTCGATGAACGGACATTCGTCATCACCATCGGGATATTCTTCCAGCGGCAAGACTCGGTGAAGCTCAACGGCAATCTCTGCCAAACCACGTTAATCCCCCCATAAGACCCGCTAACACAATTAGGACAACGCGAAACACAATTACCCTCGCCGGAGTCACCCCGTAGCCAAGCATCCCGGAATTACGGATCGACGAGAGAGGAAAGGTAGAGGGAGAGGGCAGAGGAAGAGAGAAAGGAGAATAAACGTGCGCTCGGTCGCTATTCTGTTCTGCAATTTCAAACTCTCTTTCAGACGATCCCGAATTTACGTCCAATTATTGGACGCGAACCGAATTGTCGATAATACGAGTCTGACCAGACGGTCTAACTCCACTTGCTATTCGCGCTCCCCAAATTGCGCAATTAAATAAATTTTAGATGAACTTTAAATAAACGTATCTGCAGTTGTTAAAAATACCTGGTATATTAATGCCCTGATTATAATTAACAAAATTAACGAACGTAAAACTGCAATTAGCAAAATTAGCGGAGAAATAATTGAATGAGTCTCTTTAACAAAATTGAAAGCACATGTCTGTTTATTCCCGAAATAGATCGGTTCCTCTCGGCACCCGGACTCGCCCTTAGCAATGAAAATCTATCGGGCGCAATCTAGAGATCGCCGTCCCGTCGAGATTTTCCGGCGTCCGGACTGAAACAGCCCTAAGGGCAACGGGTCCGATCGAGAAATCGCGCCGTCATCGCCGATGGACCGTGGCGGTACCTGTTGTTAATAAAAACACGAGGTCAAACGCGCCGTAACGTCGTCGTCGTTCGGCGAGAGCGCGGCGAGGGTTGGGGGTTGTGATTCCAGCGGAGTGTACTCTGTCATGCGCCAGGTGCCGGCGGGATCGTCCGCGGGGGTGATGGGCATGGTGCGACGGAGACGTGGATGCTGCGGAAACTCTAACGGGTGTTTGGAATGGCGGCCCGTTGATTTCAGTATCGGTTCGTGTACTATTCGGCACATTGGTAAACGTTTCCGGGCCGATCAAAGTTTCGGCGCCGGTTATTTTTGCTTATCACTCTTGTTCCGTTGCCCCCGATGCCATTAAAATTCACGTTTCGCAATCGCAACTCGATTTTTCCAATATCAATACTTTAATGACTCAAACAATATCGAAGCAAAATAAAAAAGAAAAATATATATGAATTTTTAAAAAATTACAAATAAAAATTGAAATTTTTTGAAACAGCATTATCCGCAAAGCATGGTAGTGTTTTTTTTAAATAAAACTCCAAAAAATGTTTAGAAGATTCAGAGCACGAGACAAGATTCTCAAACAGTCATTTTGACAGGAATATCGTTTCAGAATGTCTTCCAGATGTCTTTCAAAGATTTAAATTGCTTTCCAAATATCTTTACGATGTCATTTGTATTATATTGAATTCGTGATATTTGAGTATACAACATATAAAAATTCACTTGATATTTAATAACACAATAATAGAACAACAGGACAACAATAAAAAATAGTGAATATTCGCGTCATTTAGTTTTCCTCTTTTTCTGGCGAAGTATAAAAACATAGTGCGTCATATCACGACGACGGAAATCAGATATCGCAGCGAGAGTCTTTTTTTTTATCGGGAAAAAGGGGCTTGTCGCAAGAGTTTGAATATTCAAAGCCTGGCGTTTGAGCGCGAGCATGCGACGGAGATCGCATCCGCGTAGGTCGAAGGCTACGTGGAAGACGGCGACAAGAGAGAGGGTGTAGCGCGAGCGGGGATGGCCGGTCGAGATTGCGTGCGTTTACAAAGCAAATGGCTTGAAAATAACCGAGCGGCGTGCCCCGTGGGCACCACGGGGAGAAAATGTTCGTTGGGTGCGCAAGGGCGGTTCGAGGGTGAAGCCGAGAGCGAGAAAGCAGAAGAGAAAAAGAGAAGAAATAAAACTGTTACAGGAGGAAGAGAAAGGAACAAAGAGAAACAGAAAGAGAGGGGAGGAGAGAGAGTGAGGCAACAGAAGAGAAAGAGAGAGAGAGAGAGAGAGAGAGAGAGAGAGAAAGGAGAGAGAAAAAGAGGGAAAGGGAGAGAAAGAGGGATTGTTACGACAAGGGGAATCGAAGCCATCCCCCGGTGGCAGAGAATCGAGAAGAGGCTCGAGACGCGAGAGGGCGAGAGAAGGAGAGAGTGAGAAGGAGAGATGTTATACGCGGGGAAGGGGTGGTATAATCGATGCGGACATGTGCAGTTCCCTCGGGGGTAGCAACCCCTAACTCGCCAAACCTATTTATACAACAATGCCCGGTACAACTCCCCGTAAACCACCCTCACAGTGGACCGCCGTGGCTGCTGTTGCTGTTGCTGTTGCTGCACACTCCACCGCCCCTGCGCGTAAACCCACCCCCGCGTTTTGCCCGCCACACTCGAACCTTCTCTGTTGCCTTCGGTTTATAATCAGCCCCTCTTTCTGCCCTTTCTTTCTCGCTCTCGCCCTCGCCGCGTCCGCCGGCCAACCCCACGACACGAGCGGTGGTTTATCTTGGGGCCCGCGCAAGATCGGGGAGCTGGTATTTTAAATAGCAAATACTTATCTCGTCGACGAGGGGCGGTCAGGCGCTCCGATAAGCGGGTCGAGAGGGTGCAAGCGCGTATGGGACGATTAGGGTGGGAATCGCCGAGAAGATGAGTGTGATATTTCTTGGACGCAAGCGGAATCTTGCGCGCGATTTTTATTCGCACCGGGACTTTACGTGTGGACATTTTGTAATTTCTATTTTCAACATGCCGCGCGAAATAATTTAATTTTTCCTATATTATCTCATTATCAGCAATGTAATTATCATTCAGTATTATTATCATTGTTGTTAATATTAATATTGATATAATTCTATTATTATTATTATTGTTATTATGAATATTATTATTGAATTAGTCATGTGAGCATTATTTGCTTTTAAAACCAAATTGTTCGCGCAAATTTACTAAAGCAAATTGTGATATAACACAAATTCAAATATCTAAAGATAATATATCTTAAAATAGTGAAAATCTGATGCTTTATTAATTGATTTACCTCATCGTTCTACTTACATATTCGCGAAATTGAAAGGCGAAATGCAGCACGTTATCTTCGAAATCGAAACTTTACGCCATTCTAGAAATTTGTGTCAGAAAAATGTGCGTGTTTTACAGGTGAAGATAAAACCGCGTACGGCGAGCGATACGTGCATTTACATGCATGTATGGTAATAAGAATGCTGCTAGGATCGCCGCGTTTATGTTGAGGCAGGCATATATATGTCGCCGTGCATACATATGTATGTATGTACATTTCATGTATAAGGTGACACAAAAATTTGCAAATAAGAGAAAAGTTCTGATAGCATTGTTAAGATATTCAATAGGAGAATGCGTCATCGATTATTTTCATAGCTTACGTAGAAGTTTGTTCAAATACGAATTTTGATTTATCGTCAGACTTGGTATATTTTTTATATCGATATACAATAATACAAATATTTTGCCCCTTTTTCAACCTGCGAACAAAACCCATCTGAATTTGTCGAAAGCCCTTTTCGGATACAAAAATTTCCGATGCGCGTCACACACAAGTGTGACGGCGAGAACCCACGTCGCGCAACAAATATGTGGTCGGATTACTTTTGTCTACGGTTACGTTTATCCGGGTCCGTAGAGAGAGGCACCCTGTGTATATAGAGAAAGGCACATTCGCTTTCGCATTCGAGGACGTCACATGTGGAGGTACGGCTAATGCCACGGAAGAAAGAAAGAGCGAGCTATCATTGCTGTACGACGTCTGTAAGACAGGACCGCTCGAATGGCTGTACGGGACGCACAGGTAATCCGGATTTCGGATTAGCCTAAGCCCAGGCGGAACGCCAGGAGGTCGTCTGTCCGTCCATCTATCCGTCCGCTCGTCCGCCTGCCGGACGGACAAACTTCTGGTCTCTGCCCGTTCTCGCTGCACGCTCGAAAGAAGACGGAAATAAATACGACGCGAACATCACGCGTCACGAGTAACGCTCTTCTTCTTCGTTCGCCGCATCCGCGGCGACAACGTCTCCACTCGACGTCTCCATTGTGTCGGCCGTCCTACGGATCGACGTCATCCGAATTCGTGTGGACTCTTGGAAGAAAGATGCTTGAGCGGCGGGAGCTAGGGAGCCTCCGGAGACGAGCGACTTTATGCGTGGGACGTACAATGTTATTGGAAGAATAAAGTGGACGACGCTATCGTGATCGTACGATCGCTGAATCTGTGGTGTTTACGTCTCCATAGACTCCTCTACGTATTTTTTATCGTAGAAGAGTTTATAAAATGTACAATGGAAGGATGGATTAAAATAGTCCGATTTTTTCGAATGTTTCTTGTTTTACACACAATACGTAAAATTATGAATAAAATTCTATCTCGAATTTTATTGCAAATTATAGATGGTTAAAATGAGTTCAAAGCATTATACTCTCTCTCTAATAATAATTTAGTACATTAATTTGTAAATACCGAGAGAGAGAGAGAGAGAGAGAGAGAGAGAGAGAGAAAGAAAATTGAATAGTTTATAATAGAAAATATTACGTAATGTTTTTTAATACAAGACAACCTTTGAATTTTTTGAAAGCTAAAAACCCGATAAGTGAAAGCAATGTGCGCTTTAACTGTATGAATTCATACCAAATGCGCGCCAATATATTGTACTTTAGTACAGTTTAACACATGCTGCAACTAAATTTGTGCTATTTCGAAAGTAAACGACTTGTTTCAAAGCGACGGTGAATCGATCGATATTCGGTAACGGCTTTCCCAAAGCGAGTACTTCCTCAAATCGGGTAGAAATTTGAAGAACAAATTCACAACCAATGGCTTCGACGATGAAAAGGGTGGTCCCGGAGGGTAATTCAAAGCTCTATCACGTTAATTCGAACCTGTGTGACAGCGCGCGCACGCGGTAAGCAGGGCGTGATTTGTAAGGCCTCCTTGCATAATGATAGCAGACTGGGGCTCGTTTTACGACACGTGCGCAGACACGTGAGCAAATCGCCGGAGCGCGTTGGACTGTGACACGTCGGCAGCCCTTGGCCCTGGAATCGCCACCCCCCTTGCGAACCCCTGTTCGCCGGCCTGCTCTGCATATCTCCTCGAACGTCTCTCCGACGAGTAGATACGCATCGATGAATAGTATAGACGGTATTACCGATAATATATAGATAAGGTTCACGAGAATAGTTTGCGTCTGTGAAAATGATTGGAAATCTGAGTTAAATCCAATACGTAATAAGATCATTTCAACCAGATTTCCGGCTTTGCAATGTGGAAATCTGAAAGTATCAAATGTTTATCAAATTATAAGTATATTATCATAATGTGTCAATAATTTAAAAAATGTTTACGTTCTTTGTTAACAATAATTTAATCTATTAAATTAATTTATTAGTGAAAATATTTATTATAAATTCGAAATACAGGTGGATTTCATATACAATTGTATAAAATTTAAAATGTGAATTTAATATAAAATAATCATTTATCCCCGCGATAATTCAAAGCCCCAAATCACAATTGCCTTTTTCTATTTGTACGCGAAATAACACCCTTAATCAATGCTCGCTAATCGCGGTATGATTCTGCGGGGATTTAATCGGATTTTTATCCCGTTCGTGCAGCAGCGCGCAAGAATATTCCACGTTCGCGTTTTCTTATCCCGCGTAAACGAGGGTAATAGGAGAATACGAAGACACGAGGACCGAGGATTGCGACCCCCCCGGGACGGTTTGTCCCTGCAGGACTCCCACGGGAGCCTACGGCAGTTCCTGGGGTGCGGAGGCGGGCCGCGCATCTGTCGAATCTCCCGGGAGATATCCCGCAGAAGTCTCCGCCGCACAGGACACACATATTACATGGTAGGCTGACGCCTACGTCGACATCGTTACATCGCATGTGCGCGCACGCAGTAACTATCCAGCTAAATTACACGCCGAACTCTCGCCACATGGAGATATCGACAATAAAAGGGGTCACGCCGAATTCTCCGATCAAAACGCTCTTAATGATGTTAAATTATGTCCTCGGTGTAAATTCTTAAAAAATTGCGTAAGAATTGTAAGATTGCAAGAGGTAATATATATAAGTATGTTGAGAACACATGTAAATGTGATTATAGATACGCCTCAAATTTTTGTCACGATCTCATATTTTGAATCTTCATGTATAATATAAATAAATTAAATAAAACAACTTTGTTACATCTACTGTATACAGATACAATGGAAAACGTTTATTCTGATAAAATAATCAAGCTAAAATTTTTTTAAACAACGAAAACAACCAATGTTTTGATAAAATAACATTAAATCCAGCTACTTTTCAATACCAAGCACGCGTAAATTATTTTATCAATGCGCGCGTACGTCGTTGTAATAAAAGTAATAAGTTTTCGAGAGATCCCTCGAGAAATTTTTCACGTAATTCCTATCAGCATCCCTATACTTTAAACGAAACCTCGTTGGCGCCCATACGCAGCCATAAACTGCGATGTGGGACCACCGACTCTGTGCACACACTTGGTGCACTTGCAACAAGCGCCAGGGGGTGGAATCGCTTGTGTATACACGATGTACGCGAAACACACATGGGGACGTCGACACAAGGCGGCATCGTTGGCGGCCCCAACGGGGTCGTGTTGAAGATACGACGCGAGGAGGACGTCCGCTCGACCCCCGGGGGGGTCGCAGAAACACATCAAAATCGAATTCACCAGATGTCCAGGCAGCACCCTCCTTTTCCTTTCCTCGGATGTCGCACCCGTTAACGACGACAGGGCGACGTCGGCCGCAGATGCGTTTACGGCCAGCGATTTGGAAAAGGAAAAGGATTCGCGTTGCCACCTGAGCTCCCTGTCCATTTCTCAATAAAGCATTTCTCTTGCAGGGAAAAAAGAGCAGAAAACAAAAAAAAAAAAAAAAAAAAAAATTACGAGTTGATGATAGTGATTATGTTAAAAATTAATCAAATTGTTGACGCAATTAATAATTATGTTACTTTAATGACAATTAAAAGAATTTAACAATATTACTATTAAATTTTATTAAATGATTTTTTTATCCATCTCTTTTTCTCTTTTAAAATTATTTTATATCATATTTTTAACAAATATTAATAAATACATGTATTTAAATCTTTTTAAAATATTATTTAAAATAACTTTAACACATGAAAATAATATTTAAAAATTAAAATTTAATTAAATTATCTATAGTGATTCGGTACTAATCAAATTTTTAAAACAATGGCGTAGAAATTATTTTAAAAAGTATAAATTGTAATAAAATAAGAAATACTGGCATGTGGATATTATATTTAACAAAATTTAGTGAAATTTCAACGATGAATTTACATTACAGGTGGAATGTTGGCGTCGTTGTGTTGTAATTCTGTTACGTCATCACACGTGGCAAGTGTATACCTGCTTTTCGCTTTGAATTTTTTCGCGCACGTCATTCCGGTATTTAGCCGGATTGCCTTTTGAATAAGTCCAACGCGCTTTTTGACGCGCGAAAAAAGCGTCCGCTGCAAACCGGCCGACGCGACGTATACATTTAACGTAGCGTAACGTAGTGTAACGTAATGTGGCACTCTTGATTGGCGGCATATAAATGCGACAACTGCATGCGAAAGCTACCCAAAGCGTATGCAAATACGCAAGAGAGCTGACATAATTTATAAGCTGCATATTTCAGAGGATTGATTTTATTCTACAGTTAAAATAGAATTTTTTTATAAAACTTTTTCAACATTTTATTCGCGATATTCGGCTATGCGTGTAAGATATCGATCACATCTTCTCTTCGACTAAATGAGTCAAGTTTGATTATTTTAATCGATCTTTCTACCGTGATAACTATATATTCTGCCATAATAAAAAACTAATAAGTTCGTCATTCTGTTAAAGGAGCGTGCAGGCACTTTGCGCTATTAATAAAGATATTAATGTAATAAACAGTCTCCGTAGCGACTTTCTCAACTCTTCGATATGTCATTGTGCGACGAGTCCGCGGTCAAATACCGTGTCGCTACTTATTAGGATAATGATACTGAAATCGATGCGATGACAGGTAGAACGACGTCTGTCAGCAGCGATAAGTATAGAATTGAAGATGGTGACACATACTAATAAAAATGTAAATGACCACTTACCTCATTAATGTCCATCGTTAAAAGGTTTTTTACGATCAATCGTTATCTAAATTATCATTTCACGCGTACACTTTGCTTGTTGATAGTAGGAAATCTCAGATTCGCCACACTAACAGCAATGTTAATCCGTATCACCAAAAAAAATAAAATAATTATTGAAATTAATAAAGCCATTATTGATGCGGCAGAAAAGATACATTGTGTTAATAATTTATAATATTTTTGCAAAAATCAGCCATCAATTATACAAAAATAATTTTTACATAAATTAATATTTTAATTTAAATTTCGTATTTTAATTTAAGAAGATTTCAATTCAATTACTTGATGGATAGTCTCTATTAAAACAGAACAAATTATTGCAGTGTAATACGTTAAATTGTCCATCTTTCCGTGCAACATCAGTCGCATAAATAGGAAAAAAAGAGAAGCCGAACGGCTAGCTAGCTAGAAGGAAATGAAATGCACAGTTTCGTATACGGAAATACGAGGTGGTTTATTATAATAATATTTATAATCGTTATGCGTCGCGGCGGCGCGTCTCTTTCTCAATCTGCTTTACTTTCGGTGTTATTACGTCACGATACATATATATATAACTCTTCCGGTGGCGAGTAAGTCCAGCCGTACGCGCAAAAATCGACTCGCACGCATTTTTCAGCAAAGAGAGAGAGGATAGAGAGTGTTTCTGTGTATTTCTTGTGTGTATTTACATCAATCTCGCCGCCTTAACAAATACAAATTACACGTTTCCTGTTTATATTTATACTTTAATGATAATATTAGTACAGCGTATCCAAGTGTGGATCCGTGTCCGTGTATTCTGTGTACATGTACGTGTGCGCGTGTGACATTGCGTGTTTGTATGTGTCTAGCGATTCGTGTGTCTTTATCAGGTGTACAACAGCAGATATCTACAGGATGTCTCCAAAGTAACGTCGAAAAATAATCAACAGGGAGGGTACAATATTACACGATAGGGACCTTCGAATTTTATACACAATAATAATAATAATTAATAATAATAATATTAATAATAATAATGAAAATAGTAACATCGACGTCGCGGCGCCGAGGAGCGTAATAGTAAAGATAATAGCGTCGACTGCTCGACAACGATAACCGCGAATCAAAACGCGCAGACAACCGCGTTTCGCACGTGTCTGTATTTTACAGAAAAGCGCCGACGATTCGATATTCATAACGATTCGATCGAGTCGATGCGATTGCAAAGTAGGAATAAAAAATACAACGAAAAAGAAAGGGAAACGGGAAGGAAAGCAACGAAACGCCGAAAGCCTTCCGGTCGCCCTCGGACTCGAAATCGCCGCCGCCGCCGCCGCCGCCATCGCCGTTGACTTTCTCGTTCTCGCTTTCCGCTCGGCGGCGCTTTCGCGATTCCGTTCGGTTTAGGCGCGCGGGCGGAATTATTATTATAAGGGACGTTAATTAAAACTCGTACTACCAGGCCAGCCCTTCGCTCTGCATCTGGTGCGGCTCCAGGAACCCGCCGCCCGCGACCCCGCTGCCACCGCCGCCGCCGCCGCCGCCCGGCCCGCCGCCGCCGTTCCCGCCGCCGCTCGGATTACCCTGCCCTCCACCTGGGAACAAGCGAACGCAAACGGCGTCGATGCCAATTAAGATTTAAATCCTGCAATGCAGCCAGCGGCCGGAAGTCCCGCGAAAGTCGGCGAGACAATCCGCCGCCGGCGGTTTATAAATATTAACACGATAACTGTAACACTTTTTATTTCGTCATTGTTATATTTCTTCAATAAATCGAAATGCATATAATAATTGTTCCAATAGCAATAGGTTTAATTCCTCTCTTATCTTGTCTGTTGCAAATTTACTATTCTCTTACCGAAAACGGTAAATAAATACGGTCTCTGTCAACCCAGAAATCCGAGTTTTAACGTTATATATTCACACTATTGTTCATAAATAAATATATATTTTAAACATATTGCATATACGTTAACGTGTTATATAGCTGTCATTTTGTATAATAAAATTACAAAAATATATGCGTCTGTATTTTACGAAAAAACGCAAAACATCTGCAAAATTCTCAAATTCAAGCAAAATTTATATTAAATGTTAAACATCCTGTTTTATACCTAAGTACCGTGATTATTAATGTGGCTATCGCTAATTGCGCTTTCTTCAACAATTTAATGACATACGTGTGATTTGACTGATATACCGGTGACAGTCGGATAAGACACATGTACATATCTGACGCAAGTTAGAAAATGTACTTTTAGATTTTCAGAATTAGACGCAAAAGGTCATGCCATGATTGTCAGATCTCAATTATCCATGCGTCAAGCGCCGAAGGAAGTGACAGTCACGCTGCCATACTTTGTTGCAGAAAATCCTACATAGTTAGAAATCCCTCGCGCATATGTTTCGTGCACGAAATAACATCGCAACTGTGTGCGAATAATAGCGCGATGCGATACGATAAAAATGATACCGCGTGCGAAAGGTTAATAGCAACGTATAATTTTCGTTTCAACGTGAAATGTTGAATGGCGTGAAACAGTTTCGATTCGATATCGCGAGAGACTAAAGCGTTCCTAATTAACACGACACGGCATATTCGATCCAACAAAGATGCATATAATAAATCGTCACGAATAATCGTCACGAAACATACGCGACCAAGTGAATATTATGCAATCCCTATCTTTTCCGATCGTTAATTCGCGCTTACGGAAAATTAAGTCGAGAAAAATAATTAAGAGATATTAATGTAAAAATCCATCTTAATTGAACGGGAAGAACTAAACGTTGAAATTAATATGTTGAAATTAACCGACACCCGAAAGATACGATTCACGCAAAGAACATTATTATTCCGGCGATGCAAAAACATATCTATTTTCTCTTCGAGCCGCCGCATCGCGAATTAATGGTTGCCGCCGCATCGCGAAAATAACGCTAATAAATCGACGCGAGGGCAAACATAAAGTTCGCTCGCGGGCAGGCTCGCACGATCATCGAGGCTGATCAGCAGTCGCGAATCAGTCGGTTTTCGGTGGTAATGGTTCGCCGGGGATATTTCTTTCTTACCTGAAGGTGCCAAGAACTCGCCGGGGCTGCCGCCGGTGGGCGCAGGGGCCCCCTGCCCGGGGGGCCCCGTGAGAAATTCCGGAGGGCCGCCCCCCGCGCCCGGAGGTGGATATTCCCCTGCCACCGCCACTGCCGCTGCCATGCCCGCTAAACTGGCCGGGTCCAGGCCTGTCAGAAACAGATTACGTACTGCTTTCAGAGGGGACCTCGTATCCGCTCGGCCATCTCCGAAACCGGCTGTCATAATTATCGCGGGGGCCTACCTACTTGATTCGAGGTTTATTATAATTACGCGAGATTCCGGGACTAGACTCTCGGGCCCCAGTTTTCGGCGTAGATTTCGGCCGTTTTTGCTTCAAGTCGATGTTTCAAGCGGCAGTTTAGCGTGAGCTTTTATATATTATCACAACAAAACCGTATGATTAATAAAATAGAGCCCGAAGGGAAGATTTAATATAATTAGAAGAAAATAAAATAAGGGTTCTAAATTACTAAAATTTATTAGAGAACGATACCCCGATTCTTTCGCATCGTTATTGCTCGCTATACACAGCGAGAGAAAATTACACGCTTTTCAAATTTCCGCGTCAAGATTTTCTCATCATTTCGAGCGCAGAATTTCTAATATATTTATCCCACGTGCAACAGGAATGTTGCACTAATAATAAGGACGACAATAGTCTTCGTTTCGCGAACGAGACAAAAGACTCACCTGGATTTCCCGTGCCTGCGAAATGCGGCCCGTGTGGATGCGGGGGCGGATGTGCGCCAAAGAACTCGTGATGGAAGGCCACCGGGCCACCGTAGCCGAACTCGAATTTGTCCGGGCCGAAGTACGGAAAACCAGGCGGCGGGCCGTCCTCGCCACCGAGGGCGCCGGGGTTTAGATTCAGCGGGAAGCCACGCATCTTGCGTGAGCCCCCAAAGAAGGGGTTCCTGCCCATCGACGTCAGCTGCTTCAGCCTGCGTTCCTTGCTCCTCTTATTCTGGAACCAGACCTGGAACAGGTATACCGGCCGCCTTTAATCGCTAAATTATTTAAGGGCAGTGCTTTTTTTTCTCTTCTCCCGCTATCTTTCAATTCTGCATAAAATTGTTTCAGAATTATAAAATCTTGCTCAACTAGCTGTATATGTATGTATATTAAATATTTCTTTGTTTATTAACACTTTTTTCCTTCTTTTTAAATTGTTATTCTTAAAACAAGCTGTGCGTATGTGTGATACACAAAGATATATAGCGCTTCGGTTCTAGAATATGAAATATAACTCACTCCACCGTACTTTATTTTGCCCTTTGCGCTTCGGAGCCGTATAAAAGCAGTGGTAAATAATTTTTTATCGGTGATGCACCGCGATTTCACCAGCGGCATTGTTGCGAAATTATTTCGCGGCAAATAATATGGTGTTGTCGCGCCAGGTGAATTATTCTCTGGCAAATGATCTGTTGACGCGTTATTTTTTTTCCTCGTTATTTGCGATAGCGGAGGACTTTTGAGCGTCGCGTCGTTTTTAACGGCAATTTAGAAGCCAGCTACATAAAAGTGTCATATATTATTCGTGCGTTGCCGATAGCAATCGTTATAATAGTTTCTTTGATATCTTTCGTTTCGATATTAATAACCGATTGTATTTATAAGAATAATATTGAAAGTTGTGTAAACAATGCAATATGCAAGGTGTTTGAGTAGTAAATTATTATCTTATAATAAAAGCGTTATGTCTCTTACTGAATTGGATTATTTGAATTATTTAAACTTTAAAATTAGATTAAAAACTTTTAAAATCAATGATTTTTTCAATTACGAAAATAAATAACACCGCCGTGTTTTAATTTCAAATGAGCTTTAGCAAGATTTTAATAGAATTTTTAGTTAAGATTTAATTATCAAAATATATACACTCACCCGAAAAAAAAGCGGTACACTGAAAATGTGGGAAAAATTCATCAAATTTCAACTGACGATAACTTCGTAAATAATAAAGATAGAAAGTTCTATAAAATATGGAAATAAAGCTAAAAATCTCTACTTTAAGAATCAATTTATTTCAATGTTGCAAAATAAATTTATTGAAAATAGCGGATGACAAAGCGCGAGCATGCAAAATTGAAAAATAATGGTTCGAGTTTGCGACGGTGCACGGTATAAACAAAAAATTGTAGCTTATTGGGATCAAAAGCGTACGAAAGTACAGAGTCTCCTCTTTAAAATGCTTTTTTATGCATCTCGATACGATGATTTTTCGCCGAGAGATTCGCATTTTTTTTTGTTTATACCGTGCACCGTCGCAAACTCGAACCATTATTTTTCAATCAATTGTTTTGCATCCGAAGGAGATGTCTGCAGATCTTTTGTGATTTCTCCGCCCTGACTTTTTGTTTATGCTCGACCGCACATTGCGAGAAGAGTGCTTGATTTCATGCAGGCTGGACATATGCAGAATGGAGTACCGTTCTTTTTAGCGACGAATCTCGTTTTTGTCTGTATTCTTCAGACGGACGAGAACGAGTATACCGTCGCGTTGGAGAACGATTTGCAGACTGTACTGTAAGTGAGAGGCCTAGAAGTAAGAATCTGCCTTTTTCTTCAAATGCGAATCTCTCGGCGAAAAATCATCGTATCGAGATGCATAAAAAAGCATTTTAAAGAGGAGACTCTGTACTTTCGTACGCTTTTGATCCCAATAAGCTACAATTTTTTGTCTATACCGTGCACCGTCGCAAACTCGAACCATTATTTTTCAATTTTGCATGCTCGCGCTTTGTCATCCGCCATTTTCAATAAATTTATTTTGCAACATTGAAATAAATTGATTCTTAAAGTAGAGATTTTTAGCTTTATTTCCATATTTTATAGAACTTTCTATCTTTATTATTTACGAAGTTATCGTCAGTTGAAATTTGATGAATTTTTCCCACATTTTCAGTGTACCGCTTTTTTTTCGGGTGAGTGTATATATATACATATTTAAAAGATAGCAGAATCGATAAAGCTGGCGAAAAGTTGATTTTTCCAGTCGTAAAAAATAATAATCGAGAGAAATTTCGCGAATTATTGCACAACTCACAAATGCAACGCGCAAAACGCACAAAGTGATAAGAGAAAAACTTTTTCCACCTGTATGACCCTCATAGGCAGACCGGTCTCTTTCGCCAATTGCTCCCTAATGTGCCTGGTGGGTTTCGGAGTTGACGAGAAGGCCGTCTTCAGAATCTCCAATTGTTTCGCCTTTATGGTGGTCCGCGGGCCGCGTCGTTTCGAACCGGCACCGCCGTCGCCGCTGCCACCGCCGGCGCCGCCATCCGGACTCTTGTTCTCCGTTTGGCTGTCCCTCGTCTCGGGATCGCCATCCAGGGAACCTTCAACCGATCGAAGCCGAGCTGCCGCATCACAATCGTACGACCATCGCCACCACCACCTGGGGCCTATTTCATAAGACTCGCCGAATCGACGGCCGACAAGTGTCAGCGAAATTAGTCATTGCGAAAAGTCTGTCTCCCTCAATAGTGATTTTCACGAGTGTACGAATTTACATCTATCGATTATAACAATGATAAAATCGATTATAATAATAAAACAGCAAATTTTTCAGTGAGACAAAGATATGACTTTTCTGAGATGACTCAGTTCGCTTTCTGTTTTCTAAAACTCTTGAACTAAAATTGCGTTCACAAATTAATAAATATGAGAACGACAGAAAGTAAATTTAAGAATGGAAATTAGTGCAATATTTGGTCTTCATATTTGTATATCTGTCATGACAAATTAAAAATTTTTATCGTACATCGTCGCATTCTTTGCAAGCGATTTTAAATAAATTTCTACATCTAAATTTAATGAAAATAATCATTCTTAAGCTTAGGTTTTCGCATCTCCAACTTTTAACAGATACGACGTTGTCGCTCGTACGTAACTGACAAGTCCTAAGGACGTCAGCGTCTAGGAAAGAAGGCTGACACAATATTTTCAGCGTTAGGCCGCATGTTCATTATTACTCAGCCGTCGATAGCGGAGGGATATTGTCGGTTTCTTAATCCCGAACTATGCGTATCCGCTGACGCGTGACTCGTCGGTAACCCAGAAATAACTTGTCATCCCGAGACACCGAGTCATCCGCGTCATCATTGCGTTACGGGAGTTTCTAAGCAACGCCCGTTGAGTTGCGATCTCTCTTACCGCAATATCGAATGTTTAAAAAGCGCGTTATGTGTGTCGGTGGGAGATCAGAAATTTATCATATACACGCACATACCGGGTGTTTCTATTATATGAACATTGAAGTTTCTGCAAGTATATATTTTTTAATGACAATATACTGTTTCTCCGTTAATTTTTCTGGCAAATTTCATTTTAACACTACTTTCCTTCTCTTCTGTTTCATGATATGAGCGAATGAGAAATTAATGGAAATTAATGAAAATTTCAGAAACTGCAACCGATAATGGCTTCCCGTCCAACTTCTGCGCCGGGGGATAATCGACCGTAGATTCGTCGTGACTGTGAGGCCACGCGGTGGGTCTGGGACACCCCGTGTATCCCGGTATCTTCATCGGCCGGATCGAGGTAACAACAATCGAAGCCAATCCCCCGGAAGCGATGCGAAACCCCCATCGGATTATCGTGGCTGCTGCCGCGCGCGCTGAAAGCCGTACCCCGCATCCGCGTGCACACACGCACGCATACGCGCGCGCACAGTACCACTGTGCACGCACGCACGCACGCACGCACGCACACACGCGCATATAAGACCCCGACTCTCCACGGTAATCTATATACACGTATATATATACCGAGTAGGTCTTAACCACGGGACAAAGAAAATGTTTGGACAGTGTCACACCGCACAACGAGGGCCACCCTACGTGAAGACGCCCCTTCTCTTCTTTTCTCCCCTCTGGGAGCAGAGAGGAAGGGGAAGGGGGGGGGGGAGGAGGACGAGAGACTTGTGCTGCGTACGTGGTGCCCGGCGCGAGGGTGAGGCTAGATGGTGTATAGAGTTGGGGCCGATTGTTATGCGTGCGATAAAAGAGCACAAGCGATATAATGGCTCGACAGCTCCCGCGACGCCCTCGGCGATCGCGATGCCGCGAATTCGTACTCGCGGGATCGTGGAATGGCGCGGTTAATGCGCGGCTCCAAGGGTGGCCTGAACGAGTCAATAATCGATTGCTCTTGATCGAGTTTGCAGAATTGTGGGGTAGCTTACGAGATGCGTATGGTCTTGGTTCACTTGCGCGTCGATACGTATGCGCGCGCGCGCGCGTGTGTGTATGATTTACATGCGGAGTGTATAAACGCTTTAATCGAAACAATACTTGGATATTTTGCGCGTATATCGCACTCTTTACACATAATTGCGCGACGCCGACTTTCTGCGATATTCACAATCTTTTACTGCTCTTTATGAGACTTATATTTCACCCGTTGTTTCTGATTGGCGTTGGTCCTATTATGTTGAGAAGCAATTTCTTGCGTATCTACTATAAAAGTACCTTTTAACTGCGAAATGTTTATTCCATATCGCATGCAAATGCGATTAAAACTTTCTATTTCCAAACTATTCAAGAGTGATTACAATGTGTACATGTAAAATAATCAAAAAAGTTCATGCGTTTTTCGTAAAAGCGCGCAAAATCTGTTTGTAACAGATTTTATTCGTGAAAATAATCCATTGAATTTACAATTAAATTGAATTCTTCATGCGCACATTACAACTCGCACATTATCATTACTACGCGGCGAAAAATATTTGTCAGGAATTCTTATAAATTCAATTCGGGAAAACAGCGCGAACTTCTTTCTAATCAACTTACATTTCTCACCGGCGCTAAATTTTCTTAGCAAGTGGGACAGGACTTACCTTGATCCTCGGAGTCTTCCTGTTTGCAGGGATCGCTTCCAAGAGGTAATTCGCCACCGTGGCCGACGCTCTGGTCACCAGGACCACCCGGGCCAATGTTGTGAGGCCCCAGGTGAGCGCCGCGAACGGCCGAATCGTGATGATGATGATGGGCACTACCGTCCTCGTCCTCGTCTTCCGATCCCGATCCCATCAATGAGTCTCCGCCTGCCGACAGGTTGGACGGTTCTGCTCGTGAACGACGCGAGACACCGGCCTTTTTAATAACATTAACGAACGAACCGCCGACTTCGAAAACAACAACGATTGCTTGTTTTTCGCATGCTTTTTGCTCTTGCACAAAAGTGAAACGGAACACCTCAACATCGTTAACGAGAGATCTAATTCTTTTGATAAGTGACAATTACAGATGCGTATAAGTTGGAAATGTATATTATTATAATCGATTTGAAAACATCTAAAATAACTAATTCATAATGTAGATAAAAAAATATTTACCTCTGCAATTATATCGTCTAATTTAGAAATGATTTCTTCGTCGGATCGCTTCTGTTGCAATTGTTGTTTACTCGAAATCAGTGGCTCAATTTTAAATAATTAAATAAAATATATTGCTAATTATCGTTGTACGGATGTTTTTAACGTAAACAGTTCAATATAGAGTTTGTAAGAGATGTTTATTTATACTTTCGCTTGAAAAAAATAAAGTTCGCTTACCGACGGCAAAGCGAATCCGTATGAGACGCCCAAAAAATTATCAACTTTCCTTCTCTGCACTATAATCAATATTGACATTTTACATATAGCGCAATTAAAAGTAAACTACTTGCGCATATTAATGCCATTGTCCAGTGATTTATCAAGAAATAATTGTTTTTTACAATATTACATAAAAACGCATAATTGTCGTAATAAATTAATGTTGCAAAACAAAAAAAGACCTTTAAACGTGTCCCTTTTTTAATACATACAATCTGAACGGCACAGTTACGTCAATGCCTTTAATATAAAATACGACCGCGAGCGACAAGTAGCATTTTTAGTAATCGACTATTGCTTTCTACATTTAATGGCAGTCTGTTGCGTTGAAATATTTTCAACGAAACCGCAATATATTTTACGGCAAAAACCGTCGAAAAAATAGCGATAGGTGTCTCTGGATATTAATCGTCTCTACGAACATAATTACCGTGCTCTCGGCTCGCGCCGCCGAGAGAGAGAACGATGGCCACGGATTCGACAACCGACAAATGGCCGAGCGGATGGCAGAGATTAATGTTGAAAAAGTGTCGAGCATCAAGACGGTCATGTCGTTTAATCATCGGTCCGAAATCATCCTGAAGGCTCGCGTCAACATTCTGCCCCCAGTTGCGCGTCGAATTCGTTCTCCACGCGATGAAGATTTCGAGCGACGCTCTATACCTGCCTCTATTGTTCTCTTTAGTTATCAATAATCAGTAGTAGAAGATGACAGAACACAAATCAGCGGCAGAAAAAGATTAGATCAACGCAAAAGTTATAACAGTCTAACGCAAAATTTAGCTAGCTCGAGATTTATTTTAATATAATTCGTCCAAGTTTATGCTGCATATGTATTTTTTAACTTTATATTTTTATGGTTTAATAATTTACATTGTACTACTGCATTTTTTATTTTTCCTTATATCATCTATCATTGAACTCTACTCTTATTAATTTTTATTACGCTTCCTCTTTAATAGCTAATTCCTTTTCCGCGAAATCCGACCGGTCGGAAGACCGTCGTTCTCGAAAAATCACGAAATTCTTCCGCGAAACGTCTTCACAAAGTGACATTTGACGCCGCTCCTGGATCCGCAGGTATGCGCGCCGGAGCCTCCTTATGACACCAACAGCGACATCGACGACGATGACGACGGCGCTGCGCGCGAAACTCATCGACGGCGAGTCAGCGGGCCAAATCGGCCGCGGCCAAGGCGTAAATCATTTCGCCGTGGCTCTCTCTCTCCCTCTCTCTTCCTCTTTTTCCGCGCTCGGCGGCTGTCTCACGACATTGTCTCACGTACAGCGAACACAACACGGCGCGTCGAGGCCCCGCGCGCGCCTCTCCGGGTCCCAGGATCCCCGGGAGAAAAAGGCGGCCGGTCGAGAGAGAAGAAACGGGTTGTCGGGGCGTTTTGCGGTTTCGGCGTCGGCAACGGAACGACAAAAGGTTCGCCCCCTGCCTAACGACCTTTCGGTTTTCGTTTCATAGCTTATATACGAGTGAGGCCCTCGTGAAACCGAGCTGTCCCGTCATCTCTCTCGCCCCTTCGCTCGTCTTCTCCCCCTCTTTCTTTTTTGAACTGGTGGCTCACTGGTGGCATACGCGCTGTTTTCACAGCTTACCGCTTTCTCTCTCTATCAGGGTAGAAACCCCCGTGAAAACCTGCCGGTTTCCCTTACCCCGCCGATTCGCTGCTTTCCCCCCTCTCTCTCTCTCTCTCTCTCTCTCTCTCTCTCTCTCTCTCTCTCTCTCTCTCTCTCTCTCTCTCTCTCTCTCTCTCTCTCTCTCTCTCTCTCTCTCTCTCTCGCTCTTTTTTTAGGCCGATCCTGACTCCATAAAATCCGTGGCGGCGTGCGCGTTGAACTGTGACCCCCCTCGCCGGTCGAAAAAATAAATCCAGAAATTCTAAGCCATTCCAGGAACGGATCACGTTCTTCGTAGAAATGCTCGAATTTAACGGAGAATCGATACTTGCACTCGTTTGATATTGAACACAAGTAGATTTCAATGCAGAATGTCGATATGTTTAGCAATTTCAATATTTTCTCGTGGCATTTTTCATATTTCTAAAAGCGTACTGTGTCTGAATATTTTGAACATCAATATTTTCTCTATTTCTACGGCACCAAAGGCATCGTGAGTATCGGCAGCTTTCCAGTTCTCCGATAACTCGGACGGGCTACTTCACAGCTTCGAGATCGGCGAGCCGGCGGTCTGCGCGATAATTTATAGCGGCCTCTCTTTCTCGCGAGCGACGGATAAAATTATTTATCGGCAACGGGAACGGAAACGACGGAGGCGATCGTAAAATGCGCTCGAGATCGGCCGACAAACCCTGGGCGAGCGAGGAGGAGCTGTCGCAATAATACGCTCTCCTGTTTGTCCTCTCTGGACAGCGGCGCCGCGTTCCGGTGACAGCGGCGCGGAGATCGATATAATGGAAGGCGATTGTGCGTTGACTTTGTTTGCGCACCGAGCCAAGCGTGTGCTAAATGCGATTTCGCGCGAATTTTCGAGCCGCGATCGATCGCCGCGTGCCGCTGACAGCCACGTGCCACGTCGAAATCGCAACGCGGCAACTCGCGATGTATTTCGAGCTGCTAAAGACCGAAACTTTAGCCTTTAATGCGACGGTGTTGACGTTTAAAAATACTCATTCTTAACTCGATTTTATATCAAGTATAAATTTATCTTTAACATTATTTCATATTTTATTAATGGAAATGAAGAGTTTATTAAATCATACAAGAGTTTGATAACTCCAAATGTGTTAATCAATTATTATTATGATAACTCCAAGTGTGTTAATCAATTATTATTTTTACGATGCTTAATGATTTCAAGATAATCTTAATGGTTTCAAGATACACGAAATTGTGAAATTTTGTACGCTATGTTTTGTTAAATAACATGCTCGACAAGAAATCCCCCGAAAATTACTAATTCGTATATTCATTAAATCTATATTTATATTTACGCAAAAGCTTTATATTTATGCAAAAGCTAAATACCAAAAAATCGTATCATCGATTAATTGTTGATCAAACAAAATAACTCCAACCAGTCTATATATCAATTGGCAAGAGACACAAAGGCGAACACGAAGGTCGTATGGAAATTCTCGCTAAAGTTTAAATCCTGAGACGAATCGATCTGCGAACGAAGCGCATAGCGTATATAGATGTTACTTTCAAGCGTTCTAGTTTGTATTTTAAATAAAAATTATTGAATTCATTGTTAATAATAAAATAATAATTACAAAATGATAATTTGTATAATTCCTAAGTCACACGACTTTACCAATTTCGCTTTCTGCCGTCTGTTCTTTGTTGTTTTGCGTTTTGCCCTCTCCATCGAACAAAAGATTCAAGTATCATCCTAGCTCTGCATATTAAATGCACGCTCCTTTTTCTCAAGATACGCATCGTTGGTAATCAATGATCACGTCAATGACTTTGTTACGCAGAGACGATTATTAAAAGAGGGTAGTTTCGGCAATGCTCACCGTGATGACCGTGCACGTGATGCGTGTCCGGCAGCGGCTTGCCCGACAGGTAATCCTGCTTGCAAACGAACTTGTTGTCGTCCAGGACATAGAGCTCCTCGCCGGTGCTCATCTGCTTCCGACACACCAGGCAGGTGAAGCAATTCAGGTGGAAAACCTTGTCCCTCGCCTTCCGTACGAGGTCCTGCGGATTTATTCCTTGAAGGCAACCGCCGCACTTGGTGCCGTATCGCCTAGAAGAAGAAACACAATTTAAATTTATCGCTGGTAAGCCGATGAAAGGTAAGATAATGGGCGTGGGTGTGTGAAGCGCCGAAGAGCTCATTATTGTTCCGCAGAAAAGTGTCTCTTCGAATTGAAACTTGTTTCAATTCTGTTAAAGTATAAAAATGTGATGATACAATAAATAGATTAAAAATGTAAAACGTGAAAATGAATAAAACTGGACTGTAAACAAAAATATCTAAAAAATAATTGCGTGAGCGACAACTTTATCGATATATCAACTTAATTGAATTGCAAATTAAACTAATAGCATGTTTATCAAAAAAAAAAAAAAAAATGCAAGTGTACACAACATTTTATAAATTAAGTACAAGATTGAAACGTCGATTGTTTGGCGTCAGCTGCAAGTTTGCATCATGCATTTCCGTGAAGAAAATTTCCGCGTTTTGAACTAGGTACACCGTAGATAATCTTATTTAATTTTCCAATTTCTTTGAGACTTGTCGAAGTTTTAGCAAAACTCCAATGAGATTGTCAGGAAAGGTTGATATTAAGTGTAAAAGGTATCGAAGAGAGGCTTAATCATAAGTATACCTGATTTCGCAATTTTTCAAATTTTTTTCGCAAAGCCGTACTCTATCGTGCGGCGTTGTAATTTCACCATGGAGCGTTAACACAAACCCTTAATCACTAAACCGCAAGTATCGCCACACACCGTGTTATTATCACACGTACGACGCGGCTCTCGACAATTTTTCCCGTAAGATGCCACGGATCATATTTCGCACCTCGATAACAGACTTCCCTCGAAAGATGACGAGGTGCGATCTTTTTTTAATCTATAATTTGCTCCGCGAAATTATAAAACGCGACATGCACAATTATTTTTATAGCATCTACATTAACTGAAGCGCGTAACGTTAAACATTTTCGGCTACCGGAATTAATCATAAGTCAACTACACTCATCGAATGTGAAACTCACGAGTCCTGTTTGTAACTCAGTCGGACCGCAAAAGTCGATGAAAGAAATATAGCGCTTTTAAAGAGATGGCGGTTTAATGTTCCGATCCGGCATAAAGAGTCGAGGCCCTACTGTGTCGTAAAAACGTACCGCGTGTTCGCCCGATTTTTTTTTCCTTCTCGTCGAATCGTTAACCGCCTTGCTTTTTTCAGATGCTTTGCTGATCTCTCGTTAAATGTTCTTCTAGTTCGCCATTATTGCACGGTTGCGTCATCGCAAACTTAAATCGCAAATCGTATTACGGCAACTACAAAAAAAAAGTTATCACAAGAGTTGCAAAATTATATTATAAAGCGAGGGAATTAGATTGCAAAAATGATAAAATTGTATTAGAAGATTATAAAATTTATAATATTTAACTTGAAAAATAATAACATTTTTCAAACTCAGCTTAAAAAAATTATGCATAATTAATTTTAAAAATTACATCATTGTTTAATTGATATACTTGAGATGCAATTAAAGGAAAAAATAAGATTAATAAATAACAAAATGAAATTGATAGAGAAAGAACGCGGAAATTTCGCAACTCTTCCGGCTGGCGCGCGATAGGGTCGCAAATCTGGCCGAAACAATCGTCAAGTCAATACCTATATCTCTGTGACTGTATCATTACGGCGGCAAAAGCTACACTCTTCTAACTAGCAATCCGGATCGATCTAACTATAGCAATCACGCAATTAATTATAGCAATTAGCCGGAGCCCTTAGGGCTGGCGTGTTCCGAAGAGCGGACGTCTCAATCGATCTCTACTCCGACATCGTTTCGCCAACAATAAACAAGCTAAACGCAGATGGCAGATCATTGGAGAGATCACGAAATCAGTCTCTTATTAGCAATTTGGTAGGGCGATATTTATCGACTAACAGCTTTCGATACTTTACAATCTATGTCGTTAATAGCGTCAATCAAAAAAATAGAGATTGAAAAAACATGAAAAATGTTATTTTTTTCAAATGTAATAATATTGAAATATTTTATACGTTATTCGTATGTTTTTCTTTTGTTATCATCAGCGGCATTGCCACATTCATTGACTACTTTATTCGTCATTACTTCCGCAATGTTTTTTTTCGATGTATTTTGATATACTTTCATTTTATCGAAAAATACACTTTTTTTTATTATTATGTACAATATCGATTTTAACACATACAGCCGTTTATGAATTTTCTTCAATAAAAAATATTCAAAAATATTTGCAGAATTATTTTAAAAATGACAAACATTGAATGTATCAGTGTTGCTATCTTTTAATTATAATGTTAATAAGTATGAATTTTAATTACAATATTGTATTTTTATTTTATTAAAAAATAAATTTTTATTGTTATTTGCAAGTTTGATTTTAATACTAACGTTGTTAATAATAGTTTAATAATAAACAGTTTTTAAAAATATTTGTAGAATTATTTGAAATAGCAAATATTTAGTTTATCGGTGCAAAATATTACTATAATGTAATTATTACAATCTATTGCTTTTCCTGTTTCGTCTTTTAATTATGATTTATCGAAATGCCTTTATTATTTCTCCAAATAAAGCGCAAGTTTTATTCATTCATTGTTGCGCGATCGACTATAAAAAGTAAGAACCAGGCATAAAGCGTGTAGAAATAGACGATACAACGCCAGAGAGCTGTAACCCGGACATTGCTTGAGACTCATTGTTAGCCTAATTATTCTCGGTGTACTCGATAGTCGCAGCGCGGTGTGTGTCCGCGCGTAGCGTGTGTATCGACGTGCGTTTGAGCATACAATAAATCCCGCGGAATCTCCTATTATTAACTGCTGCCGGGTACTGTATCAAGCGACCCAATTCGCCACACTTTATTACCGTGGACGCGTGACGCCGACGGAAACGCAAGTGCACCGGTGTCTTGCGGCACGCTGCCATTAAGAAGAAGCGCGGCGAGAAGTTCTCTCGTGCCCTTCCATATTTACACGAGGCCGTCAGTCGATATTAGCAAATTCATGAGCCACGTGAATTGTTAAACCACTGCAAACCGCCCTGTAATTGTATAACTGTTTAACGCGCCGTTAATCCTCGGATGCACTGTTCAATTTTCGACTCTCATTCACTGCAAAGTCACATACAAAGTAATTTAAATTAATAAAAGGGTTTTTATGTTGCGTGGTGTAATTTGACAAATATGGAGCGGAACGAAAATTTTAATAATTCGATGGAAAAGTCGTATGCACGACGAGAAAATCGTATGTGACATATCGATTCCGAAAGTGCATCGGATAACTAATTTGCCATTGAATGAAAATTAAATATTTTAGTTAATAGACGGGAATGCGCTACGTGCGGCGCAAATAATGAATTACAGCGCGGGTACTAAAATGAATTAATTATTAGAACGTACTGAAAATGGCAATTGTGCGCTAGCTAAACAAACGCGTTTCATCACAGGCGTATCTTTTTTTTTTTCAGCCAACGGAAAACGCCCATTCGATCTTAATGAATTTTCCCGAGATTCGTTTCGATATTAATTAATATCGCGCCGCCGTGCAACCAATAATTTGACACCGTCGCCATTTAACAGATGGATAGATCTCAAACACGCGTGAACGGATCGATAATTATTCGTCGCGCTCGTCGCACCCAAGAACCAACACGCAACGCGCAGCTTCTTTCTAGTCTACGTGCCCATTTTGCATACCGCGAGCACTCCATCGAAGTTTCCCACCGCAGCCTTTACAGCCTCTGAAATATTTTACATCTCGCGGTTGATGTGCATCTCGTGAAAAGATAAGAGAGATAGAAAGAGAGAGAGAGAGAACGGCAGAGCTGCGGACGGAAAACGCGCTGTGTATTTCAAAGAGACGGCTCTCTCTTTCCCTTGTCTAGGTGGAGCCCGGTTGCTCGCACACGAGCGGTGAATATCAAAGGTTGCTTCACGTGTCTGCAACATTGTATTCGCGTATTGCGCCGCGACTTGCCCACGTCCGAGCTCCATCGTCCATCGTGCTCAAGCTCTCCAACTCTCTCCTCGTGGGCGAAATAAATCTCTTGTAAAAGTACACCGCCAATCAAGTCAAATGTCAATTAAAAATCTTTCGCGTAAATGGATATATATATATGTATATAAATATAAATGGAATAATAAAAATGTGCGGGGTGCGAAAAAATATCCATCCTTTTCTTTAACTTTATCTTGCGATCCGCTCGAAATCGGTAATGCGTCGATGAAGGGAATGTAGACATAAACATTTTCAAAATGTGTTTCCTTGTAAAATAAAAAAAAAGTTATTATCTTAAAAGTGCACCAGGTTGTGAAATGCAAGAAATAGCTACTGTTAGTTACTGTTACTGTTATCGGCAGGCAGTGCAATTTTGTGCGTCTTGCCCACATCGTTCTGCAGAAAACGGTAGTATGCAAAAGGATCGCTGATTACTTTTATTGCTGCCATAATTTTCACCCGCATCTCGCTCGGACCAATTATCGCAATATCGAACGAGCGACAAGTGTCAGTGGAAACATTGGTGAAGCTTGCTTGAAGATGCTTAGTACAATCGATAAATCCTGACGCTCTGTATATTTTTAGATTTTATCGATACGTCATCGTAACAGTAGTTGAAAAAATGAAGTGAGAAACAATGCAATTGAAAGTTCAAAGTGCTGGTTTACAACAATGCGTGCCTCGGACAGATGTTAACAATCAAATATTAATTTCAACTTTTTTCTTATCAATTAAAGAATGATTTCCGTTAGAAAAAAAATTATCTCGAACTGTAAAAACCATACATTAGAGAGTAAATTATCTTTACGCTCGATCACACCGGCAAATCATTTTATAGACTCCCGATCCTGATCGATATCGATCCCGCTCGGATCGATAACAAGAGCGGGCAGTTCTTCACGCGGAAACCGAGAGCATGCTGGCCCTTATCGATCAACACGGACGTCGGATCGCGTGATTGCGAGACACCGTTCGCTCGCTCGGCGAGAGCATCCTGTAATCAGTCGGCCGGCGCGCTTTTTCTCACCGAACTATCCATCAAGCTGTCCGAATTAACGCTCGGCTACGGTTCGGACGACGAAACTATCATCGCGGAAGCTGCGCCAGAGGTGATCTCAGGCGACTTTCGACGACGAAGACGAGGACAATCACGGCTATCATTACGTCCGCACACAGTTCGGTCTAATTATAGGAATTATTTAATAGATCATAGTGATTAGGCGCGCCCGTGCTGACTTCTGCGGATGCAATTGCGCCTGATGGCGCATCCCGAGAGCCTACGCTGAATCTTTGACGCCCTTCGCTCTTTTGCCTCTCTCAAAAGAAGACAGGTCCGTCGGGAAGGAAAAAAAAAAAAGAGAATGCTGGCAGAAGAAGAAGGCAGGCCGTAAAAATCATTAATAGAAAGGCTTACGTGGTCCCACGCGTGTGTCGGGGGGGGGGGGGGGGGGGGGAAGGCGGAAAAGGGCGGCAGGGGGATCAGGTGGGAACCGGGAGGCTCTCTTAAGGAGGAGAGCGTAAAGAGCTACGGCTGGAATTCTGGCGTGGAGCAAGAAATATAGGACAGGCGGGTTCGGATGGGAAAAAAGAAAGGGGGTGGGCCCGGGGCGCGATTTGCCACGGACCCAAAAGAGCGGGTACGCGCGTGTGTCGGTGTGATACCGCGGACAGACGGACGGACAAACGGTGCGTGTCCCGTGGACACACCACGGACGATTTTGAAACGGACAGTCAAGACCACTGCTTGTTATTCGTTTTCCTTGTGGGAAATCCATTTCAATCGCGGGAGTCGTAAAAGAAAGACGCACTTGCAATTCTCTTCAATTACAGAAAGAAAAATTCGACAAAAACTCCAGTTTTGTGTATAGTCGATAATATTTTTTTTTTTTTCTTGTTACTATTAAATATGGATTCTTATGAGTTTATTTACTTGATTAATAACATTTTCGTATTTGTCAATAAGAGTTTAACTAATGAACTATTAAATATACCGGCTATTTGCTTTTTTTGTTTTACTTAATGATTAGATACTGATTACTTATCGTCTTTAAAGTCTTTTGTATATTATACTAATATAACTGGCACACAGATAAATTCCTCTCTTGTCAATTTAAACTCTTCTAAAATCGATAGAAAAATTTTTACGCTATATAAAAATAAAAAATTCAATGTTTTCGAAAAAAATTCCGAATCGACTATAATAAAAAAAAATGTGCGATATATTATCTAAAAGTGAGCGTCAGCCGGTGTCTTTAACAAATCCCACTGTCCAAAATACAATGTCTCTCGTATCTTCCTAAAGCGTCACATCCCTTTTTTACGCAATACAACCGTGCGAAGATTAGCTCTGTCGTGGACAAGCCGGTTTAACTGGCGGGCCGGCTCGACACAACGCGGAACCGAAAATAAACGTGCAGCATGTGCGAGCGTACGCGACACAGCGCGGATAATCTTCTGCAAATACAACGCGCGGAGAAATAAAAGCGCGTCCGCGCGACGGCGCATACATAACGCGCGGGACATTCCGCCGCACCGCGCCGCAGGCGCCGATATTTCAAGATACGATATTTCTCTTTTTTTTTTTTTCTTCTTTTCCTCTTTTTTTCCCTTTAATCTCCCTTCGGCGTACGCTATCTAACGTACGACAGCAGCAACGAGAAAGAGGGATCACCGGGGGGGACAGAGCGATATAAATTTGCTCGACAACGCGGAACAGACAAGTAACCTTCCACGTGTAACGTAAGATTCTTTCTTTCTGTTTCTTCTTCTTTTTCCCTTTTTATTCTTTCCTTTTCAATTTTTATCATTGTTTAATTTAATTTCCACTTGCATGCGTTATTTATTTTCTTCTTCAATTACTAATTTTTTTCCAAATTCCTTTCTTTAGATGATAATATTAATAAATAGCTTCTGTGATTCTTGATTTCTCACAAAGGATACTATACATAATTTAGATATAAATAAAACATCTTATTAATCTTTACCCAAATTTCTTTCGCGAACTCACGCGTTTCGAGAATAACATTAAACCGTATGTTTGCGATTAAGTTGTCAGCCACGCTACTTTGTGTAAAATTTGTGATTCCTTTTAACACGGATTTAATTTCAAGACAAATAAATCTCTTTATTTATTTGCGTCTCATTATCTTGAATGCTCACGTTTAATTCGCACTTTTAATCCACTCATTATTACATAATTTGAAGAATTATGTAAATTGTATTTGCTGAATCAAAATGTGAACGATGTGAGTACAAGAATAAAATAAAAAAAAAGTATTATATTTATTTTATTAATATATTTATCACTCATCACTATCTAATATATATTTACCGTTATTCGCTAAATTGTTCCATTAATTTGAAAGGAAAGGATTCTCGCACGACAAAATTTCGCACAACTCCTTTCGGCGATAAATACCTTAATATCACTTCAAATAATTAGCGCGATGAGATATTTTCCCCGTTCCTCGTCTCCTCTAGTTTCCTTCTCGCGTTGATATCTCGCGTCGCGAGGGATCATTCGCGGCACGAGCGGAGTCTAATTAGAAGAATCCAATTAGCGCGCGATGTTCTTCCGCAGCGCGGCGATTTCTTCGGAAAGCGTAATCACGGCCATGCGCGGTTCAAGATAATGATAGTCGCCGCCACCTCCGTTTAAAGGCGACTGTAACTCGCCGCTGAATTTTCGCCGACTGAATTCGCGAGATAGCTCGCATGCTTGCCTATCGCGCGGACGGTCTTCCTTTGGTAATCGCGCGAACGTTAATCCGTGAAATATCGGCAATCGCACCCGCGCATTGCGCATTGGAAAGCGCGCATAGCAATAATTGCCGTGATGCACAATTGCATTACGTTTAAAGAAGATAGAAAATAAGAGTATGTTATTTTCTGTTATAAATCTGTGCACACGTTACGCGATTTCGACACAAAAAAAGAATATCTTTCCTCAGAAGCACAATAATGCAATAAATAGAGATTAACGCAAACCTGTCACTCGTACAATAGCATCCCTAAAATTTTCACCACGCGTAATTCGAGTTTTTCGTTTGTTTGCACGCACAAAAAAAGCCTTGCATTCATAATCTCTGCGTGTTACAGTACAATGAGATGTGACTTGTGTGTCTCATTTTAACCGAGTGCGTAACGCGGTAAAAAAAAGAAAAAAAAAGAAAAAAGAACCTCTGCATAAAATTCCAGAGGCGGAGGCGATAAAGGGTCGCCCCAAATTTAGGCCATTCCTCTTTCGTGCCTTCCCGCCTTCGTATAATCGCTTCTTCCTTCGTTCTTTTTTGCTCTCCGCCGCCGCATCTTTCTCGGGATATAATCGCGGTAACGGATTGCATTTTTGGCTTTATTATAGTCCTGTCAATTATATATCATTATTCCACCGTTTTTCAACCGGCTCGTTATCAAGGCATAGTAAATGGATTCGAATCGTTCCATTCTCCTCCATTTCCGTCTATTTCGTTTACCGTGGCTTTATCTCGCTACATTGTCAAGTTTGTCGTCGGCGCGATTATATAGTATTACTTAAACGCTATTTCGGAATGGATTTGTCATCGAGGCATTCTCCGATTGAATTCAAGTGTCTCTCCTCCGCGGCTTTTTCCCGCACCTCGTAAAAATGCGGTTGGTCCAATCAGACCAGCCATCGCTAACGTGACACGTTACAACCACTAAAACCGCTATAGCTTTTCCAGTTTTAGAGACCATTACCGAACCTACTATTACATGCATTTTTTCACGCAAGAATCCAACACAACGTTTCACTTGTTGCCACATAATTTCCTCAAACACGTGCTTTTCGGAGGCCGTCGAAGGAACAATACTGAGAACAACTTAATCTTATTCGTATGAATGATTAATCATTCCTGTCAGCTATTTATAAATAAGTACGAGCAATTCTTGTTAATTGCGAATAAAGAGGTCCGGTGTGACGCAAGAGTTGGCAAAAACGTCCGCACACACATAAGCGTACGTACATCGCGATGCTATTGCCGGGCCTTCCTGGAAGGGAAACAGGGCCCACCAAGAGCTGCACCTTCCCTCCCTTCCGCTGACGTTCGCCCACCCTGTGACCGCGTCGGCCCCGTCACGCCCAACAAACTTCTCCTACGACTCGTAGCGGGCGTCACGCCACATTTATAATGTTTCCACGTTCGAATTTCGACGGGTTCACTCCCGCGGAGTAGAGCGTCCAGTGAAAGGACAATAGGCTTGCCACGTCGGCGCCCTTTGCTCTAAAAACCCTCACCGATGTGTGATCCTTCAATTATTTGAAAAAGTTTTGATGCCGCGACCGCGATTTGACATGAACAGAAAAAGAAATCTCCGCCTCTAAAAATTTAGAGAAGAAAAATTTCTGTAGAAAAAAAATCAGATTATTTATATATATATCTCTCTCTCTCTCTCTCTCTAAGCCACTTTATTTATAATTATTGTTAATAGTGTGGAAATAAAAATGTTATTTAAAACAAAATAATTTCTCACAAATATAAAAAATTGCGAACCAGTTTTCTAAACTAAACATGAACAACTAAACGTTGGTGCATTTACTTTTCAGAGTAAAGACTTTTGTTTTTCACCGATTTTCCACGAGAAAAATTAACATTTAACGTGGAAGAAGAATTTGGCCTTCAACACTTGTTGCACTTGCATCCATTACACTCTGCTAAATAGCGTTGCGATATCGCGACAATTCGCGCACACGTCGCGGTCGGCGAAAAAAATTGCAAGTGCCGCAAGTTGCGTCCCACTGTGTTATTTAGCACCCTCGTAAAACACCAATCCCGCCTGCGCAATATTTCCGTCGGTTACCGGTACACGGTTACGTAAAGTAATTTCGCGTCCTCGAGGCAAACTGGACTCACGAGTCGTCGAGAGTACTTTTCATTCAATCGAAGCGGCGCGTGTTGCTTCGTTAGCGGAAAAATATGCGTTAACTGCGAGCGACGTCGCGCACAACGTAATAACGCAACGCACGTAACGATCCATGTAACGATCGAAGCAATCATTGGCAACACGCTGTTGATCGCGCTGTCGCCTTATCAATGAATTATCAGCGAGCTTATTAATGAATCATGATTTTCTATTCATTTTTTTCGTAGCGTAGCGGAGTCAATTTCATCTAAACGAGATCAACAACTTCGCATTAAAAACTTCACTAATTGAAGAGCTAAGATAGATAGGTTTGATGATAAGTTTGCCCAAAAAGCAAATAATTAAAGAATTAAAAGAGGTGTAAATATTAATTAAATTTTAATTACTAGCATAGACTGTTTCACACATTAAACCAAGCAGAGTAACAATCAAGCTGATCGAATCGAATCATTAAGAATCCAAAATGAATATTGTTTCCCATTTTCGTAGACGCACATCGATATAATCAAAACAATCATTTAGTTCTAAAGAATTTACTAATTAGAAAATTAAGAAAAAAGTTGACACGGCAATGGGCTAAAGTGCTTCATTTTCTCGAATAAATTAGAAATTTTTTATTTCGCATATGTAAGTTAATGATCGAATGGTTAAACAACTAGAGACACTGTGACGAAACGTAGTGATAAATCGACGATTAGGAGTTGAAAATCCCATGAACAGCGTAATTTAGCGTGTTCATAAACAGCCGACTGCCTTTCCAAGTGCCACAGGTAGGAATCGATAACGGCGTGAAGCACCGCTGTCTGGCGCAACCTTGTACGGTCGACTATTAAATTATTCATTCGATAATTTTTGGTAGCTTGTCCGCGCCGAGAAGTCAGCGCGACCAACCCAGCGGCGCAACACTCGCGCCTCCTTTTCTCCGCGCACCGATCCCCGAGACATTGCGGCCGCGCGGTTGACACAGTGTGGGCCCGATAATGTTTTCATCGGCATTTCGACCGTTCAAGGTGGTGAACCATAATTTTAAGGCGATAATTTTCGCCGCGGTCGATGGCCCGGCGGCGCGACGGCCAATGTACAGCATCGAAACAAGGACATCGGCCCTTTTGATCCCCCAAAGGGTCCTCCGGGGCCCGTAGCGCAGGCTATTATCGACCTTTAAGGACCTTGCTGCGACTCGTAGAGACCGGTTACTATAACCGCACGTATAACCGTCCGCTACGCCGAGAGGAAGACCTCCCAGAGGTGTTATGGAATTCCCCGAGCGCGACTTCGGGGCATATTTTTCTGTATTTCGTCAACGTTACCCTTTATATCCCGATTGCATTGATTACATAAATTCGTCACGTAAATTAGATTCAGCGATTCGTGAATTCTTGCATATGACAAAAGCAAAATGCGCGAGTTAATCGATTTGATATTTCTATCTCTGTTCAGTTATGTGACTAAACATAATTGAAGTGTACTTTAAAATTAGAGCTGTTTGCTAATACTGACGATAATATATTTATAAATGTTTAATATTTACATACGTTTCACCCCTGCAATTAGGCCACGTTCGGTGCGAAAGTCACGGTGAAGGAAATATCAAAATCAACATATTAAAAAACGAACTACGGAATGCTAAGCATAACATTCGCGTTACTAATACTTCGACACAGATTGCAGAAATGTTATCGCGACGGGAGACAATCGATTAATAAATTAACGGGAAGACGCAAAATCGTGCATCTAACAAGCCCGACACGTCTGCGACCGTGGCGTCGGCTGGCATCAACGGTTAATGAATTTTTCATCGGGTCGGGATGCAAAGTAGCTGCCTCGTAAGGTATACAACACGTTCGTTATATATTCGCACGTTCGTACATCCGTATCAAAGGCGCCCCTCCTCCACTGTCCCCGCGCCATTCCGCTGCGGCACAGTTCCTCCCGGTTACAAAGGGGATCGTTCATCACTTCCAGAAGTCACGAAAGAAGCAAGTCGCTTTCCTCGGGACCTGCTTGAGAACGCGGTAATTTTGTTTGCAAACTATCCAACGCGCGCCCGGCTATAGCAGAAAAATGCAGCCGTGAGATTGAATTCGCCACAGTGTGTGTGTGTGTGTGTGTGTGTGTGCACTGAGAGAAAAGAATAATCGCAGTAACTATAATCTATAGTGTCTTCTGGCGCCAACCGTATTTTTAGGTACTTTAACTATATGGCTGGTTATACGATTGGCAGTATAAGATTATTGTTGCTAACATTATAGTAATTAATAGAACAATTCCTATAAAAATGAGTATTCTGACTATGATATTACAATCCTACGCAATTATAGTTTCGAATATCACATATTTTTCTCTCAGCGTGGTGCGGCGAATTCGCCATTTTTCGTTCTGACTAATCGATATGCTGATATCACAGTTTGCCACCCACGTGGAACGACATGGATCATAGGATGCGACAGACGGCGTCGCGAATAATAAAGACCGGTTGTGGAGATATCGATTTTTTGAGTTATGAATATATAAGGCAAGAAATGTTTGTCTGCACGCGCTGCTTAGGCTATAATTTGTAGCAATATTTTCATTGATTTGTCGAAATTTGCCTTTAAAAGTTAAATTATATTAATAATAATAATATTAATACAACTCAATTGCTAATGAAATGCAAATGTAATATTAGTATTAAACAATATCTAATAATTAATAAATAATAATAATATTATATACGTTATAATACAAATTTTTAGAGATTTAAAAAATGCGAAAGAATGTTTATTTGTAATATGAAGGGCCAATATGTCAGTCAATTATTCCTTCGCTAATTTTAGAACGCAAAACGGACATGCGTAGAAATAAGTAACCACCGAAAACGCCGCCGAAAGCAATTTACTTTGTGAGTGTCTGAATTAATCACTGGCCATGTTGCCAAGTTTAAATCGCTTCTATGCGCGACGATCATTAATTCAATCACTAGGTTGAACTACTTTTCCTTCCGGCAAACTTCCGGCACGAAAGAAGCTTAAGAACCTCCAGAGTCTTATTCGATTTTTGAATCAGAGCAGCGAGTTGCAGTAATCTGTGTTTCGAAAATTCCTTTGTTCTCACGTCCCAACAAATTGTTTTCAATACTTTAGCTGGCCTCAAATTAAAAAGAAGAAACTTTCTTTTCTAAGGTCTTTTTTTTCATTCTTAACTGGTATAATTGTATTTTTTCTCTCAACTGGCATTAAAGAATCTATTCACTTTTTTCATTTCACTTTAAAGAAAAAACTTTTCCAAGTAAAGAATTTTTTACAACGATCATCCTCGCATGTAAATAGCAAAACATAGATAATATACAATAGGATCAACAATAAAAACTAATTGAAAGGTTTAAAGAGTATAAAATATCGGAAGAAAACAGTAGAAGAATTAAGCGAACAGCTGAGTGACGTACATAATAGCAGTTAAGAGTTTATTTTTTTAAATACCAGTTATAGAGTTTAAAGGTTTAGATCTATCTATATAAAATTTAAGATTTTTACAAATTTTCTAAAATTTTAAAAGATAAAGATTTTATAAACTTGAAAAATAAAATAAGTTTGTGGTTATTTTCTCGTCCGAATTATACGTGAAATACATCATCAGTGCTATTCCAGTACTTATTATACATGCCAATTTTATCATCAGCGACACATTGACAACTAACATGTTAAAATTCACCAGAAAGACCTGCACCAACATTTTCCTAAGATACGCAGAAAAATGAATATGTATCTCTCGCAAGCTTGCAAATTCGACCTGTTGCTACTCGGTTGTTTACGATTGCTTGATGCGCATTGTTGAGCGAGCGACCGATTTTTGAAATCAGACCGAGTGAAAAGGCGCCTGCTTCGTCCGGCGAGGAAGTGCCAAGACCTACCTGCCTATTCGTCACGAAGTCCCTTTTTCTCTAATCGCGCCGATCCGTCGCGTAATCGCATAAAAACGCCGACAGCTAGCCGTTCCCGCGTGATTCATCGCCAATAGACAGTAGACGACTCGGTCTACGAGAAAGGTGCCGAAGAGATGTGGCGAGAAGTCGTGACGCCGCTCGACTGCGCGAACTTTCGCGGAAGTTTGGAAGCGGATAAAAACGCGCCTTTTCTGGGTCGTTTTTCAAATTCATCTGATCATAAATAAGATTGTGTATAAATCAGTGTCTTAAGATACATATATTGTATTTCTTGTCATAGTAGTGCGATGAAAGAATGCGATAGTCATGCAGTCGTCGCATCCATATTCATCGATGCATATATGTATGCACATTATAAACATGAGCTCTAATATAGTACGGTATATAATAATATTGCTGATAATGATATTAATTTGCTATTTGCAGTAACGATTAATTATCTACTAATAATTATTACCAACACAATTTAAAAAATTGTCGCGATTTAAAAAATAAGAATATCAATTACACTTCGCGAAAAGCAGGCTTGAAAAAGTTCATCTCTCAAACGGAAAGATAATTCTATTTGAAATTCACATCAAAGCGATGTTTCTTCTTTAAGCATATCAAAAGATATTACTTCACATATAGCAACTATGGGTCAATAAATAATTTTATTGAAAAATGTATTAATAAATAGTTATTTCACAATATCAACTTTCCACAATTTTAATCTTCTTCCTAAAGTAATTGGATAATGTTATTTAGCGAATCGGAAGGATCTTTCCATCTAAAAGTTGAAAGCGCACGCATACCGACACGTACCTGAAAAAGTCGTTCCTGCAGAAGAGCTTCGCCTCCCTGGAGAAGCACTTGTCCTGCAGCGCGGCTCTGCAGTCGAAACAGCGCACGCACTCGACGTGCCATGCACGGTCCAAAACGTTCAGCAGGTACTGATCCATTATCGGTTTCTCGCATCCTGCACATGACAGGAGCATCGCCAGACCGCGTCTCCCTGTTGAAATTAAAAGAGAACACATTACGCATCTCCGTCATTACAACTCCGATCTTATAACATGACGTTCACCTCCGCCGTGAAAGCTTATAATAATCATATTTGACGAAGCGTACAGATTTACTTTTTTTACCTTAAAAAAAAAAAAAAATTTTTTTTTAATTTTTTGTACGCTTCGTCAAATGACTCGATCTGATACATCCGATACGAAAATTTCAATTGAAATTTGATGAAATATTAATGCGCGGTTATTAAATGTGCACAACGAACATGAACGTTACGTCATTGGTTTCGGACAAAGCTTAAATTAATATTAGTTCTGCACGCAGTGTTGAACATTTCGCTGTAAATATGCGTTACGCGTTCACCGCAATACCGGCTTTACGCGATTTAACATAATCGCTGATGCATCGCGTGATTTGGAACGGTGAATGTTTTAATTTATACTCGATATTTCCTCCTTTTTCCAAATAATTTAATCCCCGTAATTTCTTCAAGTTGGGAAATGTCAAAAATATTGGTAGGCAAATATTGGTAGATAAATATCGTACTTGCAATATTGAATTCTTTTTCGTGGTTTATTTATTTATTTGTAATAATTAATTTCCGCAAATGATTCAAAACGCACAATTATCAAACTCAATCGAATTTACGCATGAAATTATTCGCACAATGAGTTGAATTATAATCTCATACAAGAGCGCAAAATACACACGGCAATAATCAATTTAAATAAAAAAAAAAAGGAAAACAGCTTATTAATTGCGTTGTGAACAGATCGAAATGTTGGGAAGTCTTTCAAGCGTGGCGCGCGTTTATTTAGAAAGAAGATTAAGCGCTTTCATTGTAAGAGCGCGCGTGCATAACGAGGCATGCATTGTGCTGGCCTTTTTTGTATATTTAACGGTTAAATCGCCATGCGATCCGGTTGACATAGTCAAACGGTATAAAAATACAACAATGCGACATAATCGCCGTACTAATCACATAAAGTAACAACTAATCCGATCTACGCAAAAAAATTTGTGTTTTTACAGTGATAAGATTAATATAAAAAAATCGCGTGTTTCGTTAAAAGTCCGCGGATTTTTTAAATAAATTCAAAGTGAGTACAAGAAAGCTTTTGAGAAAAACCTGACATATCACACACATTTCGCAAATTATATTAGCTGTAGAGTGTTTCATCCTATTTTGTGGCTGAAAACTGACTATTTTTTTATATCTGCATTTAAAAAATATACGTTTATCATAATATTTGCTACATAAGTATATTTTTAAATATTAATAAAATCACATAATATCTTGTTTTTTTTTTCAATATCTATTTAATACATATTTAATTTAAAACTTAATTATCACAAATTTGTATATTTTTTATTTAGTTATACAATTATCGATATTTATTGAAAACTAAATATTTATAATGGTAACCGTAAAATTTTTGCTAGACGAACAAGTTTTGCAAAAAATTATTAAATTCATTAAACTGTGAAAAAGCGTTCCGCTGAACCTCTGTAGATATATCATCCATTGTTAACATAACAGTAACGATTAAACATATCAAAAATTACCGAGCACTAATTGAGGTTTCAATTACTGCTGGGCATTGTCCAATAATTTAAAAGTGGCAAATTGAATAATATCGCAGTTAAAATGTTTGCGTTACAATTGTTGAATGGTTAGCCGAAAATTTACCGTCTGGACTGTGTCGCGATCACTTAATAAACGACGTACCCTTTAATGCGCAAGAAAGAAAAAGAAGAAAAATCTCGAACGTCGCAACGAAGTACCACAACTATAAATCCCGCCGTGCTTAAACAAAAAGCCGCGGATTATTGCATCGATGAATTTAACGATCGCACTTCGGCATTTATAGTTGCGCAATTTTTCACCTGGCTAATTTCGTAGTCGCTTTTTCACGCGCCTTTCGCGACCGAGCCATCGGCGAATAATTATAATTCGTCGTTAATTGACATTTGCGAACGAGACTGCTCTCGCTCTTTGCTGCCTCTTTTTCTCTACATCCTTCTCTCTTCCTCTTTCGCTCTCCCATTATTTCTTGTCCTTTTCTTCCCTCTGTTCGCCCTCTCGCCGTTTTTATCGCCATCATTGAGACCCACAGACTTCACCCTTCTCTTCCTTTTTTTCAGCGGTTTCCGCCAATGGGCGGAGTCCCTCTGCCTAGCTGGCAGGGTTGTCAACCTAGCAACCCTCCTCCCACCCTTAAGATCTGACCTTGCGCATCTCATCCCTCTCACGGAAGGGCGAGAAAGGCGAGGGTGGCAGCACGGCATCGACGCAGCCTGCGATCGTTCGCAAGTTAACTTCGAGATCATAAACTATTCCACGTAATCGACTTGCACGCGCCCTCTATTAATGTTTCAGGGTGAACCATTACCATTACGATGTCTAAAACAGGTCATCTACTGCGATGAACTCATTTAAATCTTCAAATCAATAAAAAGATACACATATATTAAATTCATTTAGATATTTAGACATTTAATATGATATATATACACATATAATTCCCTTTCTTCTTTTCAAATTACTCAATATATCCAAAAAGTAGTAACTATAAATATTAAAAAGACAGAATCAATATATGTGATGCAATTATTTGAAATAGTTTATAATATTATTAAATTTATTTAATATCTGTTAAATTATTTTAACAAATATATTCATAAATATGTGGCATTTGAGCGATAATTGAATAAATAAGAATCCCATTTTTCCTGATCTTATATTAATTAAAAAATCTTATTAAGGAGCACAATATACGGAGAACAATATTTTTAGACTTAGCAAATCGCGTGTAATGGTTACATAGAATTCTGTTACAATTATAGTTGAAAGCAATTAAAGTTGAAATATGTTTTCAAGTTAATAATATGTATGAAAATTAGAGATAGTTTTTTTAATCGCGTAATAACGATTAAAATTGGTCAAAGTTCTTTTTGTGAAAAAATATTAACTGCATATTTGAACGATAAACTGTCTAATCTCAAGATTTATAACATAAATTAAGATAACACACTTAGAAGAGCTAATTTTATTTATAAATATACCACATTCCAGTAAGATTATCGCGTAACAACATAAATGCCTGAATAACTGTCTTAACGAATATAAGATACATACACAGGATATTTACGTACTGATCAACGCCGATTAAAATAACCTGTTTAAACGACTACCGTCGGCAGATATGTTATTAAAAAATATTTAAAGAAATCGTTAATAATTCATCTTTAATATATAACACTGAATTGATATGTCAATTTTATTTTAGACGTCCGCTTTTAACAGTTTGAACGGCTATTTTTATTATATAACTCGAAAAAGATCCTTTACGGAAAAGCTATTTGATTTAGAAGATATGAATAACACATTTATTGTTAATAAATAAAATTTATAGATCAACACTTCATACATTTTACGACTTAAATTGTAAGAAATAATGATTCGTTCACGCATCTGCGATATAACTCGCATTGATATTTTCTTTCTGCTTTGTGTTCGAATCTGAAGTGATCGATATATGACTCAGTATCGATTAACAATAAAATTATAATAAAACAAACGCTACGTAGTGCTAAAAGAAATACAATGATTACTAGATAAACAAAATTGGATAAAATTTAAAAAAATTATAAGGAAGTTTAAATAATATACATTTAATTTTAATACGGAAAAATTTCGACAATGACAACCGCAAAAAATTTTATAAACATTCTTTTGTCATTACCGACACAACAAATTTAAATATAAAATTTTATTTCCTGCTTTATTAGAATATTTCTTAATTCGTCAACCAAAAATAAAAACGTCACATATGCAATCCTCAACCTAGAAAAGCTTTTGATTTTACACGTGCCTTAACCGAAATAAAGTGAATGATAGAAAGCTATAGAAAGACCAAACTAGTTAACTGAATCGCATAAACCAGATTAGGATTAGCTAGACGTGAGACGAAAATCTTGTTGAGCCACCAACATCGGATTGCTTAATCCGATTTTTTCCGACTGAACGTCATTGCTCGCGTCACGCCGGATCTTGTTTTGTTCCGTCGGATCAGGCTTTATCAAGACATCTTTATCACAAATACCAGAACAATAACAGCGCAGAATAACGTGACGCTCCTAATATTAATAATTATTTATCAAAACATTGATCAATAATGGATAATTAAGAAATATTATTTGCAAAAGCAAATGCAAAATTTTATACCGTATTACCTATTTAGATGCGAAATAGCAAGAGTCAATATCAAGTATAACCAATAATCTAAATTAATTATTTACTTATTACTTATTAACAATTAATAAGTGAAAAAGATAACAGCAAAAATGTAAGAAAACTATTTGCTTGATTTCTTTGCTACAATTCGTACATACTTACTTAAAATTCGTACATACTTACTTAAAATTCTAAAAATGAGTTCTTTACTTATGTCGAATTAAACATCTTCTCACATCGGCCAATAATGTAATATAATTTTTGACTGATACATCAAATCCGAAATTGCTAAAACAGCTCGGAACTGTTTCACGAACGTAATTTCGAACGCAATCGCGTTTGACGGTCGCGTGAACCCATGTTTATTCGCGCAGCCCCACTTCCGTGTATACTCCGACATGCGCATTCTCACCCTAGAGTCGCGATGCCTACGCAGAGGGGATGAAGTGGGAGAACGAATTACCTTAATCAGTCTAAGATCGCTTACGTCAGGTGCATCTAGACTCGGTAAACCATCGTGACGAAATTACTATTTTCCGCAGCGCAAGAGCCACGTCAGCGATGGATCGATTCACTGACTTTGGTAATTCAAAGAAATTGGGATGGCCATATTAACGAAAACAATATAAATTTTTAAAGATTATTATCAATTGTATATAATTATTTAAAGTTAATGATAAGAGTATACGGTTTTTTTCTATCATTTTTAATACGAGATATCATGTATAGACAATATTTTGTACGCTTTTGAGGAATTATCAAGTGAGAGAGAGTATCATCTTGATTCTGTTATTTTCTAATGGCAGAAATTAATGGATTAATACGAACAGGTAACAAAAGATTTTATTTTTTGCAAATAAAATAAAATACTTAAAAAGAATTTTGAAAATATACAAGAAAATTGTGTCATCTTCAATAATCAATTATAGTTTATTATAAATCAATTATTGATTGCTCAAATTTATTTATTTAATTTTATTGAGCCAATCTATTTTTACGCTAAATGTTTAAAAACGATCAATATATACAAAAATATCAATTTTCTACGACAATAAAGACTAATTGTTATTGAAAAGAGAAGAAATGATCGAATAAACAATCCGTAATTACATTAAAAATACATAATGTTTATATTAATATTTTCTATTTTATTGTTACTACTATTAAATATTTTTATTAGAAATTACCGTTATTTCTATAATTAAACAAGATCTCTTTATAGAAACAATCAAATACATTTTCTGCATAAGCACGTGTTTGCCGTCGCTCACAAGATTTCAAATTAATTAGTCAGATTATGACTCATATTTATAATTAGATTTCTATTTTAATGTAAACATAAAATTAGCTAAAAATATAACTTTGAATGACATATACATATGTCATACTTTTCGCTTTCGCACATGTGACAAACTTCTCTCAAGGCAGAAGATTTAAATACATTAACATACTTGAAAAAGTATTCCAGCCTTCCCTATTTCTTACGAACAACCTTCACGCACGCCTATCGCGATACAAACGTTTAAAAGGCACTTTTCTCTACCATTTTGATCCACGCAATTGCGACGTAGCGAGCGGAAAAAAAGTGCGTCGCTCCTTCGATCGTAGCATAGATTTGCATGTATAACGTCGCGGAATTACATTCTCTATTGAGCGGTTCATTGACTCGTGATCTACTCGTACGTGCAGCTTCTCACGCATGACGTCTCTCGCAGAGAGAGAGAGAGAGAGAGAGAAAGAGAGAGAGAAAGAAAGAGATTCACGCCCTACGAAAAGATTGATCGAAATGACACTGTGCTCTCGCGCACACGCCACCGCGTGAAAATGAGCGGAAAAATCGTGCGCAAAAGTTTCGCATATAGCAACAGGTACTTTACAGCAACGCACCTTATCGAGAATTCTCGCGAAGAAACCTAGTGACGCCCAGTTAAAAGGCGATACTTAATTCATAAAGCAATGCAGCTTTAGAAAATGTGATTAAGCTTTTGATACTAAATTAAAAGTAAAAAAAAAAAAAAATAGCTCCAAATTTATCAATTTTAAAACATTGCTCTGGTTATGCGAATTTTAGATAATAAATTTCCAATCGTGAAGTTTAAATGCTTAAAGAAATAGAAAATAAAATTAAAATGTGAAATATAATATAAATTTATTGTGTTTATAATTATAGGCAAAAAAATTATTATTAACTTCTTTCTTTTCCGAGAAAAAAGTCACGAATCCTAGAATCGATCATCAATGCAGATGTTATACATATATTATAAAGATACTTTAATATGAACAAGATTGATCCTGTCTCACGCGTCGCGCGTAGCCTACACGCTTCTCCGGTGCGTTAGATATGACATCAGTTCAATGTTGCATCAGACAGAATACGTTACTTCGGAATTCATCCCATTTTACGCAAAATATGCTTTGCACATACGTATAAAAGATTAAATGACATATCAAGCGAAGTATCAAAAGCACGACAAAATGGATGGAGTACGGATTTAAAGTACGATTATCTGCAACAGCTCTCTCGCATGCCTTAATTACCTTCTTTTAGAATATTCAACAAAAAGGATTCAACAATTGTTAGAAAAATTTTTAGAAAGTGTGGAACAGATTTGCAGAAGATAAGTGCGTATAAAATACACGCTATTATCAATCTTACACTTTAAGGAATTAGCCATAATAAATTTTATATTTATTTTATACTTATGTTTTTCCTTATAAAATTATAATAACGTACAATTCTCGATTATATATTTCGGAAATTACATGCGTTGCATATGCTTTGACAGTTGACATTTCCGGAACCTTTGATTCTTTGCACTTTGACATTATTAACACTATCAAGCTTTTACAATGGAAAGCTGTAATGTTCGAATTATTTTGTCGACTACATTGCAGCATGCAACCGCAAAAATATCCATATGTAATTTTCATATTTGAGCCAGCATTGCTAGAGTACATTTCATCAGCGACTCTGTCGAACGTTGGAGAATATACCTATACCGTTTCTCAACGGTTCTCCTTAACCTCAGCTTTAAATCTAACTACGATTAATCTGGCGACAGAAACATCACGCGCGTCGAGTGTGAAAGAATTATCACGCACGGCGGGGTCCGATTTCGGGTCCGAAGTTCTATCAACTATTATGTAAACGATACGCATGTCACTTACCTATGTTACAAGCCTGGGTGACGGGCAGGGGTGCGCAGCAACGCCCGCCGAGGGCCGTGACCCTTATTCGGGGGGTACCAACCCCCCCGGGGCCCCCTCCCCCGCCCCCGGCGCCCCCGTAGCCCTCCACCTCCCCAGCCGCAACCGCGGCCACCCCTGCCCCCACTCCTTCGCCGGGCCCGGGACCACCACCAGGCCCACCTTCGACGGGCCCGTACCGGCCGAACGGTCCCGAGGGCCTCAGTGCACCCACTTTTACTGTTGTTATCCCAACGGCCGTTAAATCGCACTTCTCACACTTTCCCCCCCGATGCCAGTAATGCCAGCGTTTCCTTCAATTTTCTCGGCACTCACTGCAAAATTCCCGCCGTGCTCGCTTCGCGCTTTCTTGCACCTTCCGGCGCAGCACGACCTGAACCTCGAGCAAAACTCTCGTGCCGTCACCAAAGACAGGAATCGCACTCTCGAACAGCGCGTGTTCTCTCAGCTGTCGGCCTGAGAGCGTCCCGTCGTCCTCATTGCTGTCGTCCTCCCGTTTGCTCTCACTGGATCTTTTCAGCGTCTCTTCCAGAGCACAACACTCTCTCGTTTGCTCACGATCTCGCCCGAAGTACGTGCACCTTACACATGGTCATGACGCCGCTCGCACGAATCGTTGCCTCGAACGCGATCGCGCAACAGACGATCCAGTGTTCTCGGGGGGCCTCCTCTTTACTCGAAATATTTCAGTATGAAACAACTCTGGAAACTTTGTTCTCGACAATAAACAATATTTCTTTTGGCTTCGCTCGACTTCGCGATAGATCTTGTTTCGCTGACCACGCCGGCGGATCGATCCCGGTTAACGAGAAGACGGCGTCGTGCTTTCGGAGTTTCGTGCACTGCCGGTGCGACGTCGGGTGTTCGTCACGACGACTTCTGATCGGCGTGCGAGCTGGCCAATGACGCTCTTTTTCTCTCTCTCTCGAGGGAGGACCGGAGATGCCGGCGCACGGCGCGATACGTCACGTCACGACAGCGGCGTAGCGAACACGAACGATGTCGCGAGCACGCTCGCCTCGAGTTCGCCAGCCAACTGGCTGCACCTGCGGCATCGGCGAGCACCCCCTCCCCCCTACTCTCACGTTCCTGCTTTGACTCGCTCCAGGACGCGCGCAAGCCAACGCAAAGCAGCTACGCCCATTGGCCACGACCACCAGGGTTGATGCGTTACACGAGCATGGGATTGGCCAGAAACGAATGGTATGGGCGTAGCCAAGCCGGAGCGCCGCCAGACATGGCCGTGGAATGGCTGCGGAGCTGCATTCGCTTGTGAGAGGCGCTTCTGTCGTTGCTACTGCTGCTTCTGCCGCTGCTGCTGCTGCTGGCTGGCTGCTGTTGTTACTGGAAATAGGCTGGTGGTGCCGCCGCCGCCGCCGCCGACGCCACCGCCGCCGCACAGCCGCCTGTTTCTCTTCGTCTGACACGCTATCGATCCCGCGACGTCGCGGGAGACGAGAGGGTAGACTCTGCCTCGCGAAATGCCACAGGTTTCAGGGAATCTTTACCTTTCGCGCCCGCGAAGTGTGTTTCCACCTCCTCCTGTACCTGCTTTTCTTCCCTCTCGCCCACCGCTCACCGCCCATCGCACGACGCAACGCCGTTTCCACCTAGCTGTTTTATCTGCTTTTCTGCATCTACGTGCCTATATCTTTTGTCTATGTAGAAGCGGTTCTCGTTGTCTTCCTCCGTCAGATCCGATATCGTTCTTTCGTATATGAACATGTACGAGCAGTTCCTTTCTCTTCTTTTTCCTCTTCCTCTTTTCGTCACTGATAATTTTTCCTCCTTTTCTCTTTTCTTTTCTATACATAATATACATTATATCTTGACATATCCTGCACAGCTTTTTAAGCATCCTCTTTCTAGCGTGGTATTGTTCTTTTACTTGTGTACAGAGTGAATGTATTTCTCTTCATTTGATTATCGTCGTTAATTTTTTCAATCTTTTCTTCTGTCTTTTCAGTTCTGTTAATTTTTGTCTTTTTGACCATTCCTTCTTGTTAACATTACTTTAACAATCCTTTTCTTTTCTAATCTACTTCAATCATCTTATCACTCCAGTCTTCTTTCTTTCTTTAATCATTTACTTCCATTTTCTTTCCTTAACACTCCGTCATCCTTCCTTCATCATTTCCCAGTTGCTTCTTCATTTTTTCTGTCTCTCAATTCTTTCATACTATTGCCTTATTTTGTTTCTTTTATGTACTTTTTCTTTTTTTATTTTGTTTCCTGTACCTATTCCGTTATCATTCTTTCATTATCATTCTTTTCTTTCTGTCTTCCTCCGCTACTTTTCTTCTCTGATTTTTTCCTTTATTTATCTGTCATTGTATTAATCTCCAATTCTCCTAGTCGACATTCGTTTTGCACTTATATTATTCTGTTTTCTTCCTGTTCTATTTTTGTCAACTTTTATCTTCTCTCATTTTTTTCCATTTTTATCTGTTGAATTATTTTTTCATTCTTCTTTTACTGGAGATATGCTGATATGTTAATAAACGAGTGTTTTGGCTCGTGAAATATAACGCGTTATTGAGAGTGTGTGTAACAGACACGCGCTCCTTTCTATCGATTAAAGGACTCCACGTGCCATTAACCGAGTGGCCGAATGCTGCTGCTGCGACAGTCTCCTTTCACAGACGAATCATGAATCGATAAAGTCAAACTGAGTGGATATGTTTGTTTTAACTTCATTGAAATGGATCAATGCATCAATAGTGAAATTTTGAACTCCGCTGTTCGATAAGTAGATTACGGCTTGATACAATTCCGGCAAGATAAATAATAGTTAATCCGTGTTCGCGGGGTTCAACTATTTGTACCAAATTTTTATTTATCACCTGCGTTATTTACTTAGTATTCTTATATGTTAAATATATAATATATTGGTTTTGAAGAAATTTATTCATCAAGGAAATATATATAATTATCAAGATTTAAAAATCAGAAATGGTTAACACAAACATAATGAGACATTCGGTACAAAGCGGCATCACGATAGATATCTCACGCAAGCTAGGAGGATGCGAATCGAAGATAAACCGGAAGATCTCCGCTTCCCTACGCGTTTCGTTTTCTTCTTAATCAGGACCAGCCCGACTTAATGGCTCTCTCCCGTACGACCGTAATTCGCCATAATTAGCCGTAAAGAAGTGGCTTCTATAAATTATATTGTTGCGCTCGGTTAAGCTTATTACGAGGGTCGAGGCGACGGACTACCGAAAAGCTAATTCGAGATTATTACGGGCTCCTATGAAAAATCGCCCGCCTGTTAGAAGTGTCAATTCGTAAAAGCGAAACAAGTATCGACGATGTCATGTTGTCATTTTTTTCCCACCGGAAGCTGAATGGGGTCAATTATAGCTAAGAACGACTTTATCGTAATTTCTTATGGTACCTATATTTCAAATAAAAATTTATTTATAATTTTATGTAATAAAAAACATTCATAGGATTGAAATAATAGGTGCACATATAAAATATTTATTTATCATTGTTTATTTATTTCGTATATGTGTATAAATAAATATATTGTGATTTTTTATCTTGGTACATTAAACTAGAGATAAAACTATTTCAAATTTTTTTAAACAATTAATTACTAATTTTTATATAATAAAAATAAATGGCATGATTTAAAAGTCTTCAGAATATTGTCATTAACTTGTATGACTGTTCTTGGAAAGTGTATCGTAGTTAAAAACTCTCCGTGTTCGAAATCTGCGAGATTATCAATTATAGCAATAAATGGATAAAAAAATACTCGTAACAAAGCAGCAATCAATATCCAAAAACAAAAAAAATATGGTACGTGATGGCACGTTTTTGACTATCCAGAAAGTGTGGTAATTGCTTCTAAACGTGGCTATAACGAACTATTTATTGCGAGGATTATCACGAGCTTCTGTCTATTCGATGATATTTACGGTCACGGCGTCTCGCGCGCGCGAGAGCGGTATCGGCGCTACTGCATGCAAGAGCGGGCGAATGAACGAACGACTTCATTGCAATTGCGCGCCCGGAGGGTATTATGGTTAGACGCGCGCACGGCGCGGGCATATTTATAGTAAGGGTTGCGTTATTAGCGCGGTTAAAACTTTACGGCTAGAGCTAGCTGCCTCATTTACGGCCGAGCGGCGCCCGTAATCGCGTAGTTAGAATTATACGATTACGAGCCGGCTCGGTATATAATATCGCCTACAGCCATTGAAATTCTTTACGCGCGTGTCCTGCGTAATTCCACGAAGGGGGGCAAAAAGGGAGAAGAGAACGCGAAGGAAGAAAGAAAGAGGATTAATTATTAATTATCGAAGACGCGACATGCCGTTAAGAGCCCCGAGTAAGTATCTCGGTCGCACGTGCGCCAAAACTTTGGCACTACAACGTGCTCGCGCTGAACAATCGCACCGTTAATGTTTCGCACAACGTGAAATCTTTTACTTCTGGAATTTTTATATATAACTGGACAGATAAAATATATAAAGTAATATTTGCATAAATAAAATATAGTATAGAATGTATCACATATATACGTACACATAACGCGATATATCACATATGATAAAAATATGATCGCACGGATCTAATGTGATTGATATTGCGTTAACGATAGCAAGATGCTACAGCACGTTTGATTATTAGGTAAATTATTATTAAAATTATCATTAAAGATTTTAGAAATAAAATTAATAATATCATAATGTGAATAATAAATATCTTTCGATGAAGACAATAATCAACAAATCGTTTTTTCCAGTTCTTATCGCAAATTTAAATCAAAGCTTTCCTTTTGAATTCTAAGATTCTCTTCATGTTACTTGAAAGAACTAAGATTTAAAACTACGATATTGTATTTAACATTAAATTAAATTTGATCAAGATTTAAAATTTTATTAAAATGTGTAGTTAATAAAATTCTTGATATCCTTCGATTATTTTATATTTATCTGACTAGGTGACGCAAAAAAAAAAAGCGAATAAAAGACAAGAAACATTATAATCCATTATCATCAAAATCATGCTTCTTTTATCTATAAATATTAAAATTTATTACATATATTTGCTATCTTCCATTTGTTTTTCCACTCTAATGTCGTCTAGTTAGACAAATCTAGTTAGACAAATGTAAAGTAATGAAAAGCCAACGTAAAAGGGAAAGTAAAAAAAGAATAAAAAATCAGAAAAGAATACGAAAGTGCAGCTACATTTAAAGATATAAAAGAGCTTGATATCTAGTTGTTAAATGCACATCCACTGAATAAAAGCAAAACTCAACAATAAAAAAATGAACACAGTATCTCCACCAGCATATACAATTCTGTAATAATAAAATACTCCTTTATCAAAACGCGATAACTCTTAGACATTTTTAAAAATATTTCTGCGTGCATTTTTGCACGCTTATATTAATTACGAAAATCACTTATAAAAACTCTCGGATTTCAAGCTTTAGATGTATATTTAATTGTATGTTATCAACGAAGTTGAAAGAAGTGTAATATATCATCATAATGTCTGTTTATGAAAAGACGCATTATCCTTGCGGAAGCAGCTTGTGTCCTTTCTCATCGCGTCTGCAACGTATCACAAATTACGTGGAAATTTTCCAGCCGCTTCCGGCAAATTATTCCTCCATCAAGGACACAGACTATGTATTTGCACGAACAAAGAAATACGATCGCTTCTTCTAGTTGACTGACGTAGCAACGATTGTACTACTCCGAAAAAAAAAAATAAATGTCACAGGTGTGACAGACTATTCGTTCTTCCGCAATATCGTTCCTTTGAGATCTGCGGTTGACACGACAAGGACAATAAATGCGGCTGCGGCTGATTTAGGTATTATGTGTGTCGTCGCGTACCACGTGCAAAAATTATAAAGGATTTAACTGGCAATTCGCGAATTTCTAATTTTAAAAATCATATGTCGATTTTTTAATTCTCACTCAATTCTTCTATCAAAATTACAAAAACTGTATTTTGTAACGAGAAAAAAAGAACACCATTAATTAAAGAATGTGTATGTTGTGTTTGTATGAATATGTAACAGTATGTTTTATTTTACGTAACGCAGAAAAATGGCAGGAATATTTTATATCTTATATCAAATACTGAAAAATAGATTATACATTTAACATTTATGATATTTTATTTTACAAAATTTTTTTTTAATTTTCTTAAAGTATCGCGAGATATCAAGAAGAATTTTCAGAATCTTGATTTCACACAGATTATTTCATAGAAATTCAATTTCACAGAATAGATACATATCAATTGCTCACTAGTTTTTTGTGGAAAATTTATGACGGTATCTATGATCAAAAATTGCAATCTACGGAAACACTTAGTCGGTCTCATTGATGTCTTAATGCGGACTTGTTCAAGTTGCTGTTAAAAATGTATACCGATTATAATCGCATTTATCACAAGCGTAGATTTCAGATTTAACCGCGATAGTGAGGAAAATTGTGCGGTGTGGAAAGATAATATCTCGTAATCGACGCTACTTGTGTATAATTATAACGCCGCCACGACGTGATACAATTTTTTGCACGATACATTTTCATGAAACGGGGTATTGCTAACGTCGCGTAGTTATTAACCGTTGAGAACCGCGCCGTGAAACCTTTCGCCGTATCTGAACTACTTGCGAAACTATTTCTGCTCCGCAGAATCGTTTAAACTCTTTCAAAATTGCAATAATAAATTTATTTTATCAATTTATTAATTTCCTTAACCAATTTATTTTGTTAAAAATCGCGAAAATAAACTATATGACATATTTCCATTTAATTTCATAGTAAGTAAAAAATGCGGATAACATTACAAAAGATAATAGGTATATCAAAAATAGATAAAAGTACACGATACTACATATCTAATAGATGATGATGATGATGATGATAGACTATACAGTCAGATAATAAGATAATGTAAAATCAACATCTTTATTCAATAGCTTAACAATTGTGCAAGAAAACTAACGCACTAAAAATCTTAATGCACATATAAATAATATATGTACATCATAACAAAAGTATTTAACAATTTTGCGACTAACAATAATATATTCTAAATGCATTATTATACTATCTTAGAACATCTTTGGCAGTAATATTTTGCTATCTAAACCAAGAGAGGTCGCAATAATTCAAGCTAGTCTTATGTTCAATTAAGTAAATATCAATTTTAAAACTTCTTTTGTATAGAGCTTATTTTATATTTTAATCTCTTATTTTGTGTATCATTTCTTATCTCAAATTATTCTTATTTCATATGTTATATTAAAGAATTTTGATTTATTTTTAATGAACAGTTTCAATAAAAACTACTTTCAAGCAAATTTAGCCATTGTATTATCATCTTTAGATGATATATAGTGCTTATAAAAAAATAAAATTATATTCTTTTATCATTATTAGCAAGGCATTTTACATCCCATATAAAAAATGGGATAAGTATCTCTTCAATATATTCATGAACATTGTTTGTTTAAGTATGACCTCTCTCAAGTTGACATACTATAATTGTAATCACTTACTTCATTACTAATGTTCTATTCCACATAGAGGTGCTTTTGGATGGTAACCTGTCCATTTCCTATACGAAACATCCATTGCTCCTTCCACAGCATGATCTATAGGATGTATTATGAAAGGTATAGATACTAAACCAATAAGTATTGAAATCCAAGGTTTCTTCAAAACTGCTCTTGTACTTCTTTTTTGTGCAAATTGAACTGCTGCACAAATCCTATTTATGGTAAAACCAGGAACTACTATAGACGCAAATGTCTGCCATATCAGAGTATCTGATGTAGATAACAAAACATTTTTTGTTTTTTGCAGAGTAGTATCAACCTATAATAATTAATTATTAACTATCTTAATAATTATTTCTATTAAATAAAATTTGAAATTTTTTTCTCATACTTTGTAAACTTTTGCACCCTTGTGTACTGTATCTGCGAGTACATATCCACTCGCTATGGCGTAACTAGACCATACAATAGACTTCGGCACTAGACTTCTAAATGCCTCTCCAACCTCGTTTGCATAGCCTAAAATAAAGAATTATTTCGTCAATTTATATATAAAATTTATATATGTAAAAAATATATATAAAGATTTTTTTAAATACTAATACATCTTTGTGTGGTTATATCTTATAATTTTATTATTATTGTTATATCATTGAAAAATTCAAGTACATTTTTTTGTGGACATTTTAGCATTATATAAAGTTATAAGATATAAAGAAATCATGACATAAATGATCAATGACAAAATTTAATAATCTTATCATTACCTAAGTATCTCACATAGGTATCTCGATACAAATCCACTTCTTTTTCATTATTCATTATTCTAAAATTTACAATTTTTCGATTATTCTTCACACTGACATAACCTATATAGCAATTTATTGAAATAACATTCTACTATGCTCAATATTAGTTTTCAGTAATTACTTAGGTGTAGATGTTAATAAATATATCTGCTCATAAAAATTTTACCTTTATATGATTGAAAACTTGGAAATTTTTAAAAGGAATGTAATTTATATTAGCAGAAAACTGAATAGAAGTACTTTACAAAATAGATTACAAACAATATAAAACATAACCTACAAAATTTTGAGAAATCGATACTCGAATTTGTCGATACTCGCATTTCGATACTATCGATTCATACTATCGATTTATCACCTTTTTAATTTTTATGCCAAATTATGCTTTATCGTTTTATGCATTTGTAAATTGTCTCTTCCTAATTTGACATATAGATCATATTAATCAGAATTATCTATAAATAATTATTTAAATAATTTAACTATACAACTAATATATATATGTACAACAATTTATAAAATGTCAATGAGCAGTGTAAAAATTTTATTTTAAATTTTTGTTTTTAATCAGAACAAAGAATTATTTCGGATTGTCGTCTAAAAATTTAATTATTAATCAAATTAATTTTAATATTTAAAAAATACACATAAAACATGTAATCAACATATTCTTATTCAATTATTTTTGAGAATTTAATGAAAGTTTACGCGGTAATTATCTTATTAAATAATAATTATATTAATTAAATAAGATTCTTATTAATTATATATCTTTTTATGTATATTTTTAAAATATGATTTCGGGCACAAATATTTTTAAAATTAATTAAAAAATTTATTATCAATAAACAAATAATACGTACTTAACAAATAACATATTTGTTGCTTTATACATTACTTGTCATACATAACTTGTCGATTATCTTATATTTATTAATATTTTTTTTCTTTTCTTCGATGCTTCTTTCATTGTCAGCTCATCTTTATTACTCAATGTGGGTAGTGTTTAGAATAACGATTACTCCAATCGCTCGCTTGATAGGAGCAACATAACCTCAAGCTCGATTGCTTCGTGACGATGAGAATGTTTGTTTTTGGTCGTGGGTGATAACTCGCGATTATTGGCGACATGGCGGTTCTGTGATAAATTGTAAACACGAATCGTTGAGTACGTGGATCTCCAGGATGGTAGCCGATCTGAATTACGTTCGACAGTACCTCAGCCTGCAGATCAACGAGGTAGTCTGCTGGTGGTGGTACTACATCAGGGAGATCTCGTGGCAATTGTTGATCGCCTTGCTGGCGTATCTCTGCGTCTGCGTCTTCCTCTATGCAGTTCTCAAAAGAGTGGGCCATGCTGCCTGGCAGCTACCTGGTCCACCCGGCAGACTTCTCCTGGTCACTGCTCATCCGGACGACGAAGTGATGTTCTTTGGGCCGTTGATCTACTGGTTGACACGCTCCAAGACCAGCGAGATCTACTTGCTGTGTTTATCCATGGGTACATGTCACTAGCTACCTGCGTTATCCAGGATCACAAGCAATGATCCGGAGTATTGACAGGAATAAATGTCAAGCAAACGCCGTGTTTATTGATGTTTACCAGTGTACTTGCAGGTGGAGACAAAAGGAGACTAGAGGAGTTGTGGGCATGTACAAGAGTGCTGGGCGTTCCAGAGGCTAATGTAACTATTATTATGTGAGTTAATCTCATAAGAAACATCACTCACAAGCACTCACATTTAAATTGCATATTTAATGCTGAGTGTGCTTATCTAATTTGTTAAAAGCTGCCAATTAAAAAAATTAGATAACTTTATTTAGTGTTAAATATACAATAAGATGATATAAAATAGAGATACCTATCTTTTGAATAAAGTCCAATGAACTAATGTGCAGGAGTAGCGAATTACCAGATGATCAGAGTGTACAATGGCCAACAGAGACAGTGGCGGAAGATATCTTGCAATATATAGAGATGTACAGAATCAATGCTGTTGTAACATTTGACAAATATGGAGTGAGCAGGCATAAGAATCATATCTCCTTGTACTTTGCAATTGCTGCGTTATGCATAGAAAAAAAAGTACCTCCTTGTCAGTATTATTTCATTCGATTGATATACAGCTATACCTAATAAGCTGGCGTAATATACGTAATTATTGTGTTCCAGATTGTAAACTGTATGTGTTAGAGTCTGTCAACATAATTAGAAAGTACATTCAACTCCTAGATTTACCCATCAGTCTACTCTCAGCCTCGTATTGGTATCTGGTGACGTACGAGCAGAAGCGAATAATCAAAGTGAGTTCGAACGTTCTATTTTGTAGCGGAAAAATCATTATCTTTATACAAATCTCTTCTTTAACATTATTTTCTCTTCTAGAGTGCCATGGCTGCGCACAAGTCTCAGTATGTTTGGTTTCGAAAGTTGTATATGATTTTTTCACGATATACATTTATCAATACCCTTCAAGAAGTCAGCGCCCTTGATCTGGAGCTGGATCTCCAGTTTGACGAGGACTGAATAAACTGTGCGAAACATGAATTGTACAAAATATGTAATTTGTAATAATTACTGTACATACTTTGTCTACCAGTGAACACTGTCCTTAACTTAATGTAAATTATATGAAAATTACAAAATACGGAAGCTACATACGAAAATTTTTTAATACATGCAGAAACATAATTCTAAGCAGGAAATATTTTTTTATTCATTAATACAATAAACTACACATTATAGTTATTTCCAAATTAGAATACGGCACGCAGTTTTGCCAGTGTAATAATCAGATTTTTTCCTTGAAAAAAGATACGTGTTGCGTGCCGTTTATCTTCCTCTGGTGTACAACCTTTCGTTTACATGCAGATCCAACATCACAAATTGTCATTTGATATGTACTCGTCAGGTGTGTATAATAAAATAATCTAGAACTATTGTACATAAAACACCATTTTTAATTTGCGGAATCCAAAATTTCTTATCTAATAATCACATCTTTTTTTTTTTAAACCAGTTGCCATTGTCAAATCATTTGAGCAAGTAATAATATGTGGCGAGTGAAACTCGCGATTGTACGCATACTTTTGTGTTTCAACATTAACATGTGATATAAGTCATAGATTTTTTATTTAAAGCCAAAATTCTTTTTTCCAGTTTGGCACAAATAACGTGCAAAGAGGAATTAAACTTCTCTTTTTCTTCCAACATATTGGATAGCAAAATTTTTCTTATGATTCGAAAAAATATATTGCTCTTTTCACAACAAGGCGATATTATATACAGGACGATATTATGTCCCAGACCTACCGTATCACCCGATAACAGAAGGATGATGAAACGGTAAATGACCTCAGGAATCTGTCATTAACGAGTAATACAACGGTAGGCCTGGGACACCCTATATATATGTATATATATAATATATATATATATATATATATATATATATATATATATATATATATATATATGCAAGTATAGTAAAGAATCTACTAATTTAAATGTTCTCCCATATGCACAATGTTATGATTTTTGTAATGTTTAATTTGCAGTTTGCAAAAGTTGCTTTGTGAAAAATGAATTTTTTCTTTATGATTGCACAGATATAAATATGCTTAAAAAGTATGCTGAAAAAATGCTGTGACAAAACTTCAATTGTCATATTTAGAGCAACTGCAATATTGCAAAAATAACTTTGCAAACAATTATCTTATATTATTATATTATTCAATTCGTTTCTGATTTTCCCAGCATACTTTAAGTATTCGGAATGTAATGAAAATACATATATTTTACTTTAGCTACTATGTAAACGTATGTATACGTATATAAAAAAAGAAATCTCTCTTGTAAAAAATCTCAGTACTGAAGATATAATACGCAAGTGCGTACAGTCCGAGAATAATTAATATCGAAATATTAGACCAAACGACCTAAAGTGTCGTGAATACTTCCATAATACTATTACGTAACGCAGTAAGTATGTGCGTACATCGAAATAAAATAAAAATAATATATCTGAATAAAAAAATTTCTCTGTGTTGTCATATTGTGCGTTTTAAACATGTTGTGCATAGGCCAGATTTCAAATACTTTCTCTATTAATACAAATTTACAAAATGATCCCGACTTGGATCCATTTCATTCACGCTAAAGACAAAGACCTTACTCTAATAAATGTCTCCTTTGTATGAAAAAGCTTTTAAATGCTTACGTACGACAGATAAAATGGACGGCATAGAGTTGGTTCCCGCAAGATCCTCGGATCAGTAAGCCACCGCGACACACCGCGATGAGTAGAATACCGAATTTAGGTACACAGAAAAGAGGAAGTAACACCCGGAAGAAATATCCAATCGGACATGAAGGTTACTTATGTGTCCTAATGAACAAGCTCCTTATAAAGGATTCATAGTGAAGATCTCGCGGGCCGTATCCTAGAACCTGTCTTTGCCGCGATGGGAACCTAGAGTACCCATTCCTGGTGGAGGAGAGTCCGGATCGACTGCATCCTGCAGATATTGCAGTTCTTGCAGCTCTTGGAACTTCTCGTGATCCCGTATGTGCGCGTAATTGGCAGACAAGCACATCAAGTAGTGCATTGCGCTCAAAACTATCAGCAGGACCGCCACAGTCGCCAGAATGAACATTACCGCAGCTTTTTCCACGAAATCCTTGCAGAAGAGCTTTACCTCTTGAGATCCACATACTTGCATGTCTTGTACTCGTGTATTGTTTGGAAACATGAAGCCTGAAATTGCATAAAATTGCTTTGTATTAGTTTTTATTTGCATTAGTTTTTGCATTAATAAATATTTAATGCTACATTAAAATTTAAAAAAAATTAACAATCTCATTATGTGATTTTAAAGTAAAAAAATGAAAATATATAGACTTATAATACACACACACTTTTTTTTTGCTTTCAATCCATTTATGTATTGACGAGCACTATAAAAACTTACCGAATTGAGTAAAGTCAATGCAATCTTCAAGAGATTGGACACGTGATTTGCTGCATAGGCCCCAAAATATAGTGAATACAAATGTGGTGATAATCAGGAATACAAAAATCAGAAGCCAAACTATTTGAAAAATGTAGGTGATAGTCATAAACTGTAAAAAAGTAGAAATATTTATATTAAGATATATGACTAGGGTAAAATTTAACTTTCACAAAATATTTATAAGACTAAAGACAAAAATTTTCCTTCAAGTACTTACAACAGCACAGGTAATACGTCCACCCACTCTGGACCTCCAAGCACGATAGACCTTGTGTCGCGTAGCACCAGTTGCAAGAAAACCGACACACAGAATCATAAATCCTAAAGCTGCCATGCAAGCTCCAATTGATGCAAACACCATTTGCATCGCTTCTAGCCATGAAAGATGCAGATGGAACACCTAAATTAATTTTATATCTTGAGATGTACAGAATTCCCACAAAACTTCTTTAAAAAGTATTTCGATAAGCTGATATAATCGATTTACCTGATCAAACATAAGAGTAGACAACGTTCCACCTCTATACATAGTACCGCAGAAGATTCCAACTCCCAGGCAACACATTATAGTTGCTATGAGAGTTGCATAGGGCACTTTAGCCATGCAATCATTGCATATGTTCCCTAAACAAGAAAAGTCTTTTTTTATATCTATCATTTGATTACAGAGAATTATGTCTACTTTTATATGATTAATATAAATTGTTAATTACAATAAAATCTTATTACAAAATGAAATTAATATATTACAAAAATACGATATTACAAGTAAATAAATTATACACATGTGGACATATCGTTTAAATAGATTAATGAATTACAACAGAATTTGTTGTAATGACAAATAGCATTATTTTTTTTATATCTACATTTATTATAACAAAATCTTATTTATATCCTTTTTATATTTCTTTACTTATTGCCACATTTTGAGAACATTCTTAGACACTTACTAGAAGATCGTCCCCTTGAATCAAGACCATGGAGACTACGTTCAGAAAATCTGTCTACACTAGTGTTACTCACAAACTTGCCACGTAATGGTAAACTCTCTCTGGTTTGACGTAGCTCACGTAGTCTCGCCATTTTAATAGAGTTATACGAATCCCAAGAGTAATCACACAATAAAAATAAATGAAGAACGCGCGACAAAACGTGGGTGCGTTCGGTCAATGACTAAACCCAACCAATGACTAATCACTTATCTGTAAGTCTGTCAGATAACGCGTGAAAGGTATGTATAAGTACACGCGTATTATCTTAGTTTATTTACAAACGTAATAGCGTAAACGTGCCATTAACATAATGTTCCTTGACAGAAATTCGCACGCGACGTTCACTATTATCACATAATCACTTTCCACTATTGTGACATCATTCTCTTCTCAATCAAGTTTAATAAACTCTCTAAATCTTGTCGAACAAGTTATAATTTACAGTATAAATTAGCTTTTTAAATGTTAATTAGATCAGTAATAATATACAAAAATCTTGTTTAGTTTTAATGAATGCTCACGATTGTATAGATTATACAACTGTTGTTATTGACAGCCACACACTTCTCAATAATGGATCTACAATCGATTTATCGGCCTCACACAACGAACGATTATTTTGTAATGAAAAACAATGGAATCGCGGAAAATTTTCATTAAATTATCACGACAAACTTACCCATTTTCGTAGCTCGCGTCGTTCGTTGGTTGAGGTTAGGAACGCTCGCAGAGAAATGGGCAGTGCCCGTTCGCGACGCGGAATTCGCTATTACAGTAGTCGTCTCTTGTTAATTACCACAGCAATTGTATGTCGCTCGGCCGCAATAATGAAGGACATCCCACTTACTATCTCAATCACAAAAAGAAAAAAGATCATAAATATGAAAAATTCAATAACTTAATATTTAAAAATTTGCTCAATTTTACAGGATTTGAATTTGTGCATAAATCTGATTGCTTGCAAAATAATATGCACGTCGCGTATGTTACTTTTTGCTTGTTTATTATTTATGTATGTCACTCCGAGATAGCACTCCTACGATTACGTAGTCGACTAAGGCTGTAAACAATTTTCAAATTCGCGAATAATAAATTAATTTTTCGCGAACAATCTTATCAATCTTATTGCGCGTACCCGTGTCAGACTTTGGAAATTGTGGAAAACAGTGTGATAACTTTCACGGGAACGGGACACCAGTCAGAAATGGTTCAATATGGCGTTATGATGGCTGTTCTTCATAACGAATAGTGAATGGGATCGTTCATTGCCCCCCGGGAGGGCGCGTCGTGGATTGTAGTAAAAGCACTCATCAAAGACGTAGTTTCCTTCAATGGAGCAGAGTTGACGAGAATAATGAACGATTATGAGCTGATTGGATCGACAAGTTACAATAAATGTGCCGAGAAAATATGATTCATTTTTATAGCTGCACTTTTTGTACATTAAAATCTAAATAAATATATTTAAATTTTAATATGGACATGATAAAAATGATTAGAAAGAACGCAAACAACGAGAAAAGAGCGTCTCGCGTATATATAATTATATAGGACTTATAAATTTTTGTAGATAATTTAATATCTTATTTATTAGAAATTTATTTCTTATTGTTATCTCGACATTATAAAATAATGAATAATAATAATTAAAATAATTTAAATACAGCATTCTCCCTATTCATAAAAGTAATAATAAATATACCTGCATATTTTTATTAGATGGTAGATATCAAATTTTGTTTTGTAGAATTTTTTCTCTTGTAGATTATAGACAATGGAAACATTTTCAATTATTCCGTTTATAGAAAAAAAATTATTCAAAAAGTTTTCTTAGTAATATCGATGATTATCGGCTTCTATTTTCCTTCATCTACAAAAATAAATATGAATTTTTAGAAAATGTCCATTTTCTGTTTTGGATAGCCGCAATTATCTTTCTTATTGTCTTTCTATAAAATTGAGAGACTAAAGTATCTTAAAATAAAGTATCTTAAAATATCTCTACATATTGATAATTCTTGCATTTCGAATTAATTGCAGCAAGAGTAAAAATATAAATAGATTTAAAGATATAGATAAATAGATATATAGATGTAGATAACAAATATAATTAGCGATTCTTTATTATTAATTGTATATTTAGAAAATATTTTTTTAACTATACTTAAATTTGTATAAACTATCTATAAATCTATAATAATCTATAAATCTATAGTAAGTTCTTACAGTCCACGAGCGAGTGTGATTTCACAGTCGTATTACACAAAATATACTGCATTTTTATGTGAAGCTACCGAATGCCTTTGTGCTTTGGTTCCATGAGATATTCGATAATCATTGGCAATTGCTTGAGCTTCTTTTGAATCGATATATCCAAGTTTTGCTCTTTTTGATATTTATTGTACCGCATAACAGTACCATCTGTAGCCTCATATGTGATGCCATTGCCATGATTTGGTGAATTAATCTATAAAACAAAAAGGATTGTCAACATTAAACGATTAACAAATAAATAATGTATAATCTATCACTAAAGTACATTAACTAAGTTAGAAAATAGAATAGCTAGAGGACATAATAAAGCAGATTAACATATTACTTGACAATAACTTACAGTTAAAGCAGATCCATCTTTATAATCGACTCTAATATCGCCTGATGATAATTTCGTAGCAAAACCAATTCCTGGCACTGCTATCTTATTCGCGTTATTATAAGAACTATGCGTGGAGTTCTTGTGCGACCTTGAAGCCACCGTAGAAATAATGGAGCAGGTGGCACCAAATGATGGTAACTAAAATAGACATTAATTTGGTAAAGAAGCAAATTATTATAATGAAAAATTAAACACAAATTCTTTGTTACTTACGACTGGAGAACTGTCCGTAATAGGCGAGATATTTTCTTTTCCCTGCAGATAGGGAGTATCGTTTAAAGCCGTACTGGGCCTTCGTCCGACTATCACGGGAAAACAGGAATGCCCAGTGGCTGCTTCCAAAGATGTCAGAGTGGATTCCAAAAGTAGGCAACGCTGATAACACTCTGAGTAATGTTCGTAATAATTTTCGAGATGTGGTGGGAATTCACCTTCGAAAAACGCACTGCCATTATTCTCAGTGATTTTTACGATCTTGTTCATTCGAACAATCTGAAACATTTTCATAAAGTTATATAAAATAAAGTAAGAAAATATAAAATAACAAGAATTTAAATAATTAAATTATGATAATAAAGAAATAACAATGTAAATACTGTTTTTTTGCAATTTTCTATAGTTTAAGATGCACATAGAAAGATAGTACAAAAAATATACAAAATACATAATGTATAAAAGTCAACGATAGATTTTGACGACTGTTTACCTTTATTCCATTATAAAAATGCACTTCACAATCAGGCTGCGGACCATTTTCCATGAACAGGCATTTTGCACATTGTGTATACAGCGTCAATTTCGGAGTTTTTGCCTGAACCAATTTTACGAAAATAAATGCATACATGTATTTCCGATGATGACAGGCCGGTAAATTCTCGTACGAGTAAATGCTGTCGGCACCTCGGTTAGGTAACGGTGGTGGTTGCGAACCAATCTCTGCAGGTACGTTCAGTTTGTAGAGAACGACTCGTAGACCATCGCCTGATATTCTACACACCTCACTAACTTTTTCCTATAATACCAAAATTACGTAATACGTAACATTACTTTATATTTTTACACTTTTCGTCCTCTTGTTATATATTTATAGTAACATACAGACATATGTGTACGTTATACATATTATGACATTATAGAAACATATAGAATTATATTTACATTACAATTTTTATATTATTTTTTCCTACATACCATGCCGTTTTTGCGCTTAATAAATTCGATGCACACTTCTCCGTTGTCTAGAATTGTGAGAATTGCAGTTTTTGTTCTGTGCCTGGTGGGTTGTAGCCTGTTGGAATTTAAGGGCGACACTTGTAACTTTATGCTCTCTTCAGTTCCCTTTGCAATATTACGATTTTCCACGGATTTTTCTTTTCTTAGCTTGTGCCTTTCTATAACCTTCTGCCTTTCCAAACAATCATGTCCATTGCAATCACCATACTGTTCGTTCTGCGACAACACTCTACTGCGAGATACTGGAATGCTCGTCAATACAGAGTCTTCTTTTGCACAGTGATTCATGTATCTCGCTATATTCGAATGCAACTTTGCAATGGGCTCGGATAATGCCTCGCTTCTCATACTGGTGATAGGCATTATCGGCGTCGTAGTCATTCTTTCCTCTGATCGGGATCGCATTTTAGGCCGGCCATATGACGATAGTGTTCTTCCAAGCCCGGAATCCATCATGCCATCCATTAATGAGTTTTTATCCATACTGTTTTTTTCCTACAAATAAATAAAATGTAAAATAAAAATGCAACAAGCAATCCTTAAAACATAATTAATTTAAATTTTATGATACTATTTTTTTTAATATTATTAATAGTCAATATTTTTAAGTATAAAAATGATACTTTTAATATTATATATTACTATTCCACTAATACATCATTACTTACATTATATAGCCTATTTTTTTCTATATTTGTTATAAATGGATGCTTAGAGACATCTCGCAAGGATATCCTATCTTTTGGATTCTTTTTCAACAATTTATCAATCAGATCTTTCGCATTATTTGATAAATGTGGCGGTATCACATAATCAGCTATAACTACTCGAGTCAAGGTACTTTTAACAGCCTCGGTATCAAATGGTGGTATGCCCACCAGCAAAGTATATAACATACATCCCAAGCTCCACACATCTGCTTCCGGGCCATGTGAAGATCTTGTAGCAACCTGAAAATTTGTGCAACATTAATTCTACATGATTGTTGCTGTTAGTTTTGCAGTTTAATAATTTTTAAATGATATCTAAATAATATTTGAAATGATAATTTTTAATTGATATTAAATGATATTTTTAAATGATACTCACTTCTGGTGAGATGTAATTTGGTGTGCCACACATAGTCAAATGTTTTTCATCTGGTTTATTTAATTGTGTGGCTAATCCAAAATCCGCAATTTTCTACAGACAAAAGTCACATTAAAAAACAAAATTTTTACTTCATAAGAAATATTATATTTCTGCATACCACTTGCATATCTCTGGTCAAAAGTAGATTGGACAGTGACAAATCTCTGTGAAGTATTTGATGAGAATGTAGATAAAGTAAACCTTGTACAACTTGTCTAATTATATGGGCAGCTAAAACAGTGCAATAAAATTTTATTATGATAATTACAACTAAAAATTTATATTTTATCATACATAGAAGTTTACGTACCATTCTCTTCGGACAAAGCTTTGGCACCTTGTGTTTTGAGAAAGCGTTGAAACTCTCCATTGTGACATAATTCTAAAACTAGGTATACATAGTTTCTATCTTCAAAATATCTGTACAACTCCAGGATAGCTGGATGTTTTAACTGTGAATGTATCCTTACTTCTTGATTTACTCTATCCACCATTCCAACAGCTTGTATCATTTTCTTGTCGATCTATAACAATCAACAAGTATAAAGAAGCAACACAAACATCATTGTTTATTTTAAATCAATAATTTAGTACAACTCCATAATAAATCTTAAGTCTGCATAATTTGCTGTCTATGGATTCAAAGCATTAAAAACTGATATTACTTTCAATTTGTTTGTTCAATATGTCCAATTTTATTATATTGATAAATGAGATTATATCTACATCTTAATCGCAAGTATTTATCTAAACTGACGTTTATATAGTTGAAATGGAATACACTTAGAAACTAGAATCTCAATTTGTAGATTTTAATGCAACTGAAGAATATCTCCTCAGACTGGAGAAAGTTTCTCATTTTTAAAAACGGACAAATGAATTACCATTTTGATCGCAACTTCCATGCCACTGCGAAGACATTTTGCTAGATAAACACTTCCGTAGCCGCCCTTGCCCAGTAGATCCAGCACTTCGTATTCCTGGAACAAGCGGGAAGTATTGTTTATTACTGAATGCACACGTTGCCATGGGTAGCGTCGGCGCAAACGGTGCAAATTCAAAAAACCAACCTCAATATGTTCACCAAAGCCGACCGAAGGCGCAGGCATGATACGATGCCTCATACCGCGGTCAACCGGTCGTCGTCGATCGTCGATAACCATTAATTTCGTGATGTACTACTCTTACACAAAACTCGCTAATGACAGCGCACTTGCAAAACGAAATCTCGCTCGAAAAACTGTAAATACAAACGCCATAGTGCCGCCCGTCACGTACAAACTGACATACTCGCGCATGCGGAGTAAAGATTCAAGTGAGGTTAAGTTAGGTTTATATCAAACATAGAATTTTCGACTGATCGATCTGAGAGCGATTAATCGCAATTTATATGAATTCACGTTCGAGCTAAAATATTGTTCTCTTATAAAGATACTAATTTATTAAAATTTTACCAAAAAATGAGTTTTATATTTAAGCAGCTCAGAAGCCAAAGTGACTAACTCCACTTTTTGTAATTTTTTTCAATGTTACCAAAGCACATGATTGATGCTTAACTTTTAAAAAATTAAATAAATTACTTTGATAATTCTATTTATCACCTCGAGATAGTCAAATTTTTTATTGCTAATAAATAATACATAAACTACTTCAGAAGCCATTGTGATTAACTCCATTTGACAGTAATGTTTTAATTTCGAATAAATAAATTTAGTAATTCTTAAAATGGTAAAGAATAATAATTTTATGGACTTAAGTAAAACTGTTTTAACACATTATACTTTCTTTTTATAAGTATGACAATTGATAATTATTAATTTCTTTATCTTATTAATAGTAAAGATGAATTTGTTTTTGATGTCGGTAATTCTACATATATTTTTTATAAATTTGTTATTAACAAAAAATTCATTTACTGCGTAAAATAAAAAGGAATAACGATAATTTAACGGGATCTAGGTTAGATACTAAACAAATTATAAACAATTTTAAATTTACTTATGCGCATTTTGCAATTTTATTTTCTCCCAAATCCTTGTCCACACATGTCGGAGGCTCTCGACAATTATTCTTTGATTGAATAGTTTTCCGGCAGACAATAATGCTGGCGGCAGTAATAATTCTGGCCATCCTTCTGGTGACACCACGTTCCATTTGAAAAGTATAAGTCGATTCCTAAGCTGAGCATTTCCTCGAGTGGTGCGTCGTAAATATCTATATTGTCACTTCGTTGACAGAATATAGTACAGCTGTCCACGGTTGCACATCATAAAAGGACTGCCATCCTGGCTTGTTTGTGTGTCTTACATCTTCTTTGCTCAACAACTTTTTCATTAATAAATTAAATTTGGTGCATTTCTTGGCAGTATACTTGGCAATCGTTTCGCGTTTTTCAGTACAAAGTCTGGAGTCATCGCACAGAACCACTTTATAATATGGTCCTTTGTAATTTGCCGTTCTGTAAGTCCGGTGTCTGCAAAAACGTCGTTTGACTAACATGCCTTTGGATTTATTTAAGCAACTACTTTTACAGGAATCTTCCTTCCATTCACTCTAGTTATCCCTTTCACAATATTCAAAATTGTACAGCGGTTCGAGAACGGGTACGCAGTTTCCGTTGCGACATTCTTTCCCGAGTGCGCAATGATTTATTGATACTATTGTAAACTCGCACGCTCAAAAAATTGTAAAATTATTAAAAATGTATAAAATAAAAGATATGTAAAGACTACAGTTTATCTTATTTTCAAATATATTTTAAATGTGAATATTTGGAATTAATTATTTAGTTTACATTTATCTTATAAATAAAGAAATTTTTTTCTTACCTTTAAAACAGTCCGAACAGTTGATTTTATATATAAAAAACATATAATATATTTATTGCATTTATATATCGTATTTACTGTAATATTTAATGTAAAAAAGTTTATACTTAAGAAAATTGCTTTAACGACATTGACTCAACAAAATACAATTATAGAATAATTTAAGTTGTATATTCTTCCGGTCTAAATAAAAATATTTTTTTTAATTTTACTTTCTCATTTTGTCAGTCAAATTAATAAAAAAAAGTCAAAATCATCGATTATGGCTCTTTATTAACTTATATTGTTACGCACGATAGGCTTCTTGGTAGAATCTCGTTATGAGTTGATATCTTATCGGAGAAAAGCCGACCTCTGACCCGTGCACAAACACAAAAAAACATCGGAAGACCTTTAGCATCCGATCTGCTCTCTCGCTACTGGACTCTTCGTCGGTCGGCCAACAACGGCGGAAATACTTATTTAAAAGCACACTGTGGACGCTACACTCTCTCTACCTCCGGGGCTTCGTCTCCAATCAAATCGCTGATACGCGCATCCCGGTTTATTTTCTAGGTAGTTATAGCAGGCATTTTCGTCACGGGAGAAAGAGTTCGGCCAGCCGCGAGTAACGATAAATTCAGGATAGATCTTTGTAGATCTAAGTGAACTTCATGTATTGCGAGAAATAACGGTAAGAACTTGAGAAGACAGTGTCTCTGAACATTAATTAAAAAAATGAAAGAGTGGTGATCAACGCAAGAATTACATATTGTGGAAATTTATTTACTCTGCGAGTGTTTAATAATTAGTTTATTAATGGTCTATTAAGATTGATTAATACAGTTCTGTTGATCAGTGAGATAACGAAGCAAATTTCTCAACAGATCAATGGTCCATCTCGATGTGTGAATACCATGTAAGAATAAAAACACGCTAGAAGATCAAATTTCTTACGATAGAATTTGAAAATTGACACCAAAGCTATGAGGGTCAGGGCGGTGCTACTTTTTGTGTTCGCATATGCAGTATTAGCTGCCGTGCAAGGAGGTAATTACTGCCAATTTTCGATATATTTATTGCAACGTCCGGTATCTTATTAATTTACATGTTATTGTTATTGAACGATGAAGTATTGTAATAGATATTCTTCTCTCTAATAAGAATTATTAGAATTGCATTATCAATAAATGTAGCTCTAAAAAAACAATCTTAAAATATAAAGTATAAATATTTACTAAATAAAAACTTTTCTTTATATATTTTTTTTTTTATTTAATAATACTAATCGCATACGTAATACATACGTAAAATCTATTTAGGCATTATATAATGTGTTATAAAAAAAGACAGTAAAAAATGCATTGGAAAAATATAATTATGTGATTCAAAAAGAAATGTATTATTTAAAAATATATTAACAATATTTAATAGCAATAAATAATATATTCTTTAAAATAACACAATTTATTAATATTAAAATTTATATACTAAAAAATTTGGAATTTTTAATTTATATGATCTAATTTTAATGTCTGAATTTATTTATTAAAATAAATTTAGACGTTAAAATTAAATAATTTAAATTGAAATTCTGAATTTTGTCGTAAATTTTGATACATTAACATATAATATAGTGAATTTTATATATTGCATAAAACGTTAAAAAATTTTTTATTTTCACAGAAATAACCAAAGATTTTACACAATGTGGCCGAACAAAATGCAAACGTAAGTAGTATTCTTAAATATCTACATATTTCAACTAACACAGTGATGTATTTCCTTATCATATTTCCGTCAAAGTTTTGAGTTACATTTCCTGACAATTTATCGTTTTCTTTATAAGCCACGTTAGCTTGTTGAATCAAAAGCCGAAGATCTATTTCCATTAAAACGACTTACGTTTTTCGAAAATTATTTATCATGTTTTTTTGACCTAAAATTTTAAACCTTAATGCTAATTTATTTAATGAGTATTATTATAAATATATAGTTTAAAAAAGTATGTTACACTTTAACCTAAACTAATAACTTGTATAAATATGTAAATAATATAACTTATTGTATTATTTGTTGCAAATTCTAATATGTTTATAAATTGTTAATTAGTTTGACTAAAATATGTTGTATTAAATATTAACCAATAATCTTTCAGAATAATCTTTTGATATTTCTTTTTTACGATTTTCTTCCACATCTTTAATAATTTTATCTTTGGCAAATGAATATATATAATAACTTTGACTATTTTTTTGTATACTTATTTCTATTTTTCCTTACATTGCTTACACAGTAAATTAATGCAATAGTACGTAATAATACGTTTATATAAAAATGGAGAACTTTGATCTCTTTATTTTTTAAAACAAATGCGTAGTTACAGATAACAGAGTGCGAGGATATAGAAAATAAACTATTTACTAAAATATGATGTATTAAGTATTAACCAATAATTTCTCAGAATAATCTTCTATCATTTCTTGTTTATGATTTTCTTCCACATCTTCAATAATTTTATCTTTATCAAATAAGTTCTCGAACAAAGACTAAAGTGCTGAATTGAAATAGATCGTACATTTCTTATCATATGCATTAAATAAAAGAATAATACGTAATTATAATTAACAATATATAATTAACATCATACTGCATTAATAGCGCACACGAACAGTATATTTTTTTTCTAATTAATTAATTATTTTTTTTAGTTCCTTCGGAGAGAAAGTTTAAATATCAAGAAGGTATCCATTACGTGTACACGTACTCCGTAGATGTAAACACGAATTTGGGCTATCGCCGTTGGAGTGGTCAGCCCAGAAAGGACGCAATTTTGCACATTGATGCCGCGCTATCCGTACATTTTAACAGTCCCTGCGAGGGAATTTTAAAGATCCTGAATGCCACTATCAGTCACGATCGTAGCACATACAACGCCGAGTTTCCTGATCATGCCGACTCCGAGTTCAAGGCCAGCCTCGAGCATTTTGCGTTGAAGTTTACTTTCGATGACGGACTGATTCAAGAGCTGTGCCCGGATCAGCGAGAGCCGGTCTGGTCGCTAAATCTAAAACGGGGCATTTTGTCGATGCTGCAGAACAACATGCAGCGCATCGACATAGATCATCGCATTGAAGAAGTGGATGTTTACGGCACTTGCGAGACTGAATATCGGCTGTACGAGGCTAAGCGAACCAGCCTAATTGTGAAGAAGAGCAAGAACCTGGCCGATTGCCGAAATGGGCCCAAATATTTTTCCGTCATACAGTCAAACTTCTACAAAAGCCCGCAGAGACAACGCGGACAGCACGGATTATTCAAATCTCGCAGCAACTGCGTGATTACAATCGACCACAATGTCTACGAGAGAGTAGTCTGCGAAGAGACGCGATTATTGCAGCCGCTTTCCAATGGCAAATCTGGCGCTAGGACGGAGTCTCGGATGGTTCTTCAGCTGATTCAGGAGTCGGCGAAGACCAGTTTCTCTCAGGAATTTGAAGAAAACGAAGACAACGATGATGAAAGTGAAGACAATTTTATTGGCAGCGCACTTCGCACGAAGAGAACCACATTGCTGTACGATCATGCAAAAACATTAAAAACCATGCACGGCGAATTGCGCACCTCTAGGGATCTGCTGAAAAACATATGCAGACTTGCAGCGAATGCCGACGAGCTGCAGCAGAGATTCTCCGAGATGTTCACCAATTTCGTCCATTCGGCTCGCTTTCTAGATTATCCCTCATTGTCACAGCTGTTTGCGAGAGCTAATAGCATTTGCAAAAATGGACAGTACGTAATTGCCACTCTTTATTCAAATATAATATTGTTCTAGTCAAAAAAAAAAAAAAAAAAAAATTCAAAGAAATTCGCACAAAATTAAAATTACCACAAATTTATTTTACTCGATATAATTTGATATCTTCTTTTAAGTTATATATTTCGCTTTTTTTTTATCTAACAGGAAACATATCATCGCAGCACTTCCGTATCTAAATAGCAACACTGCGATAAATTTAATGAGAGACTTGATTTTAAAGAAACAGATTAATCAAGAGATTATCAATGACTGGGTCATCACTTTTGCTTTGTTCCCGAGACCGGATCGCGACACTATCAAGGCTCTTTCGCAATTGCTAAACTTTCAGAATCAAATCCCTCAAACCCAGTTTATTTTAAGTTACTCTACTATTATTCATACATATTGCGCAAATAACGATGTCAATTGCATCGATTTGGAGGAAGTGGACCTGCTTTTGTCTCACCTGCAGCGGAAAATTTCTCAAGGCTGCACGGCTCGTCTTCATACTTCTCTCGCGACGAAAGAGGTAAAATATTTACCATATCTTTTTTTATTTGCAAGATAGATTTTAGTTACTAAAGATAAAGTATTGTGTATAACGTAAAAAATAAATTTTAACAGTTGCAATAAAACTCAATAATCACATTACGAAAAAAGACTAATGCAATTGTAATTACAGACGCTGGAAGCTTTGAAGGCAATTGGAAATATGGGGCTTGAGACGAAGAACTTGCGAAATAAACTGAAAAAATGCATAGACGACACCGGTGGATTTTTACCTATGGAAGTGCGCGTTGCCGCTATTGACGCGCATCGTAGACTGAAGTCCTGCGAGGAAACTCGGGATCAATTCTTCCTCGATTATTACCGTAACATGACGTTAGACACGGAAATCCGTATCGCCTCTTACTTGCAAGTGATGCATTGCCCTGACTACAGCGTTATAAAGACCATCAAGCATACTCTAAAAACAGAAGAAGTCAACCAAGGTTTGTATATTAATTTTAATATTGAACCGTTCAAATATTAAGTTGTTAATTTCTATTATAATATTTCGCGCGCGTAATCACGGATAGAAAAGTGTAACTCAGGTCTGCATTTTAAAAAATTAGTATTTCAAATTTATTTTAAATTACTCCAATAAACTTTAGATCATTTTATTTGCTTTTAAATTATTTTTTGTCACAATTTATAAGGTTCTAGCAATAAGGAGTAGCATTGGTCAAATTTCTAATTCCTTTTCTTAATAATTTTCAGTCGGCTCTTTCGTATGGAGTCACTTGACAAATCTTTACAACTCTGCTTCGCCCACTAGAGTTGAGATTCAAAGCCTGTTGACGGATCAAGATCTCGACAATAAGTTTAATAACGACATTAGAAAGTTCTCGCGTAATTACGAGAACTCCTTCTTCTCCGAAGAGTACAATATCGGTGCTAATTATCAGACCAATTTGATTTTTTCGCCTAAATCGTACATGCCACGATCGCTCACATTTAATGTGACAACCGATCTCTTCGGTCAGTCTGTTAATCTATTCGAGATCACGGCGCGAATGGAGGGCCTCGAATATTACGCAGAGAATATCTTCGGCCCGAATGGCATCTACAGCAATGAAAATATCTCGAATCACCTTCGGAACTTCCTCAGATATTTTAGATCAGCGCCGGAAAAGAAAGAGAATTATTGGGACGGTGTGAAACGGCTGCCTAATATTATCGATAATAATTTTGACCATCCAAAAATCAGTCTTGGTTATAAGGTAAAAAAAAAATAATATATATTTGTCGATTATTTAAGATTTACTTAAATTAAATTTATTAAAATGATAATTATTATAAACGAGAGTAATACGCTAATAACATTTATAATATGTCTATTATGATAAACTGCAAAATTGTACGATATAATTTATTTACAAGCTAAAATTCTTATATTACTGCATTTTCTTTGTTGCAAAAGATATTCGGAAACGAATTGAAGTTTATGATGCTTGACGGCGACAAGGAAGTAACGGCCGCGCTGGCAAACTTCAATCCTTGGCAGAAGATGAAACAGTTCTTGGCCATGCAAGAAATCCTCTATGAAAGAACTGGAATGTTTTTGGATTCCTCTTATGTTGTGCCGATGGGATCTGGTTTGCCGATTCGTCTGGATCTCGCCGGTTCCGCGGCTTGCAATTTCAAAATCTCGAAGATGCTCAATGACGCTCGACTCTCCGCTAGAGAGTTCCAACTCAACGCTAATATTGCATCTAGGTTCTTCTTCCATATATATATTCTCCAAAATTTCAACGATTTTAATATTATTTTTCTATAATACTTTTTTCACGCTAATATATTTCTTTTATCTTATTTTACTTGAAATTTGTAAGAGATATTTGCCTTTTAGAGGAATAACTCTCATATTAATTTATATTATTTTTCCGGTTCTTAATTAATTAAGTTTCTTCTATTTCTCTGATATTTTATATTATTTAATATTATGTCTTTGCAGCATAAGCGTCGACATGGTGAGCACGATGACAGTAGATGCTTTTTACAAGTCCGCTGGACTTAAATTGCGCACGAACGTTTATTCCTCGGGAAATCTGCAGTTTCATCTAAACCTAAATAATACTCGCTTAGTGCGTATAAGTCTGGGTTTACCAAATCGCAAGATAGAGGTGCTCTCGTTGGTCTCGGATGTAGCTTTAATCAAAGGCAACGGTGCCGAGATTGAGGAAAAGCCGCTGGAGAAACCCAGGACTGTTATTACTAATACCAATTGCAGCTGGCCTGAGTTGCATACATTTATAGGTTTGAAAATGTGCGCCGAATATCAACTCACGAACATGACTGGCGATTCTAATGCACCTTTTCTTCTTCTGAACGGACTTACGTACTTTAAAACTTATTTGCTTAAAGCTGATCCGACCGCAAAAAATTACGTGTTGGAATATAAATGGAACAAAACTCAGGTGTGATATAGAAGTTGTATATAGTTTTCTATTTACAAATCAAATATTGAAAAAGCTTTAATTTCTCATACTAATAATTCTTGCTGTTTTATTATAATATTAATAAAATTAATATTAATATTTAATAAAAATTATAGTAAACTCTTGAAGACTTTAAATATTAAAGCGAATATTATTTTTCATGGCTTTTAATTAACTGTTTTCTAGGAACATAGCACATTTAAGTTGATGTTCGACACACCAGGCTCGCAGGTGAACAGAGAAATCAGCGCTACCGTTACTTTTGATATATTAAATAATAACGTTACTGTTCTGCTTCATTCAGCTGGTAATTCTGTAATTGCTAAAGGTCAGTGTTTTGTGACTAAATATTTAGTTTTCTCAAATTGTTATTAATAGAAATATTTATATGCTTTTAGGCACATATAAACGTTCCGAAAATGAGACTTCCATAGACATTGGTTTCAATGTAAATGGCACAAAGCATTTGGATGCTAGTATAGGCTATACGACGGAAAAATTTAATTACGGCTATACCTATAAACCTAATGTGCATCTGACTGTCAATAGCGAACGTGTCGCTGCCATTTTAGGTATTTTGTCGCATACAATTGTATTTACAATCAAACAACTAAGCTTTTAATTTTATTAACTCTTTCTTTATGTTATCTTCGGCTTTTAAAGAACTTTATTTTTATTACCAATTATTCTAAAATCCTCAATTACAATCAATTGTTATATATTTTATTGATATGATTATGTTATAAACATACCACTGGTACTCTAGAAAAATTCAAATTGTTTAGGTGAGATAAGACATGCGCAGAAGAACAACGTCTCCCAATTCGATATAAATTTAACTTTTCAAACAAAGCGAGTCTGGAGCAACCTAGTCGGCTATGTCGTCAAGCGGAACATCAGTCTGGCCGGAGATTTCCAGTTAGACTATCAGCTACAACGTATGCCAAAGAAAGAGAGTCTACACTTAGAGATTTCGTTATCCAATCGTTCGTCGAAAACTCTCACGCACAAGACTGCCGATGTAAAGCTACACTCTACTGCCTATCCGCAACTCAACACCGCGATTAATGCTTGGTATCAACAAGCTCTCGGCCATCTCGAGTTGCATGCCGAGGTGAACTCCAATCCGCATCTCAAGGACGATCGACACAAACTTACAGCGCAGCTGATCATTTCCTACTCAAATATGTATTTTCAAAATCAAGGCACAAAGGTGAGCGCGCTGATAGCCGTCACCAAACCCATTCAGAACTTGGACATCAAAGTGGGAGTCAATCACTACTCTCTCGGCCCCGAGTCGAAGACCAGTTTGCTCGTAGGATACGCTCCAGGTACAGATTTATTGTTAAATATATATATATTCCTCCACAAAAAATAGAGAACACTTTTTAGAAAATCTCGGGCAATTTTTAAACCACTGAAACTAGGCAAAAAGTCGTCGCGGATAAAAATTAAAGAAACATTCTAAAGTTTAAAGTTACTTTTACATGCTTTAGACCGTCTTTTGAAAATTTTCAATCTTTACACTTTTAATATAATATAAATCCAAAAAGAACATATTATTTTATTTTTTAAATTACGTACGTTCAACACTCTACAACCCGATAAAAAAATTTTTCTTTCAAAATTATGACAAAATAATGATTTATGACAAGTATTGAGTTACTATCGGCAGAAAAAACATTTTTTTATTACAGCTACATTACTTAAGCTACAGAGTGTTGAAAGTACGTAATTTTAGAAACAAAACAAAGTGTTTTTTTTTAGTTCAAAACTGTACAAATAAAAAACTTTTTTGAATGACTAAAAACATGTATAGTACAAATTTCAAGCTTTTTTAATTTTTTGTCTACGATGATTTTTTGCCGCGTTACAGCAGTTGAAAAATAGCTCAATTTTATTAAGCATCTGAACGTCTCGACGCAACAGAGTGGTGCGGCCGTATATTAAATACTTTTTTGGGAGGGAAAATAGTGTATAAGCAAGATTTAATTAATTGTAACAAATATTGAAGAAGCTTTTTGTTTGCAGGCAAGGAGATCAGTCTAATTGTCAACCTTATTATGCCGCGCGGTTTGCTGTTCTCTATGGAAGGCCACACAAATCTGACGATCCCAAACTTCAACTCGATGTTGATAGATGTGCGCATTATGGAGCGATTACAAAATGAGTACGAGCTGGAGTTCTTCGGCACGTGGTTCAGTGGTCACAACATGACCGCACGCGGCACTTACTCCGACAGATCGTCGGTGGTTGTCGTCAACCACCACCTAAAGATGATTTTCAAGTCGCTGAGCTTCGTCACCCCGATTCTACTCAACTGCCACTTGTACCAGAACCACAGTGACATCAGGGTTAGCTTGTATGCCGAACAGGTGGACTACAACAAGTACGCTTTCGTGCTGAATCACACGGTGCTATCGGCGACCAGCTTGATGTCTTACGTGGAAGCCAGGTATCATAACACCGTGTATTCGTTGATGACAAATGTGGATACCACGCGAGAGATCCGCTTGGAGCTGCATCTGGACAATTGGAGAGACGTGCATTTGACCCTAAGTGGCATCAATGAGATAGATCGGCAGGAATTCGCGGCGGAAGTTAAATGGGACGCCAACAGAGACCCCGCCTTGAAAGTCGGCACAATGTTGCAGTTGAGTAAAGTTTATATATTGGACGCAGCTTCACCCGGCATCAAGCGAAACGCAATGATAACGCTGACCTATCCGGGTCGACTAGTGATCGGCTCGTGTGATCTAGTCGTCCGTAGTCCGCACAATTATCAAGCGGACATTAATCTAAACTGGAGCCCTAAGGATGCAATTAAAGTATCGATCGGCGCGGATTACGACGTTCAACCGGAAATGATATCTGTCAAGTTAGAATCGCAGCTTTTAACACCTTTCGAGCAATGGAAGAAAACCGCGTTAAACGCAAAGTAAGTGTGCGCTCAATTTTTGACTGATTTTACTTACATGTAACAATAAATTTAAAAGATTATTGCAATTATAATATAAAAAAAATACAAATGTATTGATTATAGCCAAATGTTGGTTATAATCAATTATAATAATGTTTTAATTACATGTTATTATTTTTTTTCTAATTAATGTAATAAAATTCGAACTGAAGAAAGCTACATTTAAAAATAGTTTTTACAGTTACAAGATATTAATCCTAGTTTTTTCGCAGATATTTACAACTGTCCGACAAGATTTCAGCCAGCACAAGCGTTCACTGGAAAGACTCTCAGCATGTGATGGGAGAGTTATTTGCCAGTACGAACGAGCAAGAAGATTTGAAAGAGTGGACAGCAAACTGCGGTTTGATCAGCACTGTTCACGCTATCACCTGGATGACCGTGAATGTCACTCACAAGGTGTTACGCTCGCAAATAACGGATACACATGTGCTGATCAAGTACGACCCCGACAAGACGATCGACGCGCGCAGCGTCTGGCAGCTGGACAAGGAATCAGACAATGTGTTCAATCTGACCGGCAATCTACATTTGTACTCGCCTCTGGCGAGCTACCGGAAGAGCGAGTTCATATGCCAGCTACGTCTGATGAGCAGCTGGAAGTTCTTCGGTGCGGCTAATCTTGACTTGGACAAACGCAAGTACACCGGCCGTCTGATTGGCGACCTCGTACGCTGGAAGGAATCCAAGATCGAATTTAACGCCACTACGCCGCTGGAGAAATTCGCCTTCGTGCGCGGCAGGTTCGGCCTCTCGGAGCGCAATCGGCACATGGTAGCCGAGGTCGTCACACCAAATGGCCCACTGGGCGTCGAAGCGTTGTGCCAGATTCTCACCGCCACTTATGACTTTAACGTCAAGTTGATGCTGGCGACGCCAATCGAAATACTGCAGAAGGCTCTCGTGATCGCCAAGTTGAATCGGCGCGAGGCCGACTTCAGAATCGGTTATAACAACATTACGGCAGGCTTCCTCGGCACTTGGCACTACCGCAACATCACTGACTTCGATTACAGTTACATAGTGTTTACGCCGTTGAAAGGTTTGCAGGAATGCGGTGTAATCACAAAATTGATTGTGGCGCGTACGGAGCCCGACGGTATGCTGGATGTTGATACGGAGTTTTCATTGAGACTGGCAAACAACAAGATCGGTATAAAGGTTAAGGGTGGACCGAAACCTCCGCCCGTTAAGATTCCGGTAAAAATGAGAATTATAGTGCCCACGACGGATGATCCTGAGGTCGATGAATCGGAAGAAGAAGAGGAAGAGGAAGAAGACGATGAGAATGGTCTCTATTGGCGAGGAGAACTGCAGGTAATCGCAATTCGGATAAGTAATGTTTGAAATAAAATTTAAAAGTAAAAATTTGATTGCAAAAATATTTTTATGTCGAGTTTAAAATTGAATTGTACGTATACAAAAATTTTAATAAGAACTTAGGAGTAATTTTATATAATTTTATATCAATTTATAATTTATATAATAGAATATTAATATAAAAATTAATTTTCAAACATAATTATAGTATCTTAACATAATATTGCAAATTAAATATGTCATTATACATACATAAGTTTTTAATTTATAGATATGGCCCGCGATAATGCCGGATATCTTAGGAGAGCTAGATATAGATACCGAAGGCGATATGTACAAAGTTCTAAGCACAATATCATTACCACCCGGAAAAATTATTATAGACGACAGCTTTACCATGGAAGATGTCTTTCACATAAAGAATGATTTACATGTTGATTTAACGTTCAGTAATATCCGAGAGCTAACATCGTCGTACATGTTTCTAATTGATATGGAAAATCCTACCTATTTTATGGAAATGAACGTAAACGTTAAGAAAAATAATACATGGATCGAGGTAATTACGCTGATATAAAAATCAATATTATTTTATATTTTTTCACAATTACAAACATAAATCAATAAAATTATCAAAAATATACTAAACGCATAAGTTTTTCTATTACACAGACTGGGTTTCATGGAAATTATACAATTAAAAACGATGATAAAGTGACACATATGGTGAAGTTTGGTTTAAAAACTCCTATAGAACCTCTGAATAATATCCACATTGATGCAATCATGGATATTGAAGGCAAGTTGTACAATGGTACAGTTATCATTCGTGGGAATAAATTAGTCATAGATTTGTCCGGAAAAATTAAGGTGAGCTTCGCACAATTCCTTGTCTCAAAATTTATAAATAAATAATTGGAAAATTAGAAAACAATATTTTTTGTGTAGCTAGAGAACGCTTTACTGGATATGATGATCTCGGGTGCAATCAACGCATCCGTTATAAAAATACCGAAAAGCACTATCACTGTAAAGAAAGACTTTACCGGAAATAAAAAGCAGTTTAAATTTAGCGCAGGGATGGAAGAACCTGTATCAAAATACGTAAGTATTAATAAGTATAATAAAAGGACAGATTATTATCGATTAAATTAGTAATAATTCCATTTTTATAAATTAACATAGCACACATTAATGTCAAAGATTTTAAGTTTTGTTAAAATTTTAAATTACTATTAAATAAAATAAAATTAATATCCGAGTTCCACTATTTTTCTAGACGTCCTTAGAGTCCGCCTGGCAGGTAGATGAGCATCTTGTAACAGTTTCCGCGAAGCTGGAAAGCTGGATAAAAGCTTTGAAGTCATTGGAGACCGACATTTCTTACAGTAACGCCATTCGTATAAACAATACGGCTAAGTTAAACGTAGATTTAACACATCTCGACAAGAAATATCAATTAAATGGAAATTTGAACAACGGTAAAGTCGATGCCGACTTGGACACGCCGTTTTCGAAATCTCATTACCAATTTCGTGGAAATTTAAGAGAGATTAAGGAAGCAACTGAAGCAATATATCACATTGACGGAAAACTGAAAGACCAGTTGAAAAACAAATTTTACGATGTCAACTCCGTCATTCTCATGCAGGAAGACACTCCGGTTTCGATGAACGTCAGCCTATTTCCAACGGGCGAGCCAAATGCCAATAGAATCAACCTAGAATTGAGGAGAAAAAAATATGGTTTGCTGCTGGACGTAAATGGTGGATCCTTCAATGGCAGCCTCGATGCAAATGTTCTCAATAATTTGAATTGGGACGTGAATGCTCGTACGGACATCCAAACGGCTGACGCTGTAGAGACCTATAAATTAATCACCTTTATGAATGTGCAGGTGAACGGCAATGCCAGCCTGTACATTCACGCCGAGACACCTTGGAACGACAGCAGAATCACGACAATTAATGGCAACATGATGCTGACTAACAGCAGCGGCGATGTTCGATTGAATAATCTATTCAACAGGAATCGGTGCCACGCGGCTATGAGTTGGTCCCTGATCTACATGGAAAACATGTTTGTGAAATTAGTGACAGGATACAACACTGCCGTTCTGGGTACGAAAGAGGTGAATACTCATATATTCTACAAGAATCCCGGTCGATTGTACAGGACCCTCAATATGGGCTTCGATTTGGATCTTAATCAAAAAGCGTGGGAACTCGGGGCAAACGCGACCATAGGTTTCCGCAATCAACAAAACGTCGATGCGGTGTTTGCGGTGAAATTGCCTCCTCCGAATAACGATGACCATCAATTTCTAATCAGCTATCACACGAACAAAAACGCAAGCGACATTTCTTACGTTGTGGGCTACAACGCAGTTCGAGCGAAGAGTAATTACGCCTCGAACGGATCGGTTTGTATTTTTTTTCAAATATTAATGAATAAATCAAATTATAATCCGCAATAATACAGATTTGAATAAATAGTTTCTGATCTATCAAAAGTATTTGTGCAAACTAATAAACTAATTTAGAACATCATTTTTAAAGTTTCGTAAATTTAAAAATTTTTAATTTGCAAATACTTTATATAGAGAGTTTAGTGTAATATAAGAAATTCTGAAATAAATTATTTTTCTTTTCGTGCATGTTTACGTATATAAATTAAAAAAAAGAAGATATTTTCTCAAATATACAACAATTGTGTCAAATTTCAGATACGAATAGCGACGCGTGATATTAATGGACACCTTCGGCTGACTTGGGGAATACTATCTGTAAATAATCTCTTTAACATCACCTTTGATAACAAGGAGATCGAACTTAAGTATTCTCTGTATACGCCAATGTTTCGTCAAGAGGAAACAGTCGTGCTACTCTTCAGTTACGATGCTAATTCCGATGAACGGAATCTGATTAATGTTGATCTCTTTTACCCCCCGAGCCGGCAAATTGGAAGTGCAAGGATATTTTATGAGAGTTTAATTAATGTCAATGGAACTCTCAACGCTACAATATCTATAGAAAACTTGTCATACGTTGGCTGCAATTTTGTTGTGCTTACTACTTTGTGAGTAAATTGTATACATTAATTACACTACAGAATAAATTCTTTTTACTTTTAAAATAATGATTTAATTGCAGAATATTTACAAAAATTAAAAAATATTTCTATTAAGATTATTTGTTTGTCCCTAATGTGCTTTCTAAAAAATTCTGTTTGTTGATCTTGTATAAATAATTTTATAAATATAGTATTATTTGGAATCTTTTAGAAATAATTTTTGCAGATTTATTTATTTCTTTAATTTTTTCTGATTATTATCTTTTTTTTCATTTACAGAAGACAGAATAAAAGATTTATTGAACTTTTCTGGCCGAACAATACAGCCTTGCTGAACTCCGATTACAGCTATCACAGCGAGCGACTGAACTCAAACATGGATGGTATCCTTCATATAGAAGTTCCTCTGAACGCTCGTCATATCGGTCATTTAACTTACGGCTATAAAAAACGTCCGCAACATACGACGGGTCATTCCATCTTGGTCTACAACGACGAAAAAGTACTTCACGCTCGATACAATTCGACAAGCGAATCTCGAGCCGGCTTTGAAAAGGACAACATCAAGGTGACAGTGGAGAACGTTTACAAACCCATTTGCGTCGTCTACATAAACCAATACGAGTATAGCGGTGGAAATGAGGGTACGAATTATCCTACCACCGAATTCAAGCATGTCAATGTTTATCGGCTGGATAACAGCTCAGCCTTCAATATTGCCGCCGAATCGAGGATCCGCACCACCCATACCGGTCAGCACATTCAGCTAAAAGCGATGCACTCAAATAGGACGATTCAACTGAGAACGGACTACCTGGTGTTGCCGGGCGAATTCGATCAGAACGCCTGGCTGGGCGTGAGCGAAGACGCCTGGATATCTTATCACGTGAACATCTTGAACAAAACCACCGAAGATATGGACAATCAATTCCTCATTCTCAGCTTGTCTTATCCCCGGCGAAATTTCACCTTGGACGGCTCCTACAAGATCACCAACGACGAGGTGAACTCCGAAGCGGACTTGCAATGGCAACGCGACGATGAGAAGTCCAGAACTGTCGGCGCGGCCTTCAATTGGACGAATCTCACCGCAACGTTGACGGAGAATCAGCAACAAGCCGTGCTGACCTTCCGACATCCTACCTTCGAGAAAAACGTCACTTTCAAGGGCGTTTTGAGGAAAAGGGATGCAAAGGATCTGATAAACGTCGTCTTCGCCGCGGATTACTCCACTGACGAGAATAAACTGCTAACGTTGTCCGCGTTGTTGAGAGACGAAAGCGACGCGTCGAAGACGAGATATCTTTACAAAATAGCCGGCAAACACATCAGCACTAAAATGGACCTTGACGTTGAAGGATTTGTTCACAGACAAGAGTACGTACTGTTCGAAACGGTGAACCACGCCCGATACCAACGCGGTTACATGCCGAGCGAAACTGGAGAATTGATCGGTCGGATCAATCGGGAATCGAGGGAAATGATGTTCCGACGAACGAACAACGAAGCGATCAAATATTTCGAGATTGGGTATTATCCTTCACCTTCTCGATATGTCGTGAACGGCAGCGCTATCAATACGCCGGAAAAACTTAACACCACCGGTCTTTTCTTCTTGGATCCGAGCGAAAAGCTCATCTGGATGATGGTAAATTATACACCCGGTAGGTATTACATGTCAGGAAATTTTAAAGAGATAAAATTACATAAGATAAAACTATAAAATTTAATTTTGAAGAATTTTTTCCTAAAATTAATACATTACTCTACAAAAAATAGAGAACACTTTTCAGACGCTCGAAATCTTATCGTTCGAAAAATTATCGCAGACGAAAAATTAGAAAAGCATTTTAAAACTTGAATAAGTTTGTACTTTCATGCAGTTGGACCGTTTTTTTTTTAATTTTTTATTTTTACACTTCTAATATAAGCTCAAAAAAAAGAACATGTTGTTTTAGTCTTAAAATTACGTACGTTCAACACTTTGCAATTCGATAAAAAAATTTTGCAGTTCGATAAAAAAAATTACAATATTTTGAAAAACTACAAAACGCGTTTTTTTATTTTGCTATGCTTTTTTCTTTGCTCGAATTACGAACGACTTTGCAGTTGAATTTTTTACGTTAATGTTACTACCGATGGTAAATGCTATTTTTCACAGAATGTAGATGTAATGTTCATTTTAAAATCACGTAACTCGGACAAAAAAATCAGCAAAATTAAAATATTTAATTCAAAATTAATGCATAAATACCCAAAATTAATCTGAATTTTTCGTTATCTTTATTTTTACAACAAATTATTTCAAAAGTAAGATTACCTAAAAAGATTTCTCTTTCTTTGCTTCTTCTCTTAATTCTTTTTCGTGTATTTTATCGCAATAATTTCCATTCTGTAGATGCGACTGTGAGTTTAAGAATGCATGGCTTCATTCCGGATGCTCGAAACGCTAGATTCAATATTTGGAGAACCTACGACGATGATCTGACAATATCGGACGTCGCTTTTTATTTGAAGTTAAACCACTCGAGACTCGTTACTTCAACTTTGCGATGGCGACCCGAACTAAAGAGCGATATTATTGTAAGTGATATTATTATGAATGTATTAAAGCTACTAAATGCTTGATGTAACCTCGATATGATTAGTGATTACTTCATAATTGCTTGCAGACCACTGTAAAAACGAGCTTCAACGAAATGTATACAAACATGGACAATGACATTATTTATTGGAAGCAATACATAAAAAGTGAAGTAATAAATGCCATTACAGATGTGTGGGAAGACGCGCAGAGTGACATTTCGGGATTCCTCGATGATTGGAAGTAAGTGTATAAAAATATGTGTGTTAAATATGACATTTCGTTGCATGTATGTTCCAGAATATTAATAAAAAAGTGATATAAAGAAAATAATAATAAAATAAGAGCAAAATGTAATCACTTGTATATTATTTAGTTAAATAATTATGTACATTATATCTATTCTATTTGTCTCTTAGTGATCTGAAAGTTCTCGAACGCGATTTCGAAGAATTCAAAATATATCTGAATAGCTCGTACAACGCCAATGATTTCTACATCAAGGACATCGTTACTCTTGGCATGTACGTCATTGATGAACTATCTCTGCGGAGCCACATTCAATCTCTTCCCAATATCCTAAACGAAATCTGGGAAATAATGGGCGAGTCTGGCGAAGCCTTGCGAAACTCTCTGCTCTGGTTGATCGAGACCGTTAAGAATGCTTACAACAAGGTGTCCGAAATCATCGCCGCTGTTTTGAGAGGTGATTCGGTGTCGCAGGTGGCAAATATAATTGAGCAGTTGATCGAAAAGTACGACATGTTCATCAAGGATCTGCATGTGTCTTTAATCAAGTACATCGAGAATCTCTGGAATACGATTTTCCTGTCCGTTGCGGAGCAATGGTATAGGTTCTTAAGATTAATGGAACCCCTCTTTATCCGGTTCGTTCATTATGTCGAGACTCTCGTTTGGAAAGCGAGCAAAGAGATGCTGGACTTCCTGTACGATCGCAAAAAAGAGATCTTCACGTCGCCGTATTTTGATCGTTTCAACAACTTTACGCAGGACATCGACAAGGTCTATCGCGACATCAAGGCGAATGATATAATTACCAACGTGCACAAGTACTCGAGTCTGATAATACAATTTATAAAGGAGCGCTACTTCGCCTTCGTGCCGTTTGGCAAAGAGCTCAAGGACATTGTCGATGAGATCGTGTCGGAATTAAAGGAGCTGAAGAAGTTGTCCTCCGTAAATTATACTTTGGAAAAACTCGAGCAGTTGTACGACAAGATTAGCTACTTCTGCGATTACTTTGAGGTCAAAGCCAAAATGGAGGCTCTCATCCGATTGACACACTCCAAGATAATGGACATCAGTCAGACGGCGTTGCAAGCCGAGAATCGCTATAGAGAAGCCAAAACCATGTTCATTTTCGATCCTAATCAAGGTCTGATGTGTCTGGAGCAGAAGCTACCCATGTCTTGGCACGCCTTTAATCAGACACCTGAATTCCACGAAATACCGGAGATAAGAGCGATCACGAACGTCAGAACGTACTTTACAACATCAAATACTACTTTCTGGACTCTTTACTATCAGTACAAGCCATACTCGGAGCTGTCAAATTGGTTGCCGCCGTTTAAAGGTTTGTCTCGTGTGAAATCTTCTTAATTAAATTTATTAAATTTAAATGAACCGAGAATTAACTGTTTTTAACATACATTTCAGCACAAGCTATGATTGTTGGATCCCAACATTATGTAACTTTCGACGGACGTCACTTCGACTTTGCGGGAAATTGTACTTATTTGTTAGCCAAGGATTTTGTGCGCAATACTTTCGCAATTCTGGTGAAATATGATCGGCAAGCTGAGAAAATCACGCATCAGATCATTGTACTGATCGGAAACAACGCTATCGAACTGGATCTCTTCAATAATGTTAGTAAAATAGTAATACAAATTAATTTTAAAATTAAAAGAAGACTCAAATTTAAATCAATTTTATTCAACAAACATTGATATTTTATGTGTAATTAATTATATCAAATCACTCAAAAAGACGTCGTCATTCACAATGTGTGATGAACCTTTTTCAAAGATATTTTATTAACTCAATGCATCTTAATAACAATTGATATATTTTTTTGGAATAATTAAACACCAACTATATTGAATTATTAAAAATGTAAAATAGCTATGTTGACCCAGAGCCAAGTGTTAGATGCTCAAAAAAATAATAATTAACCAAATTATTAATTCATACGTTTCGGCACATTTATTTCGGCCATCTTCAGTGATAACATAATAGAAAGTAAACAATCGTTACAGAGGAAACATGAAAGAATAAAAACAAATATGCTCCGCAAGGCCAATGCATATCGGTTAAAGAATTTGAACGCTCATTATAATATAAAATAAAATAGTAATCAATTAATACTGCGACGCAAAGTCGTCGTATAACAATTGCAGGTTTCGCACATATTTATGTATGTCAACAGGTTTCAAAATTAAAAAAGGAAAAGAGATCTTACTTGAAATGTCCAAGTTATAAATAATATAATGTTACAGTAAACGGATAGATTGTCCACACAATGTGTCTCCAACTTCGAACATATATGAGTTATTATAATGAGCGTTCAAATTCTTTAACCGATATGCGTTGGCCTTGCGGAGCATATTTGTTTTTATTCTTTCATATTTCCTCTGTAACGATTGTTTACTTTCTATTATGTTATCACTGAAGATGGCCGAAATAAATGTGCCGAAACGTATGAATTAATAATTTGGTTAATTATTATTTTTTTGAGCATCTAACACCTGGCTCTGGGTCAACATAGCTATTTTACATTTTTAATAATTTTTTATTATTAAGGCCCAAGTTTGACATTTCTTTTATAATTGTATAACTATATTGAATATTAAATGTTTTCTAGACAATAAAGCTAATTTCTCAACAATCTACCGACACGATAACCAATCTGCAGCTGCCAGTCGAGTTGGACAATAATACGACGTACATTTATCAAGAGGAGAACGTGGTGACGGTGGAGCGCAAGAATAACCAATTTCGGCTAGAGTGCAACCTCAAATTCAATTTATGTACTTTAGAGCTGTCGGGCTGGTATTACGGAAAAATCGCCGGTCTTCTCGGCACCATGAATAACGAGCAATTTGACGACAATCTAGGATCGAACAAGTTGCTGCTGAAGGACACCGGTAGCCTCGCTCGCAGCTGGTCCATCAACGAGAATTGCGCCGATGCGGCCAATCACGCCAACAAGACCCAGCGTCAAGATAGCGCGATATCCACGTTCTGCAACGAACTGTTCGTGAACAAGAGCTCGGAGTTCGGCATCTGCTTCAACGTGATCGAATCCGCCAAGTACGCCGACATGTGTCTGAGCACCTTTACCGAGGACGAAGCGTGCACGGTGGCGATGTCGTACATGCAGAAGTGTATGTTCCACGACACTTACTTGCGAATACCCGATCGATGCACCACGTGCACCATGATAGACGGCGGTCAAGTAGCCGAGGGTGATTTCAAGCGACTGGAGGGCGACAAAGTGCCGCAATCGGCCGACGTGGTGTTCATCGTCGAGGCGAAGAACTGCAACCGCGATATGAAGCTGAACAACAGCATGGAGTTGTTGATTACGCAACTCAGCAAGGAGCTGAACAACCGAAACCTCACAGGCAACCGTTGGTCCCTCGTGGTGTTCGGCGGCGACGGGGTGTACGACAAACCGCGAAGCATCATCCTCGACGGACAGATCTTTACGAAAAACGTGGTGCGCTTCGTTGATTACTTCGATCACGTGCCGATCGGCGGCGGTAGTCAGGACATCTTCGCCGCAATTGGCTTCGCATCGCGACTCGTTTTCCGTGCTGGCGTTTCGAAGACCTTCATACTGATGCCATGTTCGCATTGCGAACCGGAAAACCAAACGGTAAGTTCTTCTCTTAAAACCAATTAGAGCGGCAGAAATATTATGAGAATGTCTTGAGACAAATATAAAAAGTATAAAAGATAACTTCTAGTGCAAGAGTCATGTCGCAACGTAAATACGTCGCTATCTCGTTGCGTTTTGACATTTGATAACACGCGCGTTAAGTTGTATGCAATTTTATTCGAGCTTTATTCGTATTTATTCGTATTAATTTATTCCGTAAATTTAATAATTTTTATCTAACTTATCTTCAATCATTCGTGTTTAGTAATTTGTCTCGCAACTCATTAGTAACTTATCTCGCAATTTTTTGCTTAGTTGGAATACTCCGTGTTACATCAAGTAATGCTTGAGCACGACATTACTTTGCACATATTGATGGACGGCGACTTCGAATACGAGAAGGAAAAGATCAGCAAGATTTTTTACGGCTTAGACGCGGCTAAATCGTACACCAAAAAGGATGCCCGAGTACTGAATGGCGATGTGGATCTTAGGAGGCAGGTCAAACTCTCTAAAAACGTGCTAGGCTACTGTACGCCGCTGTCCCTGGAAACGAATGGCACGATATTCAGCGGTACAAAGTTACGCCTCGAGAAAAGCGCCTCGATCAAGAAGTTCGCGAGCGTTTTTTCAAAAAGAGTCGCTCTTACCGCCGAGCCGAACAAGTGTCAAGTTTGTGAGTGCATCGCCGATAATAACGGCGTCACGAAGATGGAATGCATGCCCTGTATATTCCCAATGCCCGTGCACGTGGATTACATGAGCGTAAGTATGAAGTCTGTATAAAAAATCGTCGATTCTGTATAAAGTTCCAAAAAAACTCCAAAATATTAAAAAATTTAAGGAAATTTATTACACTTGCATTGTCGGAGATATATTCATCTTTTATATATTCAGTCAAATTATTTTTGTTACAGAAAACTTTCAATCTTAACGAATCACTCTCGATGATACCACCGTTAGACGATGATTATGGTCAAATCGACATGGAGGACGACTGAAGTATAATTAAGAAAAAATCATAGCTAGATAATGTTAACAAACTCATTGGTATTAGTCCTATTTATTTATAATATATCTTAAAATATAGGGTAATACCTACCTCTTCTCAATTGAGGATCTGTTTTGTAAACATAATATGTTATGGCATTGGAGTTAAGAACATCCATTGACAATTTATAGAAAATATAAATTTTCATTATTATTTTTAAGTAATAATTAGAAATCCGATGCCATAAATAGATTCTATAATCCATATGTATATTTTAAAACCGTAAATTTTTCACGTATTGCAATTATAAAGTATATGGAAATACAAAATATTAAAATATAATAAATGTCAATAAAGATTGATGCCGTATTAATCACAAAAATGTAATTGTTTTAAAACCAAGTCTATAATTGGGATATACGTTGGGAGAAGTATATACACGAGATGGGGGAAGTGTGACTATCATATAAAAGCACAACACAGAATCGATATATAAAACTTTCTTGTCTATATATATTATTTGTGTATAATTGTCTGAGACTTATTATATATATAAAAATGTAATGCAAACCGGGAAATGGCAATTGATTCGCGTTACATTCTCCGCGTTTTAAGGAGCATTTACATCTCATTCCGGAGCGAAACATGGCGAGTATATTTAAACGTCTTTCTTCATGAAAATCCTTCAATGTAACAAAGGAATAAACTCTATAAAGTACAAAGTAATCGAAGAAACTTAATAGCCGACGCGGGAGCGAAAAACATACGAGATTACACATTCCGGAAACTTTCAATATGGCCATGATAGACTGAACGCCGCAGTGTATATAACGACGTTGAGACGGAAGAGGAGAGCTGTCTCGGTCTCTCTGTTTGGCCACCATTTGTTACAATAACGTTAACCCAAGCTATCTGAAAGTGGTCACCTGGTCGTTGTGTCGTGAGCTTGCAGATGATTGGGAGCGTCAGCAAATGTAAATTTCAATTTGTATGCCTCGGCCACCAGCACGCCAATCTCCGAATCCGTCCAGTTTTGCGTGGGCAGGTTTTGTAGCATTAACATCAGCCCCTGTGTGATCATGTAAACAATCGGTCATACAAAATATATTATTTTAAAATTGTGCGAGGAAGTACAGCTGTCGAATGAATTACTTGAAAATCAGGTTGCAAGAGCAAGTGTCGCCTCCAACGCAGAAGGAAGGCTGCGCACACGTAAAGCTGAAATGAGGCGAATCTGTCGGACTCCGCCAAATAGGTGTCCCACAATCGAATAGTACAATGAAGTGGAATCTCTCTAGTTAATAAATTGTTCATCCATCGAAAAGAGAACTGCAGATAATCCACTCCGTGCTGATGCAAATGTTGATGCAATGGTGCTGAAAAACGGTACAATCACATTTAAGAAGGAAAATGTGAATGTTTAATTGCGGATTTGGTCTCTATCGAGATATTCACCATCGATTCTTTGTATCAGCTCCTTCAATTGATTCACTTTGTGCTGGATTCCCAATTGAGCAAATATATAATTGTCTTGTATACCATCCAAAAATTTCGACAGGCACCAAAAGCTGTCCGCTTCAATGATATCGCGCTGTTCCTTCGACAATGACGCTACATCGTAATTCTCTAGATCCTGCCAGGCTTGCACAGGTATCGCTTCTTGTAGAAAGACCAAGAAAAAAGGTGTCACAAGATCATTCATACCCTACAATAATATCGACAGATGTCAGTCTTAATTTTTTACCATATAATAAAAATGACAATTTGGACAGAGAAATAATTTTACGTTTAATACCTGAACATAGCCAGATGCAGGATGTCTGATCGCCCAAATATACAATATTCTTTCAAATATTAGTTGCACCGTTGTTTGCTGAAATAGCGATATAAGCGGTGACATTCTAGGGATGTCGATGTGAATCTGGCGATATGTGTCCTGAAAGCCCTCGTCTCGCTCTACATCGTAATACTGTTTCACCAAGTTCCAATAATCCAGTCGTTTACGTTCTAGTGCATGCTGCCTACGTTCTAGATTAGCTGGCAAGTATTCCTGCAATGTTACATAGTCACGTAACACTGCGACGACGTTTTCACCAGGCTAAATAATGCGGTATTGTTTACCTTCATTACTTACAGACAACAACCTCCAAGTGATGGAGCGCAATTTAGCAGGCACACCTGACCACGATAGCTGCCTTAATTCATCCAAATTCAGTACAGACGCTTCCAAGAGTAGTTGAAACTTGTCCACTTTACTTTCGCCGTCTAAGCAAATTTATAAGTGATTATTGAGTTTTCTCGTCATAAAAACTGTCGCTGAATGCGCGATCAATAAATACCTTGCTCTTTTGAGGGTATAAAAAATTTATTGGGGGCGTTTGCCTGTCTTAATGGCTGCGGTCTACCAGGAAATTGCGTTGGTTTATGATGGGGTGATACACTGGGATGTTTCAAATCCACATCCTCGCCGGAATGCTGACTGTTATTTATCTGTGAATGCAGATTTGCATTACGTAAGTGTAGTGGTTGTACTGCCAATCTCTGCAGAGCCTCCACTTTCTTCTCCTCGGGAATAATTTCTTGTTGAACCACTTTGGTATTTGCTTGTGATAGTCCTGAACACTTATTGCCAAATCGATGACTGTTGATAACACTGAGAGCCGCCGAGTGACTAACTTTTTTCGATATCTTTATATCCGAAACAGTACAAAATTCATCATCTCCTGAGTCCCATGCATCATCCACACTCTCTTGAAAGTCTTGAAAGGAAGTAGAACCTCCGCTTCCACCTGTGCTACTGCTACTATTAGCAGTACCGATCAAATTGCTAGATCCAATCACCGTGGGATTAAATTTGCCATGTCTAACATCCTGCTTCAGACTCGGCCTTTATGTGAATTAATAAGCAAATTAATTTTAAAAAATTCCATTACGTAAAGAAGATAATATCATTAAGAAACATACCTTCCTGGCACAGCCCGTGTATTCTTCTTCCAGAAAGACTGATGAGTTGAAAACGTTTGATGATGATAACCTTGATTTTCCATAATGAAAGAAAATCAAGCTAACTTGCACCTGGCAATCTTTCAACACAGTTGATATAATATAAATTGTACTTCATACCCTCGCAGCAATCACTAGAAGTCTATAAAAACAAAAAAAAACTTTTTTTATCGATACAGTAAATAGTTTTGATATAAAATATTCATCAGTATTATGATTTACCAAAGAAATGTGTACAAAAGGTAAAACAATTATGTGTACAAAAATTTAATATTATAATTATTAAACTATTACCAACTATTACTACATAAAAAATCTATAGATTTAGTATTTTTCATCAATTTACAGTTATAAAAAGAATTGAGGTATATATTTTTGTGAAATGGTCCTTGTGAAATTTACATATACATTGTGCACAATATCAAGTATAACATCAAACAAAGTGATCAATGCTTAAAATAACAAAAGGATTAAAAAAAATAAAACGTAAGAGTGCAGTCTCAAAAATAACAGCATCATCGTAACATATGATTTTTTCCAAGCACTGTACACTGATGATAATACACCCAACTCGATGTGTGCAACGCTTTAATGTGCTACATCTTATCCCTATAATTAAATTACACAAACGCACTTTGTGGCTGACAGAAATACACGTCTGTGTGCTACGCGGAAATCCGTCGTTGGTTATTCGCAGCTGAGAAGGTTATGTTGCGTAAGTTGCGTCAGTTGCAAGTTCGACGATGCGAGAACCGTGGTCGTGGACAGTCCGTGGAAAAGATGTGCAACGAACGGAGACGGGACGAGACGAGACGCGGCGCCTACATTTTCCGATAATCGCGCGATTATGTCGATCCCGTGAAGAGGATCGAGCCAGCAACATCTAGTTTCCTGGCTGGCCGTTCTAGTTTGTCAGTATCGCTTACGTCGCGGCGTTGCGACGACGATGTTGCTGCTCTCCTCGTTGTTGCGATAGATCGCGCCTTTGCCAGGCTAGCGCGCGATTATCGCGTTTCTCTCGCGCGCGTTCAAACTCGAAGACGGACCTTCGAAGGTGGACGACTTAATTCGCTTGCATCGAGTCGCAGGTACGATTTTGACGTGTGATCACTTGACGCGAGCACTCTTGCCATAAATCGTCTCGATTCTCTTTCATTATCTCATTATAGTTACAGTTCCATTTAATTAAAATGTATACCTTGACGTAAAATAGACATATGTACGAAGATTTGAGAAAAAAAAAGAGAAAAGCAAAAAGAATAGTTATAAGATAATTGAAGAAGTACAACTAAAATATACGTGATTCAGTTTATGTATGTTTTATCTGTATTAAATTTATCTTATATTTGTACCATCAAAGGACACGGTCGTATTTCACGCCAAGTTCACGCGCTGCAACAACTTGTATAATTGTTTACGTCAAATTCAGTTATTTAGAACATCCGCAATACATTCGCAATTTAGAACAAAATTAGTATACGTGTATCAAAATAATCGGTACAAATAAGGTTATACGCATATTTCAACTTGTTTAAACTTTTCATATTCCTCTTTTCATATTTGTTTTATTATAAATAAACGGAAAAATGATTTCAATTTAATTCACTTTATCAATCATAAAATTTACGTTTATTGAGACTGTAACATATGTTAAATCATCGATTGAGATATATATCATTTAATCATTCTATTTTAATTTTGCAAATAACACGCTATCGTACAGATAATTTCATTTTTTTTTATTTCCTTAGCATTTAATTACATATCGCAATATCAGTCTGGAGATTTTTGTTGAATTGCAAGTTATAGCATTTTCTAGGTTTTAGTTATATAACATAAAAATTGCTAGAAAATAAATCAGCCGATACGTTGGCTTGTCATCCTCTTAATTATTCAAATAATGTTATTTCATTTATATTGATTTATAATTTTTTATAGAGAGAGATATTTAAGAATTTTATATAAATGTGTGGAACTCCATATTGTGTAATTTACACAAATATTTAAAATACAAAATGCAATTGGAATAATGAAGAAAACGATCATTAAAATATTCGCCTGTTTGAAATTATATTATACAATGGAATGTGTGCACTTGATAGACTGATAGCTGTAGCTAATTCTAATTAAACAACGTAAAATACGAAATAAATTATGCATTACATTTTATTACGAAATTGTGTTGCATACGACAATCATTTAAATTAAAACTGACTTTGACGTGAACGTGAGCAAATTTTAGTGATTATTTAGTAAATTTTGTAAATGTCAATTATTGTATCATATTTTATGTATTATTTATTGTATCAATGTAATGAAAGTTTAATATTTTAACCCTCTTTATTTGATTGATAGTCGTAATCTAATAAGCGCTAATGAGACTTTCACAAATCTTGCTTTGCTTTTTTTAACAACAAAAAACTTTAATAAAAGCTTATTTGTGTGAAATTTTGTTGTAGAAATGTAACCTGTTTATTCCTAAATTGACTATCGCACCTTAGAAATATAATCAAGACATTTGTTCAATATTAATTTTTTATCTATATCTATAAAATCCCGATTTTAATATTAATAATTTTCCGATTATTCTGAAGTAAATATATTTAATATGAATATACATTATATTTACTATTCTATTGAAAAAAAATTTTGATTTATAAATTTATTTTATACTCTTCTAAGAATCCAGCAAATGTAATAAACCATTACCATAATAGAGCCTTGACTTAATCGTCTCAACAGCGCAAAGGAGATTACTTTTTGACTGATTTTCCATTATTATTTCCGCTCATTATCTTACAGTTAGCTTATTGTATTTGAAACATTGTTTGCGCTTATTTCTCCCGATACGAAATAAAGAGTTATGAGATAATTTATTTAAAAAAAAGACATTATTATCATGGCGCAATGAGATAAACGACAAAAATATAATGAAAAGTGCAGATACGCAAAATTGTAGAGCAGTATCATTATGGTATTATTATTATTATGCAGTTTTACGTATATGCTTATTCAAGATGCATTGAGAAATCAGACTTTCTCTTTATTTTCCTCCATTAATTCGTTATTTTTCTTCGTTATTATAGCGTCGCGAAAATGAAATATTTATGAGAAAGAATGCAATAACCAAATGTTTCTTAAGGAAAGTATATTTTTTTTGGAAAGAATTTATTATTGAACATTAGGATATTATAAATACAATTTATTGGATATTTTTAATTAATAAATGACAATTATTTTTTAACTTTGTATATTATTTTGTAAAACAGTTTGCTTTTAACGTTAAATTTCAACAAAAGGTAACATCGGACGTAAAAGTATTAAAATTTAATTAAAAACTAGTTTTTAATTTTACATTTAATAAAAACTTAATTTAAAAAGATTTACACTTTTAAGAGATGAAAATAATGTTAATAAAATTAGGAATTCTCTCTAATTTAATCTAACAGTATCTAATGACAATTGTTACGACCCTGGCGCTCGCGCACTATCATCCGCGGAAATCACGTGCCGCCGACGAGCTCGTCGCTCATCGTCGCCGACGGTCAGTGCATACGTCGCGCTCGTCGCTGCTCGGTGCTTCTCGGTGTGATTCGGCCGGCTCTATGCGGTTGCGAGCGAGCGTGCTCGTGAAATTGCCGTTCCGTGCATCGAGTTTTCCCGCGCGTCGAAAATCGCGACGCGAATCGACTTTGCCGCAATCACTTCTCATTCAACTGTGTGCGCGCTGCAATTTTCAACGTGGATGACATCCGTTTCACAGGACCGCAGGACGAAGCGGCCTACTGACGCGTTGCTCCGCTTGTTTCTCGGCGACGATCGATTTTAGCCGCGTTCACCCGCGTCCTACACCTAAAGCGCGCAACTCTCCGCTTTAACGAGACACGCATTGCGCCCTATTTTCAAATGAATTATTGATAAAGATTGATCTGCCGTGATTACGCGCGCTTCTACACGCATTGCATTGGTCTCGTCGAGACATCCAAACGTATTACGCCATTATCGAATATTATAAAATTCTAAAAATATGTGATTGTTATTTATTACTTGATCACTTGATCACTTCATTTATAATATATCGCTCTAGATACGTGTATCATGATATCGTTAAAGATTAATTAAAGTTATAATCACCGAATTTATCACCGATAAACATCGCGCAGCATTATTTCTTTTTTGACATATCTATTTCATCTGAGCCGTATATTGGGAAGTAGGTACGTACCTTGTTTTATGTGTAATTCTTAGCGCATATTTTAAAATATTTTAGTGAATATTATAGTAAATAATAAATAATAATTATGCAATATCTTTCTTTTGACATTAATAATAATATTTAAGGACAATTAGAGTATAAAATTGATATTTAATTGACTTTTTTTTATAGTGTGATTAAAAGTTGTCAATTTGTAACAAAAATTGACATTCTGTATTTTAAATTAGAAATTAACGTAACAATTTCGATTCCACAGCACACAGTAAATCTATTTCATTTAAACTACATTACTTATATGAGTGATTAAAAAAGACATTTATAGATAATAAGACAATTTTATATAGTAGACATCATTATTAACAATTTTATATTTAATAGACATAAGACAATTTTATACGCGTCATTTACAGACGTCATTGTCTGTAAATGACGCGTATAAAATTGAAAGAAATTTATCTTAACTCTGTTCTGAACAATTATATCTTAAATAAATTCTTGATTTATTTTTATTTTTTATTATATTAATATAGAATTGCAAATTGCCTTATAAAACAATTTAAGAATTTTTCCTCATAAATTTATTTATCCTTTAATTTTTTAATACGCTTTAAATAATCACATCGTTTATAATCTTATCGTGAATTTTATTTATTATATTTTTTGTAATCTTATGAAAATTTGAAAAAGTGATTATCTGTGCAGTTAATTTAAAAAAATTGTTAACAAATCATTCTCTCTTGAGTTTTACTACATCTAATCTCAGCAGGTCGCAAATGACGATGTACCGCGAGAAGCGCACGAAAAATTGCGCGCACGCGCTTTCTCCATTCCCCTCCGCATGCGGATTTAGGAAATGTAGGTCTAGCCTTTTATACTTTCTTCGTGGCAGTCTACTTTCCTCACGCGGGGCTGAAATCACCCGCTCGTCTTCGTCAGTCCGAGCGTCATCGTCTCTCGGAGAGTATCGCTTCGTAAGAGATTTTCGCAAGTCAGATTTAAAACTCTTCTAAAGTATCCTATCTTGTAGCAAGATATCTCGGTTATTTTTTCACGCGGTTTTCGTGCGATAAAATAAGCTGATAATGTTTACTTTATTCGTTAATCTGTGCGCTATTTATAAATTCCATTCTTTTTTTAAATTATATTTTTTTCAAATATAAATATTAGTTAGGAATTAAAATAATTTATAATAGAACGTGTTATTGTGATTTAAAAAATTGTGATTTTTAACAACAATTTCTGGTTTGTTCTCTCCTTGTATTTATTTGTGCTTTTGCTGTGAGTTTCTTGCTCCCTAACGCTTGAAGGGTTTCGCAACCCGTTTAACTGCCCTACAGCAACGTGGATTAGAAAGTGGAAATCTTTATTCTATTACAACTCATATTTTTGTGGTAAAATTAAAATAAAAATTTGATTCTTTTTATTATATTGTCGATTATAATTATTACAAATGTATGACTACACATGTCATAATTTTATAGTAATAAATACAGATCAGATAGATATAAAATAAAAACTACTTAAAAAATATTATAAATAATAAGATATTGTCCACGATATTTTTAAATATACTAAAATATCGCAAAAAGTGAATATACATACTAAAATTATCATAAAATTAAAATAATCTCATATCAGAAATATCTTGAGCACTTTATTGTGTATCTATTTTTTATAGAAATATAGAAATTTGTGCTGTTGTAACAAACAGATTTTAATGTACGTTTTATTTTTTTATAGTTCCTCTTATTTTATCATATAGCTAATCGTTGCGATTTACCAGGTATTCGCCAATTACTAGGCATTTATTCCTGCATTAGTCATTATTCTGCTTACGTCAAAATATATCATAGTATCACTCATTGTTTTACGACAGCGTTTCCTTTAGTACTATTAACGCTACGTTTGCAAAACATTCAACGTTCTTCATTTGAAAAATAAATATTTGATACATATGAGTTTTATCTTCGATATACTATCAACAAGTTTAGAATTTAATAATCAAAGTTGATCAAATAGAGATTATTTTTCTGCAGGTGTATTATATTGGTTATCCGAATTTTTATTTCTAATTTTTTTAATTTTCTTAATCAACTCTATCTTTTTTTTGTGAAATAGAATAAGGTAAAATTATAAATTAAATTGTAACGTAAATGATGTGTATAAGTATATATTTGTACAATATCATCTACAATATACTTATGCACATAATAAATATATGAAGCTTATAGATTTTTAATATGTATTCTAACATAGATTATAAGATGATTTATGGATGTGACTTATTTTTATAAATTATCTTTTTGCAGAACAACTTCTTAATACGAATCGAAAATGTCTGACATTGAAGGCGATGACGAGGTAAATATTTTTTTTTTAAATAAAGATATATATATAATATTTTATATCTTTATGATATGTCATTTTAGACTTTTATGAAGGCAATATAAATAAAATTTATATACATTTGCATTTTACATAATTATATTGTGTCTAATATTCATATGATTTTTATTTTTCAGTTTCAAGATGCTCAGGAATCTTTACCACAGTACGTATATGCATATATATGCACAATTTGCTTTGTGTTATAATAGTTTTTTTATCTTAGAGATTTTTTATTTAAGCGACAAATTATTTCAGACTGGCTTCTATGGACTTGGATACTTCGATAATGGAAGCGAAAAAGGCGATTCATTGTTTTTTCAACAATGATTTCGAACAGGCAAAGAAAATTTTGGAACCGTGGGCGGATAGTAGCATGTACCATTCTCTGGGGACTAGCGTATTCGCATTTCTAGAAGCAATTCTTACATTTGAACAGGTACAAATTATTTATTACCTTCCTCTTGTTACGCTCAAGCCACTTTTCATTTAGTTGACTTAGAACCGCGTAAAATTTCTTTCTTTAACAATATATTGTGTGCAATACGTAGAAACATGTTGAGAAGGCGTCGGAAGCACTGAAGCAATGCATGAGCGTATGCTCCAAACATCGAAAACACACCACTATTACGCAGAACATTGGAAAAATGGTCAAAAAAATCAACTATGACGCTTATACAAATGGTAATATATTATATATGCGCACACGATCTGCATGCAAAGTTTGCTTATGGCTTTGTGTTTATCTAACGAATATTGAACAAAAAACCACATGTTTAATAATATTTCTTTCAATAATAAGAAACTTTAATAACAAGCTTCAATGAAACAACGTCAATAAGCTTCATTCAAAAACTTTATAAAAGTTGCAACGTGTGATATATAATGACTAATCTTGAAACGTTTAATAATTTGAAATGCTAATGTCATTCTTGGTACTATAAACTTTTTCTTATCTAACAGTACAGTACGACTAGAAATTATTGCCAAGATATGAATTTTAAAGTGTGATTACGTAATAATTAATTTAGATGCAATTAGATATCTAAAGTAGCCTGTACAACATAGTGCATGAAAAAAATGATGAAAAATTAATCTTCCAGTGGAAGTGCATGCGGAACTCTGTTATGCCGAGTCACTCCTCTTAAAATCGATGCTCACGTTCATAGAGGATGAAACTCTGGTCAGCTTTGTGAAGGCAGGACTGAAAATTCGTACCTGTTTTCTGTCGTATAAGTAAATAAATCACATTGCGCGGACTCGTGGATCCTCGATTTTTTCAATAATACGTGGCTGTTATTTTTTTCAGGGAATGTATGACAATCTTAAACAATCGTAAGTGGGGAAACGACATTCGCAAGGTACATTTCGAGAGCGGCGTTCGTATGGGCATTGGCACATTCAATTTGGTACATAGTACAATTGCTTTTATTGCGATAAGAGAGCATTATCTGATAGCAAATATTTATTAATGATTATCTTCTTTTAGATGATCTCGTTGTTACCAGCGCGGATTATTAAATTATTGGAGTTTATTGGATTCTCAGGCGATAAGGTGACTAGAATCATTTTGTAGCGATATACAATTTTGTTTATTAATTCAATTGTTATCAACAGGAATACGGCCTAGCGGAATTGAAGTCCGGCTACGATGAGAGGAGGGGCTTACGACAGATTCTATGTGTGATGACCTTATTGTCATATAATTTAATCGTCACTTTTGTATTGAGTCACTCTGACGGAGATCTGGAATGGTGCGAACAGGTTTTGGAGCAAGAGTTGAGCCTTTATCCAAACGGTGTGTGGTTCCTATTTTTCAAGGGAAGACTAGAACTCACGAGGGGGAACTTTGAGAAGTGTATAGACTGGTATATCAAATCATGGAAGAGTCAGAATGTATGGCCGCAGTTCCATCATCTTTGTTACTGGGAGTTGATGTGGGCACACTGCTCGATGCAACAATGGAACAAGGCGATCACATACGCTACGATGTTGGCGAACGAGTCCAACTGGTCGCGCACCATTTATCTGTACCAGAAAGCCGCGATCTTGATTATGCAAAAACCGGCATCGTCGAGCGAGGAGAAGCAGCTGATCGACAATTTGATGATGCAAGCGCCGACCTACAAACAACGTATCGCCGGTAAATCGTTGCCAATGGAGAAATATGTAATCAAGAAAACGGAGCGTTACTTTGCGCAAAAGAAAAATTTAGTCGTGCCTATATTCGAGCTTATGTACGTGTGGAATGTGTTTAGGATAATAGGCAAACGGCAAGATTTGATAATGAATATATTCAAAAGAATAGAGGAGGAAGAGAAAGAACTCCAAACAGCACCGTAAGTCTTTAAATAATTCTAATGTTTATTCTAATGTTTATGATAAATAGCTTAAAATGATCAAAAAAACGATAAAGTAAGGAATAAATAATAAAAGATTAAAGGTGATTAAATATATAAGAAAAAGTAATTTTATGCTTATATTTGAAATAAAAGTGCAAAATATGACGAATAATTCTATAAATCTTTTTTTCTTGTATACGAGATGCTTTATTTACATTTTAACAGTCGTAGAATAAATAATGTGCAAAAAATTCTTTGAATAAAAGATGTAAGGAAAAAAGTTTTCTACATATGACAAACATGTCAAGGTCTCTTTAAACGCTCATAATATGATCTAAAGTTTTTCTTTTAAGCTTGAAGTAGAAAAAAATTAATTTATTGTGGCCTGATTGAATCAGTCGTTAAAGAATCATGATAATTTTTTGTACGTATAATAAAGATGTGTATATTTGTATAGGAAAAGTGAATATCATGCAGACAATGAAGCGCTCCTGTTGCTATTGAAAGGTGCTTGTCTGAGGCAAATGCAGCATCCTTTGCAATCAGAAGAGTGTTTGCGACGCGTTTTACAACTGGAAAAATCCGTCAAGCAAGATACATATTTATTTCCTTACGCTACTGTTGAATTGGCGTTATTGGCTCAAGATCAGGGTGACACTCAATTGGCTATAGGCTTTCTGGAAGACGCTAAGTAAGTATGAGATTTCATATTAGAATATTTAATCTAAAATTTTGGATAACATTATAAATTTGCCAGTGTTTATAAAATTAGTTAAATTAAATTAAATTTGTATTTAAATTCCAGGAAAAATTATACAGGCTATCTATTGGAGTCCAGATTACACTTCAGAATACATTCGGATATGATGATATTGACTGGTAAAAAGACCAATAATCATATGACAAAGAAATATGAAAATCGACAACTCGAAGCGAACATTACTGCCAACAATAGTGTCATTATTCCGGGTCCAAGCGTGGACGAGTCTATTGAAATTAAGCTATAGAAATTTTGTATAAAGCAGTTAATACAAAAATTCACTTAATTTTTAATAAGTTCTTTTGTATCTTCCTAGGCAATGAATATATCTCGTACATATTACATATTGTATATTACAAATGATGGCTGACTTGCGAGCTTATCGTTCTGTAATTTTCCTCTAAATTTATGAAGGGCCTCGCAAAATTTCATCTCACTGTCTATAGGTTTCTAAAGTATCAGTGGAGATTTTTAAGATTCTTAGACATGGTTTCTCAGACAACACGCAAATCTTAAAGACATTCAAAAGACGTCATTTTTTTTTTAACATCTTTTGGACGTCTTTCAGATGTCTTTCAGATTTACGTGTTGTCTGGGTTGTAGCACTGGATATCAATATATAAATTATTTTTCTCTACGAGCAGAGATCAGCGAGGTAATGTGAAAGTGATATTTTGTAGGAATTATAATGTTAACATACATAAAATTATCTCTGTGAGAAAAATAAAAAAAGTGTAGTATATATGTCTCGCGGGATTTCGGGACTTTACACGATACTGTCGGACATATATTTTGTAGCGATTAATATTATATAATATATTATATATAAATTATTTTCCTTTACAAAAAAAAATCAACGAGAGAGAGAGAAAAAAAAGAGGGAGAGAGAGAGCCTCTAGTGTGAACTGTGATCATTCTAAAGTAATTGATAAAACATTATTATAAATAATGATGTTATATTATATGAGCTTGTAAATATGCAAAAACGATTAAAGATCGTGTAAAGGAAAGTATAATCAAATAAATTAAAGGTGACATTATTCTTTTAACAAATAATAAAATCAAAAAAAGATAGAGAATCAGCTAAATCTCTATTAATTTTAACTAATGTTTATTAGAATGGTCTTCAAATATTTATTGTAGTTTGTTTTTGTTTTATTTTTGTTTCAACTATTATCTCTTGTTTAATTATTGGCTGGTTTATGCTTCGGTCTTAATCTTAATCTTAGTCTTAGTCTTAACTTAATCTTAAGGACTCGTTTATGCTTCCCTGGAAATTCGGACTACGCATGTGCAAATGTAACAAAACCTAACCTAACCTAACCACAAATTGTAATAGAAAAACTATAAAAACACTCCTACACAGTTTTTGTTCTTTCAATTTAAGAGGTTAGATTCTACATACTAACTTACCACTTAAATTTAGCGCTTCTCCAATAGCGTTCCAACTATTCTTCACCACTAATTTATTTTTATAATTTGGATTTTTTTTATTCCAAACAACATCGAATTGTTGGACACATTCAATTAAATCAGCATCACTCATTTTCGTATTTTACAAGAATCGAAAACCATTATTTCGCGCGGTTTCGTGCTGCGTCGGACGTCAGACTTACCTCATTGGCCCGGCCTTAGGACATTAGGGACTAAAGTTAAAAGATGGGATCTTTCCAAGATTAAGATTAAGACTAAGATTAAGACTAGGGAAGTATAAACGCCCTTATGGCATTCTACGTTATCAACTCTTAAGATTAAGATTAAGGGCGGTATTCATAGTCCGTTCTTATATTCAAAATCGTCTTAAGCACGGACTTATATTCGCTCTCTTTGTCACACATAGATTGTGTCTGACAAAGAGAGCGAATATAAGTTTGTACTTAAAACGATCTTGAATATAAGAACGGACTATGAATACCGGCCTAAGACCGAAGCATAAACCGGCCATATATTCTCTTAATACTTTGTTAATTTTTCAAAAGTGTAATAAGTGTAATAAGTTTAAATTTTAGCAGAGATTCAAAGACTATTTAGAGATTAAATTTACTTAGCAAAAGGTCATAAATTTGCTTCTTGAAAAATTGTTGAATTTATTAAATTTGGAGAATATATTTTTATAAGAAATAGTACGATCTGAAATTGAATTTTGTGAGTGTAGAATTCGATAAAAATAGCAAGCAGCAGGCATATGTAGCGATAGCGCGTATAAATATTTGCATTTTACATCCTAATGCCTTATGCTATTTTTAGATAGCATTAACTGCCTGCTATCAAATTTATTGAATCATATGTTCAATACCAATCAGCGCAAAATTTGAATTCAATTTTAGTTTGTATCATTTGTAGAAATATATTATTCCTATATTAATTGTAAATAACAATATATATTAATGGTAAATAACAATTTACCATTTCGTCCTTTAACAATTTTTGAATTATATTTTTTAAAGTTTTTGTAGAATAAACTCGATTGTGGCATCGCTGTATTGGTTTTTTTAGCAGTAATTTTAAGATTCTTTTATAAAATCTTTATAAAAGTTATAATTTAAAGTTAAGAAATGTAGAAAAAATTGTAATAATTTAAGCACACATACTTGTTAATGTTTTTTTTTAAATTTAAATAAAAGATTTATTAAAAGAAATCTTTGAATCATAAAATGATTACATACTACCCAGATAGCACAGTGAATTCGCAAAGTATTCTTCAAGTTTTCTTCTTTTCTGAATTGTAATTCTTTAAGAATTCATAGAAGAATACTATAAGAATGGTTTAAAAAGTTACATGCACCATGATTGGAATTCTTGAAAATTTCTTAGAGTATTCATATAGTATTCTTCTATACCAACAGATTTATGCTTTATGAATTCAAAAAGAATAGTTTTAGAATAGATAAAGGATTATTTTATGAATTCAAAAGAAATAGTTTTAGAATTGAAAAAGGATTACTTTTTTGAAAGAATTGTAGATAGGGAAAAGTAAATATAAGATTATTGCTTTAAAAAAATTACTTTATTTATATACTTAAAAAAAAATACATATAAGTAATATGCATGTTGTTTAAAAAACAAACATATAATGATAAACACACATATACGTATAAAAATAATATAAACATAATTATCTATTTATAATATAATACATATAAATTGTAATATGTATTTATTATTTATAATAAATAAAAGGATTTTCCATTGGACACTTTTCAATAATTTGTTTTTCATTTGAGATTTTATCCATATTAATTTCTTTTTCAAAGTTATAATTTTTACAACTAGTTAATTCGTCGATACTTTGACGTAAACGTCTATTTCGTTGCCATCTCGATAATTCAGTGAATGGTTTCACTCGACGTTTCATTTTTATTTGCAAAAATATGTACAATAATAGAAGTACTTATCTCTATTTTTTGTACTCTTTTTTTTGTACTCTATGATATTGCTTTGTTTTTAATTTAAGAGAGTTTGATAAATCTGTAAAAAATAATATATATGAAATTATATAACATTATAATCGAGACATAGAGAAAGAAAGGAATACGAAATTCAATAAATCATAGAATTATATATAGATTATTAAATTCATTGTTCATTATAGATTATTTATTATTGTTAATAGGAAGCCACTACAGATGACCTGATCTTTCAAATAAAATGAAATTATATAAAAAATAATGCGAGCTTGTTTGGAAATTCGTTACATGTCGTGAAACGTCGGAGCTTTATTCAAATTATGTTGGTCAATCTCAAAAATATCAACATATTTTCAAGGCTTTGACGTTTCACATGTAACAAATTTTCGAAAGCTTGCATTATTTTTCATGTAACTTTTATTTGTATAAACACTGAGGATGGTCGTAAAGACGAGCCGAAACGTTTGTTTTGTAAAATTCAACAATTAATAATTATATGAGCAATTGAGAATTATATTAGCTCGGGCTTATTCAGCTTTCTTTCCTTTTCATTTGTTAACAAAAAAAAGTTTTATAAAATTAATGTATTTCGACGACGTGTATATATGTAATAAAACAATGAAAATAAAAATTCTTACTGCACGCAATTATTTTAAGGTTATATAGTATAATAATTCAACCGTACTTACATTCAATATAAATTGTCCGTTTTTATATATTGCAGTGGCACAGAACATACAAACGTGACTGCTCGGTAGAACACACTATACCACACTATACGAAATGAATCGGAAGAAGCATTTTGCGCTTTACACATGTAAAATGTAAGAAACGTTTTTCGCTTGTACTCGCGGAGGTCGCACGCAGTGATGCGATCTTTCCCACAGCGGTCCCGACTCGGCTGTGCTCGGCTGCCTCACACAACCTTACAGAAGCGCTACGTCACGTATCCGTGTGCACACAGATACGTGACGTAGCGCTTCTGTAAAGTTGTGTGAGGCAGCCGAGCACAGCCGAGCCGGGACCGCTGTGGGAAAGATCGCATCACTGTCGCACAGTAACAAATGATCTAATAGCTCCATCTGGTCGAAATCAAAATAAATAATATACTTCCTCATGAATTCTCGAAGTATTCAAAATACTGAATCGCAAAGTATTCATTATAAGGAATTCTTGGGGAATATTTCAAGACAACTAATTGCAGTTAATTCTTTTAGAATTCTTCAGGTATTCATTTTTCTAATTCTGTATGACTTCTTTAAAATGAATTCTTTATGAACTTCTATTCATCTCTGTGCTATCTGGGTACATTCTGGTTGCATACTAAACAAATCATTGGGCTTGTTCGTTTTAGCTACACTGGGGCTGCTCTGGTTCTGCTCTACACAGGATAATACAGGACAGATAAATAGTTTGTCCTGTATTATCTTGTTTAGAGCAGACCCAGAGCTGCCCCAGTGCAGCTAAAACGAACAAGCCCATTGTTTCATTAAAAATATTTATTTTATTATTTATAATAATATAGAAATGTACTTATAACTAAGATCTTACTTTTTGCTGCAAATTCATAATGTATATAACTTTGATCATTTCATTATTATTTTTTTAATATTTTTAAATTTATAATATATAATATTGTTCTTATTTGACAGTAAAATATTTGCACAATATATAACATATAAAAAAATATAACTTATTTTCAAACAAATAAAATTATATATTTTTTGTTAGTAGTGAAATGTTAGAATTATTATAGAAGTTTAGACATTTGAATCTTGATTAAATCTTGAGTCAATTATTCAAAACATTAAATTTTTATTACATAAAATTTTTATTTGTATCATAATATTATAACAATATTAATTTGCCGTAAAAATCAACCCATTTATTAGTTTATCAAACAATTTACCCAGACAACACGTTTTTTTTTACGCTTTTGTATGCCTTTCAGATGCCTGTAAGATTTCCGTGTTGTCTTGTAGCGTTTTCGATTATACAGGATTTGAACGACCCAGGGTTGGTTAATGACGTCATTGCAACCTCTCCACCAATGAAAGACTTGCATTTATAGTAAAATAGTGATTGATCAACCCTGGGTCGTTCAAATCCTGTATAATCGAAAACGCTATTGGTTACATTTTAAACGCACTTATCTTATAATAATATATATTCCGTTCATATTTACCGTTTAATTATATATTTTTCTTTACTTAAAGTCGTGATTTTCTAATTTTATATTTTATTGTACTGTTATAAGATAAAAATATTTATTTATTATTACGTTATTACTCATTTTTATTGTCAAAAAAAAGTGTAACACTCTAGCCATCTGTACTTATTTTGTCAAATACAGACCTTTATTAAGGCCTGTGTCCACGATCCGAGAACTCGGTCCGAATTCTAGTTTCGAGAAAAAGTTACTAGAACTCGGACCGTGGAAACAGTCAACTTGGATGAAAATCTCGAATATAAAAGTCGTACGAAAAAATGCATCGCGTCCCATTTTTTGGTGACAGTTACTAAATTTATGCATACAGAAAATATTTATTTTAGTAAAAGTAAGTAACAAATAATATAAATGTCTATTACTAAATAATAATATAATTAAAAATTATAAAATTCTGTCAATATGGAATAATAAATTGAATTTATTATATATTTTACTTTGTATGAAGATGCATCAGTAAAGAATATTTATTATAAATTGAATTTTAAAATAATGAAAAAAAGAAATTTTTAATCTTTGACATAATGTATTGCAATTTACATGTATTCAATAATCATATCCTAGCAAACACAAACAATAAAAGTATTACAAATAAATAATACTATAACTACTTTAGTTAATAATTTCTCCCTCAATAACATAACTAATATAACATTTTGTACATTACAGTTACATTGTTGGGTGGGAAATTATAACAATTATATATATATTATTGTTTTTACTTTGTGTTTTCTTAAAATTAGACATTTGAAAGAATAATCATGTTTTTGTTTATAGGTAACAATGGATAACAGAGAGAACGTCAAAACATTAGTAATGTTATACGAGCAACATCCTTGTCTGTATGTTACCAAGTCTGCTGAATATCATAATCGAAATAAACGTGATCAAGCACTGCGAACAATATGTCGCAATTACGAAGAAATAACAAAACTGCCAATAACAGTTGATGCAGTAAAGAAAAAAATTAATAATTTGCGATCTCAGTACTTAGAGCAAATTAATAAAATTCGTCAGTCAAAAGTGAGCGGGGCTTCGGCTGATGAAGTGTACAAACCCACCTGGTGGTTATTTGACGATATGTCATTTCTGAGTGTTCATATAGCAGCTAGATCAGGAGAATCTTCACTGATAGTAATTACAAAAAATATTATATTGTCATTTGAAGAATTATTATATTAAATTACAATTTTTAAAATCTTATGTATAATTAATTCACAGCATAAAAGTCAACCCAATATATCAGACAGTACAAACGTGCTAAATATAATTAATGATTCATCAGTGGAAGATTTACAATATGTAGATATGTGTGATCCTTATCAAAAACAATAATGGTAATATAAGTTACATTAATTTTTTTTAGAAATAAATAACATTTGTAATTACTTTAAAAATTAATTTTTTTATTTATAGCTATTACAGCCGACTGCAAAAATCGGCGCTCACCTACTTCCTCGATAATATCCACTTTAAGTAGTGCATCATCAAGTGGTACACAACGTAAGAAAAAAAAGAGAGAAGCTTCGCCAGAAACATCAAGTGCGAGAACAGATTTTTGGAAGACTGCATCTCAAGCATTAATAAATATATCTAATGATGATGATGACAATGTTCAGGATGGAATGCGTCACTGGACCTTATATTTGGAAAGTGAATTACGTAAGAAAGACAGAAAACGATTGAAGCGATTACAAAGAAAGATTATCGAATTAGTAGATGATGAAGACAGTGCATAAGAAAGACGCCTACCATGTTTGTATCAACTAATACATAGGGTTGATTTGTTACTTTCAAAATTACATTTAAAAGTAAATAGTACATTTTTGTTTTGTTGCAATAATACGTATAATTTTTAATTGTAATAGTGATACGTATAATTTTTAATTGTAATAGAGATACGTATAATTTTTAATAGTAATAGAGAAACATATAATTTTTTATGCCAAAGAGTTATGATGATATTATTTATGTTTTGTGATATTATATCTTATTACTTTGTTTAAAAATTAATAACATTTAATATATAAGAATAAGATTATAAAGACTGAGAGAATATAAGATAAATATAATATAATATAATATATTAAAGAATATTATATTAAAATATATAAAGCGTTACCGCGTGGGCACAGGAACCAATATATTATAACTACATGCTCTGTTAAATTAAATAAAAATGTTTTAATTATATTTGAAATATATATATTTAATACAGTAAATTAGCAGAATTTATTTACAATGTATACAAAATTATCTTACATTTATATCTAAATAATTAATACATATACACTTTACGTAAATACACGCGCGCATGTGTGTATATATAAATTCTTAAACGAACTAAATCATATGCTCTTGCCATTCAACTGCTCCAACAGTATTAAAATATCGTTTAAATTCATCACGAATATGAATGGCATTTCTATTAGGTCTTATATTGATAATGTTCAAATTGCGCAGTTGTGCATTATCATTTCTCCATCCACCAGATGTTATTACATAATTTTGTACATTTTCAGTGTCTGTTGCTCCATATAAATATGCATCATTTTCGCTACTGATATAATTATGCAATGCACAACATGCGAGAGTAACAATTTGAACTGTATTAACTGGTAAATACATAGTTGACAAAAGAACACGAAACCTATTTGCTAATATTCCAAAACTGTTTTCAACAACTCGCCTTCCTCTACTCAGTCTATAATTAAATATTTGCTCATCATGTGTCAAATTTCGTGATGAGTATGGCTTTAATATATGTTTTTGTAGAGGAAAAGCATTATCAGCTAATAAAATATATGGCATACATTCACCCATGCCAGGCAAAGGCGCATCATCTGGTATATTAAGTACATTTTGTGGATCATTTAATAGTTTTGCGAAATTACTGTCACGATAAACTCCTCCATCACTTACTCTGCCATTAACGCCAACATTGACATATATGAATTGATAAAGAGCGTTAACTATTGCTAATAAAACAATGCTGTTGGTACCCTTATAGTTATAATACAATGATCCGTCTGTAAGTGGAACTTTGAATTCTATATGTCGCCCATCCATAGAGCCAATACAATTTGGAACATTCCAAAGTTGAAAATAATTATTTGCAATTTCTGTCCACTCTTCAATTGTACTTGGTGTCTGTAAAAATTAAGCGTTAAATATTTATTCTCGTCATTAATTTTAAAAGTTTATATCAATTATGTTACTAATATTTTACCTTTAAATAATCCTTTTGAAGAACTTCATAAATTACACGGCTTGTTTCAGGAATGATACGAGAAATCGTACACGTTGGTATTCTCATAGAATATTCTAAACTTCTATAAGCTTCACCGGTGGCTAAAAATCGTAGAGTGAGTGATAACCGATCTCTTGGTGAGATACATTCTCTCATGTTCGTATTTTGACGTTGTATAAATGGTGTCACCATTTCAACAAGCCGATCAAATAAATCCGTTCGCATTCTGAAGAATCTTTGGAAATAATCACTGTCTTCAAATCTCAGTTCTTCGTGCGCTAAATGAATTGTACCTCTTAAATCTTGACTTCTTCGAACTATCCACTTGCGTGTCCAAATCGATCGACGACGTTGTTGCTGTTTGACTTCTTTTTGTTCTAGTTCCTTTTGCTCAACGGCTTCGGTTAATAATGCAATAGTTATTAATTTTTTTAGTTTCCGTTTTTTATTGCTCATTTTTAAAAAAATATTTAAATCAATTGGATGGCACCAAGACTCAAAAACCTAAACAATTTAAAATACTTAATTAATTATATTATGCCAGTACAATTAGAAATAAAAACTTAATAATAAAATAAAAACTTACGGTTATAATTCAACATTTATATTCTTCCAAAAATATTTATAAGTTATGATCATATAATTTATAACCTGTTTTTTTAATTGTACACAAAAAAATGTTGGTACTCAATTAAAATTACGAGTCTAACTTTATGTAGTCGATTATAACACCATCTGCAGTCAATAGAGAACAAACATCTGGTGATAAAAGTTCTATCCGAGAAACCGGACCGAGTTCTCGGATCGTGGACACAGGCCTTTATAGAGCTCGGTTGTTTGAAGAGGTTATGTTAAAGACACATGCGTAGCACACAGCGTTGTAAGATGTATCTATCGAATATATAATTGTATATAATTTTGAAGCAAGAATTTATGATAAATACCACTTAATATTTCTCGACTGCACTTCTTTTAACAAGCAACAATAGCACGATGTCTTTACGTTTACGTAAGATTTTATTTTCTATTAATATTGTTTGTGTGTGCTCTTCAATTGTTACTAATGATTTACTCAATAGTGTATTGTGTGACTTAAAAATGTTGTCAAATTGATTTTATAAACTTTATGTACTCAAGTACTGTTAATTATAACTAATTTGATAAAAGTTGTAATAGTAACAATAAATAATTTTTTTATAAAACAGTTTATGATTGTAAGAAAGTATAATATATAGTAATATATATATATCTTTGCAGGTTTATTTTTGAGAAAAATACAAAAAACATATAGAACATTCAGTACTGCTGTTCAAGTAAAGGATGAGCAACCGAGTCAAGTGTGCTCCTTCCGCACAACTGAGAATAATCCAGTTAAACATAATGTGAACCATCTCGCCAGATTATACACAATACCAACAGACATTCAAGAGCAAATCTTTCTACATGGTGGTTTGACTCGTTCATTTATGAAACAAGTTATCACTTTTCAAGAGTGTTCAATATTGATTAGACAGCCGGCAGTTGAAATTATATCGTATCTCCATCAGGCTGATTATACAAGGCCTGTCAATAAATATGTGTTATGTATCCTTTTAAAAACAGAAAATGTAGTCATATTTTTTTTAAAGTTATAATTGTAAAATTTTATAAATATTTTTTATTATTTGAATTGTTTAGATTTATAGAATCATAAAATTTCTATAAATACTTAGTAAAAATATCTTAATGATATCGAATAGATGGAAAGCATGGGACAGGAAAAAGCATTTCGTTAGCTCACATATTACACTATGCTTTTATTGAGAAATATATACTTGTTCATATACATTGGGGTATGTGTTATTATTTTATATAAATAATACATATATTTTTTTATATTGGTGTTATAATTAGTAATTAATTACTGTTTATTTTTTAGCTCCACATTGGTTTAAAGACATGAAGGAAGTTGCAAATTCAATATTATCTCCAGGTTGTATAGATTTGCCTATTGATGCTGGATTATGGTTAAAGCACTTCAAAACTCAAAACTTACAATTACTTTCACAATTGGATGTATGTATATTTTAATATATTAGAATACATAACACATTTAGTAGATTAGAACTATAGAATGTACATTTTTTTTATTGCGATACATTGAAATTTTATTTTAAACAAAGAAATGATCTACAATTCTAGAATATAAGATTTCAATGTATCACAGTAAAGTTCTAAGCCAAATTCATGTCAAATGTGATATAAGATTCTAAAGCATAAAAATGAATAAAATGTATATTAATGGTAAAATTTACATTTTAATATCTTATATTATATTATTTGGTAGGCCCAAAACTTTATTGCAATGCATTGAAATCTTATATTTTAAAAAAAGAAATGGATTAGAATGTTAAAATGTACATTTTATTCATTTTTATGCCTTGTAATGTTATATTATAACATTTGTTAGGTTAGGTTACAGTTTTAGAAATTTCAATTTCTTTACTGTAATGCATTGAAATTTTATATTTTAAACAAAGAAATGGTCTAGAATTCTAGATTACAAGATTTCAATGCTTATAATAAGTCATTCTGCATTGGCAGCCCATTACATTCTTCAATAATAGACAAATAGAAAAGCCTTATTATTAATTTATCAATTTTAATTTATTATACATTTATTTTACAGCTTAAAACATCCAACAATTATACATGGAACCAACGTGAAACAACTTCACAAGGTACACCTATACTACAACTTGTAGAATTCGGCATAAATCGTGTAAAATATGCTTGTGGCGTGGTGGAAGCATTAATAAAGGAACTAAAGCTCGCTAGCACTGCGGGGAAGTGTAAAACAATAGTGGTAGTAGATGGATTCAATGCGTTCACTTCGACTTATACGCGTATCCGCGATGATAATAAAACGATGGTTCTACCTAAGCAAGTCTCATTGACGAAACCGTTTTACGATATCACAAAGGATGATTGGTGCAATGGAGCAGTCGTACTAACTGTAGATGAGAAAGCAAATAAGGTATGTCGTCACATATTTGTCATATAATTGAGCAATACTTTATGTGAATAAAATTATATTTTAATATGTCAATGTAATTAGAGAAAATATCGTTTATTTTTTTATTTTAGGAAAGACGAGAGTCCTATCTGCCCAGATATTTACTTGGTAAAGAAGGTTTTGAGCATTTAGATCCATTTTTACCTATTTTAGTTGATGATTACAATGTCACGGAATTTGATAGTATGATAGAGTACTATAAAGATCGCAAATGGATCAGAGACATAACATCCAGTCGTCAAAAGGAATTAGAATTACTCAGTAATAAAAATCCATTAGTCTTAATGGCACAATGTAAATTCTTGTAAAAAAAATTTTTGCGCATAGATATTTATAATAAAAACATAAAAATCTCAAGTTTTTAATTTTTAATCAAAGGTTATCGAGTTTAATAGGAAAATTTTTTTAGTCGAAGAAACACCAGGTTTTTGTATCATGACAATTTTATTAGCATAAAGAGCAATTATACATAAGTGTAATAATATATATTTTATAATGCACACTCAAAAGCTTTTTCTGGCTTTTTTTTCTCTATAATAGAATAATATATTAATTTTTATACAATAATATTAGTTTAATAATGCAGAGAATAATGCAGAGAAGTGTTATCGATAGTGTTAATTAAAAAGTTAGTGTTAATTAAAAACAGTTCAATATTAATGAAATTTTCCAAGATAAAATCATAGTATACGTATATAAAATGTGATTAATGAATAATAATTATAAATTCACCGGAACTATTAAGAACATCCACTATTAACCTACTATTAACCTACTATTAACCCTTTGCCTTTACCGTTTCATATATTATCTTAAACTAGCATCTATCAAAGTTTTGGCCTTGTTAATGATTGCGTGATACTGGTTGTAGTACGTCTAGCGCTTTGCCAATATCACCGTCTTTTGAAACCAAAAGATGGGTGAGCCATCCACTTTCATTGGAGAATCCCATCGCCATCATCGCTTCGACAGCGCGCTGGATCTTGGGATTCGGATGATAAAATTCTTTTCTTACTTCCGCAGGTAAGGATGGGTAAATATTCTGCTTTGGCGATTCTGTTTTCGATTCTGCTGAAGTTGCTACTGGCGCAGATGGTGTAGGATTCTGTATGATAAAGTATTCTAAATACATGATATACGTATACAATATAAAGATAATAAGATATTCTATTTCACTTTTGATTATCTACCATCTATATGATCATCTATATTACATATTAAATTATATTTCTTAATTATATCTTGATATACTTCAAGAAATATTTATATTAATTAATTTTTAAATTTGTTATACTTCTTAAGCATATCTTAATAATTCAACATATTCCTATTGTGTTCGATCAGAACGTACCTGTTTGGGCGTAGCTCCATTCAAAGAAGAAGTGGAAGATGCATGGCTATCGCAGCTTTCACGTTGCACCAATGTCCATTCTTCGGCTTCAGATGCTTGTTCAGCATTAGTTGCGACTGCTGCTGCTGTTGCTGCTACTTCCTTCGGTGCAGATGAAGTAGCAGAATTGTTGGTCACAGGGGCCTTCTCATCTGCAGTACCTACAACATCGTCACGCAATTTCTTTCCCTCGCCTGGGAATTTCTTAGCGGATTCCTCAGATGACGTAGACGCGCGATTTTCGGATTTTTGCCCATTAGATTTTGTTTGGGTATCATTATTAGGTTTATTTTTTGTGGAATCAATGTCAGTCATGGTGACATTGATGCCAAGCGGGTCTAGAAATTGAGAGATGTTGGAGATATTGTCCTCAAAGATCTTCATCAGCTGCGAGAAACTGTGCCTGCTCGCCTCCTGCTGTGTATCTTCTGTTGCTTCAGTAGCAGCCTCAGCAGACGGCTCTCTACGCTGCTCTCTGGTCCGTTTCTGCTCATGGAACTCGTCTAATGGATCAACATACATGTCCATTACAAAATTCACCAAAGGGTTTATAAAAAAGGGATCAAAGGGGCCAATTGTACCACCTGACATGTTGTACAGCGGACAGTTGCCTCGCTTGCTGCTTTTGTAAGGACACTTGCGCTCTTCGTCCTTGCTGTGCTGTGCTGCTTTCTTCAAAAATTTCCGCACATGATGAGCAAGACGGCGACCATGATAACTTGACCATTCAACTGGTTCCGTCATACGAACCATGTAATGTTCTGGATGATTACCGTGTGCCATGCACTCAGTGCATAGATCATAATCTGGACATTGCATACATTTAAAGCGAAAGCCGTGTATATCTTTATCACAAACATCGCATATTACACCAGGATGTAATATTTTCTCTATCTTTGACATGTCCATCGAGTCTCGTTCATACTGCAGTATAATGTAAAATTTATAAACATCATTCTTGATTGACATTTCTGTCAAAGCAATTTCCAGTTCCTCATTAGTCGATATTGTAATGGTCTCGTTCTCTTCATCTGTATATAAAAAAAAGTTTTGTTTTAAATCAAATTTTAATTATTATTTAGCATACAGAAAATATTTACTCTATTAGTTCATTTCTTGGTACAATAAGAAATGTTGCAAAAAATTTATAAAATAAATTTTGTAAAGTTGGTATTATATGTAAGAAATAATATAAATATGAAAATTTATCATATATATATTAATTACGGTAGTTTTCCACCAAAAGACACAAGCGACACAAAAGTATTATCTCTGTTGCTCATTGAATATCGAACAAAGACAAAGTGATACTTGTGTCGATTTGTGTCAACTTGTGTCCTTTGCTGGAAAACATACTATATTGTTTTCTAATTTTATTAATACTTGGTATTAGTATTAAATACTTGGTATTTATAAAATTAGAAATATAGCAAAACAGAATAAATAAAAATAATTTTTACAATAATTTTTTAATTATTTATATTTACTTTTGTTATATTCAGATATAAAATAATAAAAGCATAATAACATATTTACTAATACTCTTTCAGTCTTTTTTCTTTTATTAAAACTATTAATAATAGCAAGATTTATGCATATTAGCTTTCCAAAATTAAATTAAAAAATATGATACTGTCTCACACACAACTCAGAATAAAAATTTATTAAATAGAAAAAAGATTTTTTGAGTTCGAAATAAAAACTTTGTGTGGCATAAGTATTTCAAAGATTCTAAATTTGTCATTATAGTTAAAAAAATTTCAAGTAGCAAAAGATAACAAAAGTATTCGTAATAACATACAAATGCGATGAATTAATCGCTTATCTTCCCTTTACAAAAGACACTGATAAGCCATGTCAGCAGCTGGTATTAGTAAACTTGGTATGCTATCAAGATAAAAGCGAAAAAAAAAATTTACTAACCTTTCCAAGTGATGATGAAGTTTTTCCCTCGTAGATTCGGGAAAATGTTCCGCAGCTTTTCTTGCAAATACACAAAATTTGTCGCGACATCGGCATCAATACCAAATCTGCGCACTTCCGTGGGTGCCCACGAATCCTCGCCTACCAAATATACTTTGAAGCTGAACTTGGCCATTGTTGTTCTTTGTCTTCCACTTACAAATTCTTAAACGTCAAATTTCGTCTTTTATAATGAAAAAAATGTTAAAATCACGAAATATCTATACTCGTTACTCTCGACGCGTTCACGTCAAAGCGATCTTGCCGTTTGTTGTGTCAGTGTGAAAGTGCCTGCTTTTATATGGTCGATAGTCAGCTTATCCATCCGTCATGTCGGTTTGCTGCTATCCAATAGTCACTTCCGGCGCTTCATACGTTCATTGCGCGTTTCATTATTTCATCATTTTATGTTATATTAAATATTCTCCACTTTTGCGTTATTAATTTTTGTAATTCTTTTATTTTATTCATAATAAGATTAAAGAGCATCAATACACAAGATTTCGCCTCGGTATATGTTATTTTCGAGACGGGAAAGAAATTTATCTTTGCGGAGATTCAAACAAAGGAAGTTGGTGGCGCTGCGTCATTCTTCAATGAGGTTGCCTATTTTGACCGATAATACGTAACTGCGCTGCATGAGCACGATGATTCACGAGAAAATGACAGAATCGTTTAGAAACATTGCACCACGTAAGGTTACATCATAAAGCTTCGTATACTTTCTACAAACTTCTTGCAAATGATTTAAACAAATTTAGTAGTGTAAAATATCTTAATTGATTATTATTAAAGAAAAATATCATGACTCCTGACATTTTAAGATCTGTAAGAAATTGAATTAGTTCATTTCTATTTTTTTTTCTCTTTGGTAGAAATAAATTTTTAAATAATGATTAATAAATAATTTTTTGCACTATCCCTAAACAAAAAGAAAGAAGAAATTGAGAATAACGAATAAGAATATAAATATACGTACGATTATCACTGGAAGTATTAGATAATAAGAGTTAATTAAACTCAAGAATCAAATAAACTCTTCTAATGCTACAGTAATATTGAATAAAATAAATAAAGAAGTTAAAAGTTAAAATGTCAAAAATCAGAAAATTATATGAATTTATAATATTGCATATATAGCTTGGAAAAAATGTTTAAAATAGTCGTTAAAAATGATTATACTACTTCCAGTGTCAAACAGTGAAAATATGTATATTAGAAAATAGAATCCAGTTATATTATAGACACATCCAGCATATGTTTTTATTTGCTGCGGATTTGCAAACATTAAAAGTCTCGCAGAAGGCGCAGAGTAATCTAGAAATGTCGCAGACATAACAGTCTCGAAGCGTCTGGAAAGTAGTAGGGAAAAGTGCGTATTCATTCGCAACAGTTCTGTGACGTGGAGTCACGTTTTCTAGACCTGTTTGCACATGTGCGAGGAAAAAATTATTATTACATTTATGTAGTTTCATTCTATATATGCATTACACATTAAATATACAAATAGCAAGGCGGCGATAAGCTAACGATGAATACGACGTGCTTCATTTCGTGATTATCAAATGTGCTATCGTTTATGATTGAAATTATCGATGAAACGATATTGCATTTTTAACAAGAAATTCTATTCATGCATTTTTTCGAACTATTTGCAGAAACATGATGATAAAGAATTCTATTTTGCTTAATAGAAAATATTCATAAAAAGAATTTTATTATTAAATGTCACTGAGAGCATGTAATTACAGAAATTATCGCGATTAAATATAAAATTAAAAATTACAATTAAATATAATCTGGATATAACGTGTATGTAATTGCACATGTATTAATTTAATAAATTGCGATATTATTTGAAATAATAATTTGCGTAAGCAAAAAATGTTAAATACCGATATCAACAAAATTTGAGTTGTAATTAATTTTAATTAATATTAATAATCGTTATTTTCTCGTAGTTCATAAATTAACGGCATTAATTTGACTCTTTCTCATTTGATCAAACGAAATGCAAAACGTTCTAGAATCAACTAAGCCGGTCACGATTGTCACCGAGTCACTTATTGAAGCGGCAATCGTTACAAGACAAGCTTAATGATGACCACGTCTCTTCGGTCGCGTTGATGAATGAATCATCTCTTATGCAAACACTTCGAAAATAACCATATGTTGTTCCAGGAAGTAATCATATAAACAGAGATGACAGATGTATTGTATATGAATATAATATTCATTTGACATCATTTTATATATTTATTTTTATCGTGTTTTGAAGTTCTAAGGGCAATCCTTTATCCTTATATCTCATGGTTTATATATCACGTACGAAAAAAAAAAAATTATGTGTACATAATATTGTAATATAATTCGAGAAAATAATTATGCTACAATTTTTTACAACCGAGAAGAAAGCATGAAGGAAGAGACAGAGATATTATATTGCCTGTCAACCAAAAATATCAATAGCATTCGATAACATCCAGTCTGATAAATGCTTGTTTAAGATGAAATCAGCTCTTGTGGTCGCAATTTTCTAATGGAAGTGATATCGGTCAGTCATATATTTGCAAAATATACACTTGATACAATGTTATAAATTGAAATGTGCATTTTCTGCATGAACATGTCAGGGTCGGATGTGTATATTAGATCTCGAGATTTTGAAATTTGTCGATTGACATAAAATTGACGTAAAATTGGTTGCGTAACGGAGATCTCATTTCTGTTTGCGTTTATATCCATATGAGTGATTCACATAAAAATCAAATCCAAGAATTAATATTATTTTAATGCAATATTTTAAGATTATCTTCAACAATGTAATTTAAATATTTTTGGAATAGTTAATTAGAAATTTACTACAAACTAATTTACAGTGACGTAATAAAATTATTAAAAAAATTACATTGCGTGTGATAAGTTGCACTTATTTCTAAGTTTTGCAATTTGTTAATTATATATATAATATAAATATTTTTAATGATAAAAACCTTGTTTGTTAATAGTTAATAGTTAATAGTAGAGTTTAATAAAATAATAATCAAGAAAATTATTTCATGTTTGATTATTCATTTTTAAAAGTTCTGCGAATTTATTTTATTTGAAAGTGTCTGATATGTCCCTGCATTTGCCCTGCATTGGTCGATAAGCAAACATTTGCTCTGCTTAACAGAAATTTTAACCGTTTAGTTGGTCTTCTGCCTCTCGTGCTACAAACTCTTGTGCCATTCTCGCCCTCCTCTTACGCTGACGACATGAGATTACCGCTCTGTATGATGTATTCAATGCTGTTTTGTATTCTTCTAAGCTCAGCAGAAAGACACTTCAACATCAGCGTCTTCGTTGATGTGATATTGAGCATCCGGAGATTTTATTCCGCGGCGACCGTTATGTTTGCCCATCCCGGAGATGATTACAAGGATTATGGAGGTCAGTTTAAAACGATATATGTTATTATTGCATAGGTGTTTCGTAAATATTAATTTAATTAAATAAACGTTTGCAACATTCCAATATCTTCCAATAATTTTCCTTAAACTGACGAAGTAAAAGAAACAGCAGAACTATTGTAGATTTAATTTGTTTAGGCAAATTTTTAGAAAATGTATTTTTACTACAAAGTTAGTACAAAATATCAAGCTCATTAAGCTGCGATTCTCGTAGATTTGGAGATCACACACTTGGTGCATGCATGCTCCCGTAGGCTGAGCCAGCACTACGTGGTGACCGTGAATATGTTTTTCAAAAAGATGGAAAGATCGCTCAGATACCATAATCAAATAGTACAGCCCATCACCATCGTTATCATGCCTAACGTTGAGGCGTATCAGGAGTTTGCCGAAGTCACTAAAACTTATCCCATGTCCTTTCCTGTGTGGTTTGTGCTGTTTCTCTATCCAATTGCCAATGATACCCATAATTATTGTCTTGAGCCAATAGGTAATCCCTTCAACATAGCGTTCGACACGCAAATGCTGGTATTGTGTCATGACGAAGACATTCTGCGGGAATGGTACTCGGTCAAAGGCGAGACTGTTAAGACCTCTGAGATAGCAGTATGGGAAGATGACAAGGGCTTTGTTTCTCTGACGAACGTGTCTCTCTATGATCGAAGGAAGGATTTGGAAGGAGTTGTTTTGCGAGCCGTCGTGGTTAAGGTTCTCAACAAGATTTTCGAAGTGGTTTATTGGCATAAGAATAATTATATACTAAACATCTTATAATTAAGTCCACGTGTCAGAAGAAAATTTGATATTTGCATAAAATATTTTTACAAGCTTGCATTTGTACATATAATCAATTTCCGTCAATTCGTCATCAAATTTTATCAACTAATCTTTTCCAAGTTTCATTATATTACGAATAATATACATTAAAAATTATATATTTTCCAAAATTTATTTAATTATTATTATCAAAATTAATTCTCAATTTAATTCTTTGCTATTAATCCAATTAAGGATGTACCGATTTCATTGCCAAATATTGAGAACTATGTGGCCAATTTGTATGGAAAAGTGTTACAAGAGCTTCAGTATTCTCTTAACTTTACTCTGAAGATTGTTTCGGAATTGGATGACCACGGCACATATGATTTTGAAAATAACATTTGGTCCGGAGTGATGGGTGAAATTGTGTCGGGTCGCGCGGACTTCGCTATCGCTGATATGTCGATGACCAGTCTTCGAATAAAAGACGTCGACTTCACGCTGCCCTTGATAGTATCTAAAAATAGCTTGTTTATCAAAGAACCGGCGATTTGCGGTGTCAAGTGGCTTGGTTATTTCCAGGTAATTGCAATTAATATTAATTGCAATAAAATAAACGCATCTTGGGTTTATTTGTATATTTTATTATTCTTCAAAAATAAAATAAAATAAAATATTAAAAAAAAAATTTTTACTATAAATTACTTAATAATTTTTTAACTTGTATAATTGTAATAGGCTTTTAATTCACAAATTTGGATTGCACTTGTTATGATAATAGCAATTACACCGCTTTTATTGTCATATATGAAGTCTTACATGAAAACGGTTCGTGGAATTCGACAGATTGTCGATTTGATTTCTGATAATTTTCTTTGCATTTGGGGCATCTTCTGTCAGCAAGCACTTATAGGTATTATATTACTTATAGTTTATCTTATAGCTATAAATTGCAAATTTTAAGTATTATAAATATATTTATTTATAAAATTTTTATAAAATACTTTATAATTACTTTACTTTATTAAATACTTAAATTTTACTTTATTAATTACTTTATTAAATAACAAAATAAAATTATATAATTTTAATTATATTAAATAAAAAATTCAAAGATTTTGTTGATAAAATTAAAATTTAATTTTTGACTTTAGAGTTTCCGACGTCTTCGCCGCTACGTCTTGCGTATTTTACAATATTTTTAACAGCAGTGCTGATAATGGCTCATTACTCGGCAGCGTTAGTTTGCTTTCTAACGGCGTGCACTCGTGTTTTACCTTTTCGGACAATCGACGAATTTGTCAACGATGGTACTTATGAATTGATACTTCCACGCGGTAGTGCTGATTACGACGTAATCGCCGTAAGTTTGCTCAATAATTAAGAATTTCCGTTTTTTTTTACTTTTTCTTCTGACGATTTTTAGACGATTGAAGTTATAACTGATTGTACTTATACTTGAAATTACAATCATATTTAATTCTGCTACATTCTTGTTAATGTTGATACATATATTCAGCATTTATTTATGTATTACAAAGCATTTTTGCAATTGTTTTAGGCGTCAGAGGAAACTTTCTCAATGAGATTGATGAAATTAATGAAGGACGAATCGGAACTGCCAGTAACTTTAATCGATGGTTTCGTGCAAGTACGATTAAAATATTTGTATTTTTGCATCGAAGCATATTAAAATAAATAGGAAATCAATTTTAATAATGTAGCTAATATTGCTGTTAATTTTTTATTCGATAAAATTATTTCAATTATTTCAAATTATATTTTTTATTTTTAAGCGTACGATGCACGTAGCGAGATTATTTATTATTTATTGTTTCTTTAGGTATGCAATGAAAAAAATGTCGCTTATATGACGTTAAATGCTTTGAAGAAAAGTGTAGAGATGAGAATTCCGTGCAAACTGTCGGCTGTCGGTACCGAAAAAATAGACAACTTAGGGATAGTTCTGTCTAAAGGAAATCCATACACTGCTGTAATAAATTATCAGTGAGTACCATAAAAATGTTTAGTATATTTTCATACATATTTGTTACTGTCAAGTTTGTAATTATTGTTTATTACAGTTTACAAAAATTTTTGGATAATGGAATGATGATGCGTCTGAAAGATACGTCGTTTTTAATGGAGTCATTTGAAAGTAAGGCTTATGAACCGGTTCACGTGGCAGGCGTCGTTCCAATTTTGGCAATACTCTGTGGAGGCTTTGTCCTGTGTATTATTGTATTGTTCACAGAAAAAATTTATTATCGATATACAAAAAAAAAATTTGAATCGAAGGTCTTCTATTATTCGAAAAAACAATTGTTTATTAAAAAACGATAATCGAAATATTTTAAATTGGCAAATTCGTTTAATATAAATTTTTGCACTTGGAATTAGTGTAAAAACATCCTATATTTTTGTGTGTGCCTATTTGTGAATTTGCAACAAAGATTAAATAATATTGACGCTTGCATATCATCTTTTCTTAATCGCTGTATCACTTTTTAAAGTTTGAATTATTATAAATTATTTTTGCGACACCGTGTAAAATGCTAAATAAAATATAAAAATAAAATAAAGATTACAATATAGCGAATTGATTAAGTATTGTTTTAGTATAATATTATCCAAAAAAGCAAATGTTTAAAATCTGGTTTGTAGTTTTTATATTGTTTTTTATAAAAATACCTAATTAATATTTAATTTTTTTTTATATATTGTGAGTTATCACACTGTGCTAAATGTGATTAGGTAACCAGTAGCGATATATCGAACTATCGATATCAACAAGTTTTTTCTATATTTTTTTTCAAAATATCGCATTTTTATAAATATCGCACATCAGCTAAAAAAGTGACACAAATCGAAATTTTTCGAATTTTGTTTTATATGCGGATTGTGTTTTAAATACACGGTCTTCAATTAGGAAAAATTATACAAGTTGAATTCAAATATTTTCCGCGTAAATTCGCAATGTTTAACACTGCCGCAAATAATTAATTTTAAAATTATTGTTTAACCAAGCATAGACATATGAAATTATTTTCCGTAATATCAAGCTTGCTTCAGATAATTTATAATTTGCGACAGAATTTGAGATAAAAACTAATTCACAATATTATTGATAGCAATTATTATTAATCCAACGCAATTCTTCTTTCCTCTCTCTTGAACAATTTTTTTTTACTTGTGTCACTCTTGCGAATATGCGATATATTCTCTTCATAAGCTTAAATGTGTAAACTGATCTTTATGTGATAAACTAAAATACGTTGACATATTTAAAATAATGATATACGGGCAAGAAATGCTGATTGCGGAAGCTTGACGACAACTATAAACAATCAATAATTCATGATTTAGCAGATGATTTGCTGATAAGAAACGTATGTGTAATTTGTAATAATGAAACTGCACATTCACTATCCGGTAGTACACTTGTTCGCATCCTTAGATTCTCAAATCCGATAAATTCAAACGTTTGTGAGGATGCATCATTCAGTCGTGCATTTGCAACTTTGAATCGCGGAATTCTATTCTGTTCTTTAATTCATAAAAAAATTCCGTTTACGATGGCTATCTTAGTAGAAATTGGGAATTAAGGTGCCGATTTCTTTTCCTGATATTTTTTTCCGTTCTTATTCATTTATTTTAATTCTTACGAGAAAAATAATCTTTTTTTCTAAATTAATAATGAATGAATTAATTATAAATAATTAACTTTCTTCGCATCAAGTCACTTCAACTTTACGCCTCGGGATGAAACATATAATAGTACAATCGATTGCAATACTTTTTTTCACGTTGGCCGCTAAAGTGTTAACAGTAAGAATAGATACTAACAATTATTTCCGACTGATCAGTGATGTCCACAAATATTATCACACTTCATCTGTTATTTTCGTAAAATCGGACAGTTATCACGGTAAGTACTAAACTTCCGCTTTTCGCGCTTCCATGTCATTTGCATTTTATTATAACAAAGAATTTTATGCAAATTAACTATTTTTTACATATTATAATAATGTCATAGAATATACTTTTAGCGATTAGTACTAAAATAATCATTAAAAATATTAAATATTATCAATTCAAAGTTGAAATTATATTATACAGATTTAAACATGACGACATTGGTGCACACCTGGTCACGTGAGTTTTCACGACAGCGGGTCATGTCCGTGACCATTACCTTTTCGGATATGGTGAACGAGTACAATAGGTACCAAAAGACCATCGTAATGCCATTATTTGTCGTTCTTCTCGACACCAGAGAAGCCATGAGTGAATTTGCTAAAGCGACAAGGAATATAAAGCCTATTTCTTTTCCCACCTGGTTCGTGATGTTCCTTCAGCATCCTGGGAATCCGCTCGAGAAGTACTGCGAACATCCCACGGATAACGTATTCAACGTGGATTTCAGCACTCTCATGCTGGTACTGTGCTACGATCATCCGATCCTGGTCGAGTGGTACGCTATTCGTGATAATCACACCAGAACGTTCGAACTAGCCACGTGGACCGCTGATAAAGGTTTAATTTTGAGGACGCAGAAAAGCCTCTACGCTAGACGGAACAATATGTTTGGTGACGTTATGCGGGTGGCGTACGTGGATGTAAGCATATCTTCTTTCAATTTTATCATAGGCCATATTACTGTTAAAAATAAAAATAAATTATTATAAATAATGAATTTGTACAAAATTTATTGAAATAAAAATGTCATTTGATAATTTGTCGCAAAATCAATATTAGAATCTTATAATACTTTATAACTCATTAATCTCGTAATAAATTGACTTGATGATTCTATTGATAAATGACATTCAAAGGATTCACCGTTTTTCACGATGAGAAACGGCAAAATCAACGGATTTCTTGGACTGCTGATGGTAGAGCTTAGTAAAGTGATGAATTTTACAATGAAGATTCTGAATCCGGTAAAGGCGTACGGCAGCTGGAGTTATACACAGAATATATGGACCGGTGCAATCGGTCAACTGGTATTCGACGAGGCCGACATTGGCGTTTCTGAATTCACCATTACGTCTGGCAGATTAAATGTCGTCGATTTCACATTGCCGTTGATGCTCTCGCGAAATTGCCTCTATTTTAAAGAACCCAGCGGTTCCGATGTGCCATGGTCTGGATACTTCAAGGTAATCATGTTCAAGTTCTATAATATATAGATGTATCATAATTAAACTTTAGCGAAGAATTAAAAACTAAAAATAAAATTATTTATGATAATTTAATTATATTTTGAAAAAAATAGCTAGTTGAAGTTTGGAACGTTTTTGGAGCAATTTTTTAAAAATGATTTGTCCCATTTCTTCTTTTGCAAAAAAATTAGATATAAAATTTATAAATTTACAAAATGCGTAAAGATGCATGATGTTAACAAAGTTTAGATAATAACGTAAAAAGCTTTTTCTTTCTGAAATTATAAAAATGATTCACTAAATTATAGAAAATTGAATGCGATATATAAACTTTTCAGGCATTTAGCTCTGACATTTGGATAACGTTAGTGGTGATAATAATAACTGCTTCTATTCTATTAACTATTATAAAAGCAAAAGGATTCTCGATAAATGTAATATCAGAGAGTTATATTAATGTTTGGGGTATTTATTGCCAGCAGGGTTTGTCAGGTAACGCTTACATTAGAAATATTTACAATTAATACATATTGATATTGTGTGATATAAATTTTTCAAATTATTTGTACTATTATTTAATTTTAAATTTGTGTGTCAACACGAAATACATTTAATACTGAAATAACATATTTTTGCGAAATTCTAGAATTTCCTAATAAATCGTCAATGAGATTAGCTTTTTTCTCGATTCACATCTCATCGTTGATAATTATGGCTGCCTATTCTGCCTCGTTGATCAGCTTCCTGACGCTCACTACGACTAGCTTGCCTTTCTCCACTATGGAGAGTTACGTTAAGGATGGTTCTTATAAATTAATCGTTATGAGAAATAGCGCTGAATATGATATGCGCACGAGTACTGTGAGTTTACACATAATAAATGTGTAGTAAATTAGTTTTATTTTTATATTAAATTTAATTTAATTATGTTATAAAAGTTTGTAAAGAAGATGTGATATATTAATTGCAACAGAAATAATCTCAAATTATCATTATTTAAATTACAGTATCTCAAAGACCCCGTGTTTCGAAAAATGTACGATTTAATGGTGAAGAAAGAGCAATTGCCGTTAACATTATCAGATGGATTCAAACAAGTTAATAGTTTGGTTTATTTAATTAATTAATTTAACAATGTTAAGTTTCCTCAAGTTGTTTTATGTCAATTTTTGGGCAGCTATGCGGACAGAAGAAATATGCATTTTATACCACGGAAGTATTTAGAAACGCTTTAAACATTTATGTACCATGTAAAGTCCTGCAGATAGAGAGCGGAAAAAGTGATAGCTTGGCATTAGCTTTAAGGAAGGGAAATCCTTACATCGGTTTAATAAATTATTAGTAAGTTCATAAAATATATGTATATCTATAATTTATATTTACAATATATATGTACAAATTATATACGCTTATTTTATATATGCATTAAAAGTATTTTATTGCAAATTTTAAATACAAATGTATCGAATATCTTTTTATATTTTTCAGCTTGCAGCAATTTCAAGACAACGGTGTTATGAGAAAGTTGAGAGATGGATATCTCTTAAGGGACAATCCATCGGTGACTAGATACGACGCGGTCAATTTAAAGGATATAGCGTTGACTCTAACGGTAGTGACAGGTGGTATAATGCTGGCACTGTGTGTTTTAATCATCGAGAAAACGTATTATACTTTGACTTCTCGATTTAAAAATAGCAAATCTTTTGTTAATAATTCGAGTCTACGATTCGAAAAAACAAATAACAAAAATAATCTGAATAATATGAGACTAATCGGATATTTGCCATGAAATTATTAAAACCTCTCAAGTTTTCAACAAGTTTTAATGTATATTTCTAGAATGTTAATAAATCAAATAGAATGTTAATAAATCATTTAAGAGGATGCTGAAGTGACGGGCGAACTCCGACGCGAAAGCGCCATCATTTCGATGGTACTAAAAATGAAATGACATTATCGGCGCAGCCTACGGACCTATGCCGCGTAGGTCCGTGTGTACGCATTTGTTTGTAGTGGTGACTCACTACACTGACGTGTGGTCTGTGTACGTGTGTCATCGGAAGTTTGTAAACAAACGATGCTTGCGCTTGTTTCCTCGACTGAAATTTCGTCGCAAAGCTGCAATATAATGTCCGAGAAAACATAAGCGTATACAAGGTGTCAAATAAATACAAACTAAATATGACAAAATAATAAATAAAAAATATACATATAATACTATATATATCATTGAAGAAAAATGTCATATACTTTTCTTACTTTTATCCTTATGTAGTAAATACTAAATAACTAATTAATCAATTAATTAATATATACATATACACATATATTCAATAAATAGTTATCTTTATTTTGTATTTTATATGATAATGACTAAAATAATGAAAGTATATATTATTTCAGTTATATAAAATACAAAATAAAGATAACTATATTCAATATGTATATGTATGTATTCAATAATTAATTAACTTATTTATTTATTTTGTATTTGTTACATAAGAATAAAAATAGGAAAAGCATATAACATATTTTTCCAATTAGACATATAGTATTATACATACATTTTTCAAATAAAATATTTTATCATATCTAACTTATATCTATTAGACACCTTGTATAAGTCTATTTTGTCTCGTATGTACATCATTCAGCCATACGATAGAATTTCAATTGCGAGAAAAAGGTTAAATGACCTTATAAATTATCTGATAAAATATAAACAGACCACACGTGCAGTAAATTGCTAACTAAAATAAATACGTATTTCTTCAAATCTGTCAGCTGACGTTAGATCGCCTATGACAATATTTCTTAAAATCTGCCAGTTCACGAATAAATTGTCTTTAGCTCTCTTTTTTCTAAACTGTCAGCTGACGTTAGATCGCCTCTGACTATATTTATTAAAAATTGTCAGCTCACGATAGATCGCCTCTGACAATATTTCTTACAATTTGCCAGTTCACGAATAAATCGTCTTTAGCTCTCTTTTTTCTAAACTGTCAGCTGACGTTAGATCGTCTGTGACAATATTTATTTAAAATTGTCAGCTCACGATAGATCGCCTCTGACAATATTTCTTACAATTTGCCAGTTCACGAATAAATCGCCTTTAGCTCTCTTTCTTCTAAACTGTCAGCTGACGTTAGATCGCCTCTGATTATATTTATTTAAAATTGTCAGCTCACGAAAGATCTCCTCTGGCTTGTCTTATTCTATATTGCCAGTCCACGACAAAGCCGCCTCTGGCTTGAAGACAAGAATAAGAATTTTCTTCTAATGCCAGTCCACGAGAAAACCGCCTCTGGCTTGTCTTATTCTATATTGCCAGTCCACGAGAAAACCGCCTTTGGCTTGTCTTATTCTATATTGCCAGTCCACGAGGAAACCGCCTCTGGCTTGAAGACAAGAATAAGAATTTTCTAATGCCAGTCCACGAGAAAACCGCCTCTGGCTTGTCTTATTCTATATTGCCAGTCCATGAGAAAACCGCCTCTGGCTTGTCTTATTCTATATTGCCAGTCCACGAGGAAACCGCCTCTGGCTTGAAGACAAAAATAAGAATTTTCTAATGCCAGTCCACGAGAAAACCGCCTCTGGCTTGTCTTATTCTATATTGCCAGTCCACGAGGAAACCGCCTCTGGCTTGAAGACAAGAATAAGAGTTTTCTAATGCCAGTCCACGAGAAAACCGCCTCTGGCTTGTCTTATTATATATTGCCAGTCCACGAGGAAACCGCCTCTGGCTTGTCTTATTCTTTATTGTAAGATACTTTTATTACGTCATATGCTTTATGTATATATATATATATAATGTATATTATATGCTCCACATTATCTATATTTATATCAAAATATTTTTCTAAGAAATTGACATCATTTTGTATACTCTTTTTACAATAAATGTATATGATATATGCCATATTTTTTATTTCTAAAGCATGAAATATAAAGATATTTTTATTTTTTTGTGTCTATCATTTGTAAAAAAATTTTGATAAAAGAAACAACATTAATTTTGCGACTTGCAATAATCTGTTTCATTATATGCTTCTTTTAAATACTTACACTTAGCCTTATTTTATGTGATTAACTTGGTATTTAAAATACGTATCAAAATCGAAAATGTATTTCTATTACAGTAGAAACGAAACATTCTTGTCTTACAACAGAGAGAAATAACAAAATATAATATTGTCTAAAGTACAGTCCAATAAAAACTGTTAAAATTGAACATTTTATAAAACCACTGTGATTCATGAAAAATCAGAATTATTATTTCAAAAATATAGATATATTTCGACTGTGTGTTTTAAACTGCACTACACATTCAAAATTCACAGAATAAATTTATTTCTGCAAAGTTGTGTATAATGTCAGTGGAAAAGTGATTTATTTGTTATTACATATACATGATATTTTACCATTCCTTTCTGGTGTAAGACTACAATGTTTTTTTTCTACTGAACTAGAAATTAATTTTATATTTTGATGTGTATTTTAGATACCAAGGAAAACGCATAAAATAAGGCTAGTTGTAAGTATTTAAAAGAAGTATATATTGAAACAGATAATTGCAAGTCACAAAATTAATGTTTTTTTTATCAAGATTTTTTTACAAATGATACATACAAGAAACTAAAAATACCTTTATATATATTTCATGCTTTATAAATAAGTTATATGACATATACATTTATTATAAAAATATATACAATATACAAAATGATATTCATATAAATGATATACAATATACAAGATGATATAAAAAGTTAATTTTACATAGATACTTTGATGTGAATATACATAATATGGAGCACAGAATATACATAATATATACACATAAAGCACATGAATAAAAGTATTTTGTAGAAATTAGAATATGAATGTATGTAATTAAATAATATAAATGTTTGCAAAAATGTTGCAAAATTTATGTATAATACATACACTTTTTTATCCTTCAGAGTGCCTTCAACCCATTTTTTTCAGCCGGGTTTCGTAGCACATAACACAAACACACACACACGCACAACTAACACACACATAACTAACCTAAAAGATTCTGTATATGACAGATAGCACTGAGAACTGTATAGCGCCTCTATCCCAAAATCTCGGAACTAATCTATAGCTCTTTTTTACCTTATTCTTTCTATATTGCACACATGCTTTACATAAATCTGGAAAAGGGTGGCGTTTTGAAAATAAGTCTCTAAGCTCTATTTTTTTGGTTTTCCATTATTGTTTCATACGCTCTTCTTCGGCACATGGTCTTGTTTTGCAGATTGAAGCAGTATAATTTTGATATAAAAGATATAATTCTTTGAGGTGACATTGTCGGTAAATTTTCAAAAATTTTTTTTATTTTTTGGTTTAAATTTGACCAACTGCCGAAAGATTAGCATATGTACTTTATTTACACCAAAGGATTTGTAATTCTATTAAAGCAATAAAAAACGCCACCCTTTTTAGAAAATTGAAGTTTCGGTCGGTAACAATATGACTTCAGCATCCTCTTAAGTCATGCAAATGCAAATTTATTTTATATTATCACGGTGCTGATAGCTTTATAGAATTTAAATTGATTCCTACTATTACTATAATTAAATATAGATAGAAAATTAAATATGTACATATACAATATATATTCTTAACATGGAATGTTGATAATAAATATATATATTCCATGTTTAATATAAAACTTGCAATTAAATGTAATATTAAATGTGTGAAGGTGTCCATCTTCTTTTTGCTTTATTTTAAATAATTTTTTTTGTTATTTACTACTTTCTTATTTTATTTGAATTTATTTTTTATAATAAATTCCATAATTAATATTTCTGCCAAAATATTATATTTTCTATCATTTTTGGATAAAGAGTCTTTAAAAACTTGCTATTAAATTGCTTAACCGACATTATGATAGTTTGTACAAACCAATTCTCGTTAACTTCCATGATAATGCCAAATCATTTTCTTTCTCTCTCTCTTTTCTTTGTGATATTACAATGCCGGCATCAATAATACAAACGCATTCTTAATAAATGGTAACGCATGCGTTTTTCCACGTCATACATGTTCCGTTCGCAAAATCGCTTTCACCGTTAGTTCAGTAGCAGCAACAATTCTTTGCATTTGCAAACAAACAGATGTGAGAACGTGCAAATAGAACAAGCGTTAAATAACCGTGACATCTAAGTTCAGATATTAATGTTTTTCTTTTCTTAAAAAGAACACAGATTCTCTTTATCGATATTGTATTTATAAAAAAGAAATATATTTGTGAATTAGAAAATTAAGACTCAATTTAAACAATTTGAATTATAGATCAAGACTTAAGAGCCAAAGCTGACTGTTCGTGCTAAAATTATATTTATAATAACTTCAGATTGCATACGTTCTGGTTGCTTATGTTCCGATCGTATTCAGTGTGAAAAGGTTACAGCGATATCAAAGTCAATGTAATAAATAACGGGAAGCGCATTAGAAGCAAATATGCGAGTAACAATTAAAGTTCAAAAACAAAGCGATGCGCAGTTACTTTGATCACTTTTTGAGATGCCAATTGTTACAAAATATAATACATTTCTCTCTAAATATAAAAATTATATTTTATTATATTTATTTATAATTTTATTAGTTTTTATATTGTTGAACTGCGTTAAAAATGGGAACCAATTTTTTTACATAAACAATTATAAATTACATTTATTGTGCATGTAGATCGAATACAAGATAAACTTTGCCAAGCGGTAATTATAACAATATAATCACTTATCGTGTAAAAGTGAGTGATGAAAAGAATGTGGAAATAATTAAATTATTGATGGATAATTTTACTTTATTATCAAAAATATCTTGTTGTTTAAAAATAAGATTATTTTTGTAAACAGAATCTACCTGAGAGTACGTATTGCAAAGATTGTCATCCAGACGTCGTTTAAGAAGACGCGTACCGATACGCATAGCATTACAAAAAGCGATTTACATAAAAAGAAGGCAAGGTGGATTACATAATACCGATTATGCTTCTGGTTACACCACCAATGAAGACACATGATTAATAAGAAAAAGAAATAAATGCATGTGATCTGCGACCTTTAGTAAAATTCGCCCACGCGAATGCAGTGAAGCGTGCTCACTATCTCTAATTTACAAGAATATAAACGCCCTCCTGGTTTCATGCACGCGTTACAATCTCGTCAAATAGCGGCACGCACTCGAATGTGTTCTTTTATGTGAAAGCATGCGAAGTGTTCCTCCATGAATCACATTTCCTTCGTTATTATTTCTTCGATATCATATTTTTTTCAAACATCACCTATTTTACAGTTACATAAGAATTTAATAACAATAAGACAATTTTACGATCTAAATATTCAGAATATCGAATACAAAAAAATCTTAGATGCAAAAAGTTAATTTCGAAAAATTATATAATTTTATTCAAAATTGAAATATTTAAAGTTTAATAAGTTTAAAATTAATAAGTTTTCATTTATCACAGTTATAATAATATTACTAGGAAATGGAAATGCATCAGCATTTTTGCAACAAATATAGCCGATTTGATACGCACTCAGATAGCATAACCGGCAAGCGCAACGGATATGAGTGAGCACGCGCTATGTTTCCGCTTTCTGTTTGACCGAAAGTGACCCTTGTCTGATTAGAAAAAACTCGCACGCATGCATCAATATCTGGCTACGACATCAAATTGCCGACCGTCGTCGCGCAGCCACTTCATGTACATATATACATGAGTTGCTTTTACCGTTGCATCGAATGTTGCAGCGAAGATGTTGATTACGAAAATAAACGCGTCTTCGCAAATTTCGATTTTATCAGTGAGAAATTGAACAATGCGATGACTGCACACAATTGCAGCAAAAAGTGGTTCTTGAATTGCCGGATTATCTGGACTTTTGTGCAATAACTTAGGTGCAATGGATGCAATTGTGCGATAAGAAATAAGCAAATTGTTCTCGAATTTTTATATTTTTTTTGCAAAATGTATCAAAGCATATATAATTGGAAATAATTGATCAACATTCCGAAATTAGTTTTTCCATCATATATAATTGCATTCAATGTAAATAGACTATTTATCCTTATAAGACATTGTCGTCGATTGATAGATTTTAGAGGAAGCCACAGAAATTATATTATTACTTGAATAAGATTTGTGAATCCAATAAATCATCGTTCTCAATACTGAGACTGTGAAGTTCGAAATTGTTTAACCATATATTATTAAATATGAAAGCGTTTAATAGTATGATTACACCGCTATAGATAAACTGCACTCTAAATGTATTAATTTCTCCAACAAGCCAGATAATTTGATTAGTGGATCATAAATAATAGACGTAATCATATGTCGCTACACCACAAACAACTATTTCGCATTTTTGATCGAAACAAGAAATTGTTAAGTGTAGTAAATTAAATATTAATTTTATCCAATAATATTAAAAGTTTAATAATTTGATTAGTACTCGCATATTTTTCTTTAGTAAAAAAAAAAAAAATAAACGATCAACTGCTATTTAGAACACAAACTATATTATAATTTATCATAATTTTTGATTGATTAATACTTATTTCTATTAAATGTTTATTTGGATATTAGGTTCTCCATCAAAATTGTCACATTTGCCATAAACAACATAATGTTAATCGTTTACTCAGTATCAAAACTGAAAGAACTACTGACATATCACTTTATCAAAGTCATAATTACCATTGCAAAATGGTCGAGCGTAAAAGCATTTAATTGCCGTATCACATGATTGCCCAAAATAGGAGATCATCGAAATCCATTCTAGATGCATGCAAATTTTCTCATCTGGGAAAGACGAAATTCTTCTTGTTTAGTTACCCATTTCCTTATTATACTTTTCTTTCTATTTTATTTATACCTTTTAAATTTTTATTTTTTTGTAGTTTATTTTTAATTGATTATTTTTGTATTTAATGTGGAAATTATGTCATTTTTTATCATTTTTGTTGTTTTTAAATTTATCTCAGCATAGAATAAATCCATGTAAATCTTTGTTTCTTGTCTCTCCCTTTCGCCGACGTCGACAGCCCACATATACCGGGTGTCGCGTAGGTGTGGATCGCGCGTTGTGCACATACGGTGGAGTAATCATGCAGGACCGACACCCCACTGCCGTCTCAGTAGTGGCAGAATGGAATGGAAAGGAAAAGAGAAAGAGAAATCGTGGTGTACAGTTGCCTGCCTGTTTAATGTAGACATGATTACGTCTCGTATCTGGCAAACCCATTCAGTACTTCTCACGGCACAGGAGCACATAGTGCGGTCGAGCTGTAAACCGTCTCCGCGAGTGGTGCACGCACACGAGTGGCGCGACAAAGAAGTGCAGCTACGGAAGATAAATCTGCCGAAGAAGTCGAAGAAGAATTAAGAACAAGAAGATGAAAGCAGATAAGCGGAGACAAAAATAATATAAAATTAGACTAAAAATATTCAGATGACTTAAAAATATACTAGATGTGTGTTAAAAGTACCAGAAGATATTGTTTTAAGTAAATGAAAACATATTAATTATATTACAAAATGTAAATAAAATATAAAATAAAAACATGTTTATTTTATACCGCAATACAAATATTGAGATTTATAAAATTAAAAACAGTTAAAAAATACAATAAAAAAATAATAATTTAAGATAAATAACAATTAATTACGTACAAAAATATTTTATTTTTTGAAATAATTTTAAAATACCGAGCAAAAGAAGTAGTGCGTTTCTACTGCAATCAAATCTTCGTACATGTGCTAATACGCTTGTACTTTAGGAAGTAATTCGGCACATATCCGGTAACTATGTGATGTGAGAAGTTCGGTTCCGTGCCGAATGGTGCGTCAATTCGCGCTCCGAGGCATATTTTTTCGTTTTCGTGTACCGTTTCCGTGCAGTTCACATTAGTGGGGTATAAACTTTGTTTCAACAGCGTTGAGTTTCATAGTTGTAATTTGCATAGATCAACGTGTTAGTTGTTAGTAATGCCACGGAAAGCTAAATTGTTACGCATCGATAGGTGAAGAAGGCTATCATTTAGTGAACAGCGGATCGTTTCAGATAATAATGTGCTTTCATAGTTCCATTTGGCCCTTCTGTTACTAACGCGACAGCTAATAAAGTTGTTGGCACATATTTGATTTTAGCTTCTTCTACAGTTATTATCATAATTTAATGGTGTATCGAGTTTTATTTGCATAATATTGATATTGTGTAATATTTTGTAAAAAAATGTACGAGTCACTTATTTTTTAAATAATTTTGTCAAGAAAAATTTTATATTTATACACTATGATATTTAGTGTGTGTATATATATATACTTTGTTATAAACTTTAGTTGCGTTTAAGCAATTCTGGAAATTTTTAAAAATATAATTATAAAACGATTTTGTGGAATAAAAGAATTGTGTATTGATATTCAATTTTGTATTTTATGAACCAAAAATATCAACTACTCGTAATATTCGATAACATCTAGTTTAATAATCGCTTGTTTAAGATGAAATCAGCTTGTGTGATCGCAATTTTCTAATGGAAGTGGTATCAATAATCATATATTTGTAGAATATACATCTGATACAATGTTATAAATTAAAATGTGCACTTTCTGAATGAAAACGTCAGGGTCGGATGTGTATGTTAGTAGATCTCCAGATTTTGAAATTTGTCAATTGACGTACATTTGATTGCTTAACAGAGATCTCATTTTCTGCTTGCGTTTATATTCATATCTGTATGAGTAACTTACATGAAAATCTAATCTAAATAATAATATTATTTTATAATGCATTATTTTAAGATTATCTTCAACTATGTAATATAAATATTTGTAGAGCAGTTAATAAGAAATTTAATACTAATTTAAAGTGACGTAATAAAATTATTTAAAAAATGACATTGCTTATGATTAATTACACTTATTTCTAAGTTTTATAATTTGTTAATTATATATATATTATCAATATTGTTAAAAATAAAAACTTTATTTATATTAATTAAAGTTTAATGAAATAATAATCAAGAAAGTTTTTTTATGTTTGATTGATTATTTATTTTCCGAAGTTCTTCGGATTTATTTTATTTGAAAGTGTTTAATATGTCCCTGCATTTACCCTGCATTGCTCGATAAGAAAATATTTACCCTGCTTAGCAGAAATTTTAATTCTTTAGTTGGTCTTCTACCTTTCATACTACAAACTGTTGTGCTATTTTTGCCCTCCTCTTACGCCGACGACATGAGATTACCGCTCTGTTTGATGTATTCAATGCTGTTTTGTGTTCTTCTAAGCTCGGCAGAAAGACACTTCAACATCAGCGCCTTCGTTGATGTGATATTGAGCATCCGAAAATTTTATTCCGCGGCGACCGTTATGTTTGCCCACCCCGGAGATGATTACAAAGATTATGGAGGTCAGTTTAAAACGATATATGTTATTATTACATAAGTGTTTTATAAATATTGATTTAATTAAATAAATATTTGCAACATTCCGATATTTTCCAATAATTTTCCTTGAATTGATGGAATAAAAGAAACAGCAGAACTATTGCAGAAGCGATTTCATTTGTTTAGGCAAATTTTTAGAAAATGTATTTTTACTACAAAATTAGTACAAAATATCAAGCTTATTAAGCTGCGATTCCCGTAGATTTGGAGATCACACACTTGGTGCATGGATGCTACCGTAGACTGAGCCAGCACAATGTGATGACCGTGAATATGCATTTCAAAAAGATGGAAAGATCGCTCAGATACTATAATCAAATAGTACAACCCATCACCATCGTTATCATGCCTAACTTTGAGGCGTATCAGGAATTTGCTGAGGCCACTAAAACTTACCCCATGTCTTTTTCGGTGTGGTTTGTGCTGTTTCTTTATCCAATTGCCAATGATACCCACAATTATTGTCTTGAGCCAATAGGTAATCCCTTCAACATAGCGTTCGACACGCAGATGCTGGTATTGTGTCATGACGAAGACATTCTGCGGGAATGGTACTCGGTCAAAGGCGAGACTGTTAAGACCTCTGAGTTAGCAGTATGGGACGATGAGAAAGGATTTGTTTTTCTGACGAACATGTCTCTCTATGATCGAAGGAAGGATTTGGAAGGAGTTGTCCTGCGAGCCGTCGTGATTAAGGTTTTCAACAAGATTTTCGAAGTGGTTTATTGGCATAAGAATAATTATATACTGAATATCTTATAATTAATTCCACGCGTCAGAAGAAAGGAGGATGTTAAATATAGGTCGATTTTGACTCATGATGTTGAACCAAAACTATAAATAATTTCTTATAGATTTTATACCGTAGAATCACGTGATAAAGTTTGTTTTCTTTTAGACACCGAGGAAAGTACGGAAAAATTGAAAAAAGACCATGAAAAATGGATTTTCCCGAGCTGGTTGAAGCTCATTCTTGCAGCGATTTTAAAAAAATAATTTGTCGCTCTTCTCCTTTTGCATAGAGGTTTTGAGGCCCTCACATGACATACAAAAAAGACCGATTCGATACATGTGTCGGAAGACATCCTTATATTCAAAAAACCACCCCAGAGTGCCTAAAAATGTCTCGCCTAGCAAAAAATAATTTGTCGTTTTTTTCCTTCTGCACTGAGAAAGTTCCAAGGCCCTCACACGACATGCAAAAGAGACCGATCCGATACATGCGTCGGAAGACACCCTTAGCTTGGCGAGAATTGTTTAAGTGATTTTGGGGATGGTTTTTCGAGTAAAAGGGTGTCTTCCGACGCATGTATCGGATCGTACTTTTTTGCATGTCGTATGAGAGCTTCAGAACTTTCTGTATGCCAAAGAAGAAAAACGACAAGTTATTTTTTGCTAGGCGAGAATTTTTTAGGCACTCTTGTGTGGTTTTTTGAGTATAAGGGTGTCTTCCGACGCATGTATCGGATCGGTCTTTTTTGTATGTCATATGAGGGCCTCAGAACTTCCTTCCTGCAAAAGGACAAGAGCAACAAATCATTTTTTTTAAATTGCTGCAAGAATGTTCCAAGCTTCAATCAGCTCGGGAAATTCCATTTTTTATGGTCTTTTTTCAATTTTTCCGTACTTTCCCCGGTGTCTAGAGGAAAACAAACTTTACCACGTGATTCTACGGTATGAAATCTATAAGAAACCATGTGTAGTTTTGGTTTCACACCATGGGCCAAAATCGACCTATATTTAACTTCCTCCTTTGACATTTGCATAAAATATTTTTACAAGTTTGCATTTGTACATATAATCAATTTCCGTCAATTCGTCATCAAATTTTATCAAATAATTTTTTCCAAGTTTTGTTATATTACGAATAATATGCATTAAAAATTATATATTCTCCAAAATTTATTTATAATTATTACTATCAAAATTAATTCTCAATTTAATTCTTTGCTATTAATTTAATCAAGGATATACCGATTTCATCCCCATTTGGTGAGAACTACGTGGCTAATTTGTATACCAAAGTATTAGAAGAGCTTAAGGATACTCTTAACTGTACTCTGAATATTGTATCGGAATTGGAGGACCACGGCACATATAATTTTGAAAATAATATTTGGTCCGGAGTGATGGGTGAAATCGTGTCGAATCGCGCAGACTTCGCTATTGCCGATATGTCGATGACTAGTCTTCGAATAAAAGACGTTGACTTCACGCTGCCCTTGATAGTATCTAAAAGCAGCTTGTTTATAAAAGAACCAGAAACTTGTGGTGTCAAGTGGCTTGGTTATTTTCAGGTAGATGCAATTAATATTAATTGCAATAGAATAAACGCATCTTGGTTTATTTGTATATTTTATTATTCTACAAAATTAAAATACATAAGAAAACAAAGAAAAGAAATTTTTATTTTAAATTATTAATTTATTAACTTGTATATTTGTAACAGGTTTTTAATTTACAAATTTGGATTGCACTTATTATGGTAATAGCAATTACTCCGCTTTTATTGTTATATATGAAGTATTACATGCAAACATTTCATGGATTTCGACACGTTATCAATCTGATTTCTGATAATTATCTTTGCATTTGGGGCATCTTCTGTCTGCAATCACTTATAGGTACTATATTATTTGTAGTTTATCTTATAGCTGTAAATTACAAATTTTAAGTATTATATATTTATTTATAAAATATTTATAAAATACTTTATAATTGTTTCACTTTATTAAATAACAAATAAAATTATATAATTTTAATTACATTAAATAAAAAATTCAAAGATTTTGTAAATAAAATTTAAAATTGATTTTTGACTTTAGATTTTCCGTCGTCTTCGCCGCTACGTCTTGCGTACTTTACAATAATTTTAACAGCAGTGCTGATAATGACTCATTACTCGGCAGCGTTAGTTAGCTTTCTAACGGCGTGCAATACTATTTTACCTTTTCGGACAATCGACGAATTTGTCAACGATGGTACTTATGAATTGATAGTTCCACGCGGTAGTGCTGATTATGACGTAATTACCGTAAGTTCGTTCAATAATTAAGAATTTCTGTTCTCTTTTGCTTTTTCTTCTGTCCATTTAGACTGTCAAAGTTATAACTGATTGTACTTAAACTTGATAACATGAAATTACAATCATATTTAATTTTGCTACATTCTTGTTAACATTAATACATATATTCAGCATTTATTTATGTATTACAAAGCATTTTTGCAATTGTTTTAGATGTCAGAGGATATTTTCTTATTAAAATTGAAGAAATTAATGAAGGACGAATCGAAACTGCCAGCAACTTTAGTCGATGGTTTCGTGCAAGTACGATTAATATTTGTATTTTTGCATCAAAGCATATTAAAATAAATAGGAAATCAATTTTAAAAATGTAGCTAATATTGCTGTTAAGTTTTTATTCGATAAAATTATTTCAATCATTTTAAATAATATTAATTATTTTTAAGCTTACGATGTACATAGCGAGATTATTTATTATTTATTGTTTCTTTAGGTATGCAATGAAAAAAATGTCGCTTTTATGGTGTTAAATGTTTTGAAGGAAAGTGTAGAAATGAAAACTCCGTGCAAACTGTCGGCTATCAGTACTGAAAGAATCGACAACTTAGGGATAGTTCTGTCTAAAGGCAATCCATACACTGCTGTAATAAATTATCAGTGAGTACCATAAAAATATTTAGTATATTGTATATTTAGTATATTTAGTATATTTAATATATTTAGTATGTCATACATACTCGTTGCTGTCAATTTTGAAAATATTGTATATTTCAGTTTGGAGAAATTTTTGGATAATGGAATGATGATGCGTCTGAGAGGTGCGTCATTTTCAATGCAGCCATTTAAAAATAAGGCTTATGAACCGGTTCGCATAGTAGGCGTCATTCCAATTTTGGTAATACTCTGTGGAGGTTTCATATTGAGTATTTTTGTGTTTCTTATGGAAAAAATTTTTTATCGGCATACAAAAAGCGAATCTCAAAAGTCCTCTGCTAACTGAAGAAACAGTTTTTTATTAAAAGACAATAATCAAAATATTTGAAATTGGCAAATTCGTTTAATATAAATGTTTGCACTTACAATTAGAGTTAGAAGGAGAAACATATGCTACGTTTTCATGTGTATCTATGTATTTGTAGATTTGCAACAAAAAATTAAATAATATTGACATTTGCATATCATCTTTTCTTAATCGCTGTATGTAATGCGTATCACTTTTAATGGTTTAAATAATTAAAAATTTTTTTTGCGACACCTTGTAAAATGCTGAATAAAATGTAGTAAAAAAAAAATTACTATATAGTAAATTAATTAAGAATTTTTTAGCACAATATTCTCCAAAAAAGCAAATGTTTAAAATCTGGTTTCCAGTTTTTATAATGTTTTTTTATAAAAATATCTAATGCTTAGTATGATTAACTAATCAGTAGTGACGTATCGAGTGATCGATATCAAAAAATTTTTTCTGTATTCTTTTCCAACAAATATATTTTTTTTATAAACTTAAATATGTAAACTGACCTTCATGTGATAAACTAAAAACTAAAATACGTAGACATTTAAGATAATGATATATAGGCCCTGGTAGAAAAATCACCGTGGTGCTAGGCTGGCGCTAACTTACTTGTCCCACTGTCTGATAAGGAGCTAGTATGGCATGCAGACTAGCGCCAGACACAAAATTATCACATTCTTCCAGTCTAATACCCGACTTAATCGACTAGTCAGGCGTTAGCTAGCTCTAGTGTAGTGTTATCTAGCCGTGGTGTGGCGCACGCTAGTTCTAATGTTGTACTATCTAGCCATGATGTGGCGATAGCTAGTTCTCACGCAATTCTTATTTTACTATACTAGAAGTAGTCTGGAGTGAACTAGCGCCAGGCTACTTCTAGTCAGACATTATTAACATAGTATATTTCTAGCGCCTCGCTAGAAATAGTTTGACGCTGATTTGCGCCACGTCAAAACTAAATTTATTATATTACATGGGGATACAACATGACAGTCAAGATAGGAGCTAGCTAGACATCAGGATCTAGCATGGCACTTTCTACCAGGGGGCAAGCAATGCTGATTGCAAAAGCTTGGCTGCAACTATAAACAATCAATAATTCATGAATTAGTTATAATAGTATTATTGACAAATGGAAATTGCATCAGTATTTTTTCAGCAAATGTAGCCGATTCGATACGCACTCAGGTAGCATAACTGCTGGCAGGCGCAACGGATGTGAGTGAGCACGCGCTATGTTTCCGCTTTCTGTTTGATCGAAAGTGACTCTTGTCTGATTAGAAAAAACTCGCACGCATGCATCAATATCTGGCTACGACATCATATTGCCGACCGTCGTCGCGCAGCCACTTCATATACACATATACGTGTGTTGCTTTTACCGTTGCATCGAATGTTGCAGCGAAGATGTTGATTACGAAAATAAACGCGTCTTCGCAAATTTCAATTTTATCAGTGGAAATTGAACAATGCAATGACTGCACACAATTACAGCAAGGAGTGGTTCTTGTATTGCCGGATTATCTGGACTTTTGTGCAATAACTTAGGTGCAATGGATGCAATTGTGCGATAAGAAATAAGCGAATTGTTCTCGAATTTTTATATTTTTTTTGCAAAATGTATCAAAGCATATATAATTGGAAATAATTGATCAACATTCCGAAATTAGTTTTTCCATCATATAATTGCATTCAATGTAAATAGACTATTTATCCTTATAAGACATTGTCGTCGATTGATGGTTTTTAAAGGAAGCCACAGAAATTATATTATTACTTGAATAAGATTTGTGAATCCAATAAATCATCGTTCTCAATACTGAGACTGTGAAGTTCGAAATTATTTAACCATATATTATTAAATATGAAAGCGTTTAATAGTATGATTACACCGCTATAGATAAACTGCACTCTAAATGTATTAATTTCTCCAACAAGCCAGATAATTTGATTAGTAGATCATAAATAATAGACGTAATCATATGTCGCTACACCACAAGCAATTATTTCGCATTTTTGATCGAAACAAGAAATTGTTAAGTGTAGTAAATTAAATATTAATTTTATCCGATAATATTAAAAGTTTAATAATTTAATTAGTACTCGCATATTTTTCTTTAGTAAAAAGAAAATAAACGATTAACTGCCATTTAGAACACAAACTATATTATAATTTATCATAATTTTTAATTGATTAATACTTATTTCTATTAAATGTTTATTTGGATATTAGGTTCTCCATCAAAATTGTCACATTTGCCATAAACAACATAATGTTAATCGTTTACTCAGTATCAAAACTGACAAGAACTACTGACATATCACTTTATCAAAGTCATAATTACCATTGCAAAACGATCGAGCGTAAAAGCATTTAATTGCCGTATCACATTATTGCCCAAAATAGGAGATCATCGAAATCCATTCTAGATACATGCAATAGAGTTCTCTCATCTGGAAAAGACGAGATTTTTCTCGCTTAGTTACTCATTTACTTATTACACCTTTCTTTCTATTTTATTTATACCTTTTAAATTTTTATTTTTTTGTAGTTTATTTCTAATTTATTATTTTTGTATCTAATGTGCAAATTATGCCATTTTTGTTGTTTTTAGATTTATCTCAGCATAGAATAAATTCATGTAAATCTCTGTTTCTTGTCTCTCCCTTTCGCCGACGTCGACAGCCCACGTATACCGGGTGTCGCGTAGGTGTGGATCGCGCGTTGTGCACATACGGTGGAGTAGCCATGCAGGACCGACACCCCACTGCCGTCTCAGTAGTGGCAGAATGGAATGGAAAAGAAAAGAGAGAGAGAAATCATGGTGTACAGTTGCCTGCCTGTTTCCTGTAGACATGATTACGTCTCGTGTCTGGCAAACCCATTCAGTACTTCTCACGGCACAGGAGCACATGGTGCGGTCGAGCTGTAAACCGTTTCCGCGAGTGGTGCACGCACACGAGTGGCGCGACGAAGAAGTGCAGCTACGGAAGATAAATCTGCCGAAGAAATCGAAGAAGAATTAAGAACAAGAAGATGAAAGCAGATAGGCGGAGACAAAAATAATATTAAATTAAACAAAAAATATGCAGATGACTTAAAAATATATTAAATGTGTGTTAAAAGTATCAGAAGATATTGTTTTAAGTAAATGAAAACATATTAATTATATTACAAAATGTAAATAAAATATAAAATAAAAACATGTTTATTTTATACCGCAATACAAATATTGAGATTTATAAAATTAAAAACAGTTAAAAAATACAATAAAAAAATAATAATTTAAGATAAATAAAAAATAATTACGTACAAAAATATTTTATTTTTTGAAATAATTTTAAAATACCGAGCAAAAGAAGTAGTGCGTTACTACTGCAATCAAATCTTCGTACACGTGCTAATACGCTTGTACTTTGGGAAGTAATTCGGCACATATCCGGTAACTATGTGATGTGAGAAGTTCGGTTTCGTGCCAATTATGATAGTGCGCATGAAGCCGTCTACATTCTTGTCAATAAAGTTCCGCAAGTTCCGTGCCGAATGGTGCGTCAATTCGCGCTCCGAGGCATATTTTTTCGTTTCCGTGTACCATTTCCGTGCAGTTCACATTAGTGGGGTATAAACTTTGTTTCAACAGCGTTGAGTTTCATAGTTGTAATTTGCATAGATCAACGTGTTAGTTGTTAGTAATGCCACGATGGAAAGCTGAATTGTTACGTGTCATCGATAGGTGAAGAAGGCTATCATTTAATGAACAGCGGATCGTTTCAGATAATAATGTGCTTTCATAGTTCTATTTGGCCCTTCCGTTACTTACGCGACAGCTAATAAAGTTGTTGGCACATATTTGATTTCAGCTTCTTCTACAGCTATCATAATTTAATGGTGTATCGAGTTTTATTCGCATAATACTGATATTGTGTAATATTTTGTAAAGAAGTATACAAGTCACTTATTTTTTAAATAATTCTGTCAAGAAAAATTTTATCTTAATACACTGTGGTATGTAATGTTTATATATATACTTTGTTACAAACTTTAATTGCGTTTAAGCAATTCTGGAAATTTAAAAAAATGATAATTATGAAACGATTTTGTGAGATAAAAGAATTGTGTATTGGTATTCGATTTTGTATTTTATAAAAATACAAAACCAAAAATATTAACTACTCGTAATATTCAATAACATCCAGTTTAATAATCGCTTGTAGATGAAATCAGCTTGTGTGATCGCAATTTTCTAATGAAAGTAGTATCGATTAGTCACATATTTGTAGAATATACATCTGAGACAATGTTATAAATTAAAATGTGCACTTTCTAAATGAAAACGTCAGGGTCGGATGTGTATGTTAGTAGATTTCCAGATTTTGAAAGTTGTCAATCGACATATATTTGATTGCATAACAGAGATCTTATTTTCTGCTTGCGTTTATATCCATATCTGTATGAGTGACTTACAAGAAAATCTAATCTAAAAATTAATATTATTTTATAATGCAATATTTTAAGATTATCTTCAACCATGTAATGTAAATATTTGTAGAGCAGTTAATAAGAAACTTAACTTATAAGAAATACTAACTAATTTAAAGTGACATAATAAAATTATTAAAAAAATGACATTGCTTATGGATTAATTGCACTTATTTCTAAGTTTTATAATTTGTTAATTATGTATATAATATAAATATTGTTAAAAATAAAAACTTTATTTGTTAATTAGTGTTTAATAAAATAATAATCGAGAAAGTTATTTCATGTTTAATTATTCATTTTCGGAAGTTGTGCGAATTTACTTTATTTGAAAGTGTCTGATATGTCCCTGCATTTGCCCTGCATTGGTCGATAAGCAAACATTTGCTCTGTTTAATAGAAATTTTAATCGTTCAGTTGGTCTTCTGCCTCTCGTGCTACAAACTCTTGTGCCATTTTCGCCCTCCTCTTACGCCGACGACATGAGATTACCGCTCTGTTTGATGTATTCAATGCTGTTTTGTATTCTTCTAAGCTCGGCAGAAGTACGCTTTAACATCAGCGTTTTCGTTAATGCGATATTGAGCATCCGGAGATTTTATTCCGCGGCGACCGTTATGTTTGCCCATCCCGGAGATGATTACAAGGATTATGGAGGTCAGTTGAAAACGGTATATGTTATTTTTGCATAAGTGTTTCGTAAATATTAATTTAATTAAATAAACGTTTGCAACATTCCGATATCTTCCAATAATATTCCTTGAACTGACGAAGTAAGAGAAACAGCAGAACTATTGCAGAAGCGATTTTATTTGTTTAGGCAAATTTTTAGAAAATGTGTTTACTACATATATTTTTACTACAAAGTTAGTACAAAATATCAAGCTTATTAAGCTGCGATTCCCGTAGATTTGGAGATCACACACTTGGTGCATGGATGCTACCGTGGACTGAGCCAGCACAATGTGATGACCGTGAATATGCATTTCAAAAAGATGGAAAGATCGCTCAGATACCAAAATCAAATAGTACAACCCATCACCATCGTTATCATGCCTAACTTTGAGGCGTATCAGGAATTTGCAGAGGCCACTAAAACTTACCCCATGTCTTTTTCGGTGTGGTTTGTGCTGTTTCTTTATCCAATTGCCAATGATACCCACAATTATTGTCTTGAGCCAATAGGTAATCCCTTCAACATAGCGTTCAACACGCAGATGCTGGTATTGTGTTATGGCGAAGACTTTCTGTGGGAATGGTACTCGGTCAAAGGCGAGACTGTAAAGACCTCTAAGTTAGCGGTATGGGACGATGAGAAGGGATTTGTTTCTCTGACGAACATGTCTCTCTATGATCGAAGGAAGGATTTGGAAGGAGTTGTCCTGCGAGCCACCGTGGTTAAGGTTTTCAACAAGATTTTTAAAGTGGTTTATTGGCATAAGAATAATTATATACTAAACATCTTATAATTAATTCCACGCGTCAGAAGAAAATTTGACATTTGCATAAAATATTTTTACAAGTTTGCATTTGTACATATAATCAATTTCCATCAATTCGTCATCGAATTTTATCTAATAATCTTTTCCAAGTTTCGTTATATTACGAATAATATGCATTAAAAATTATATATTTTCCAAAATTTATTTAATTATTACTATCAAAATTAATTCTCAATTTAATTTTTTACTATTAATTCAATCAAGGATGTACCGATTTTATCGCCGATTGATGATAATTATGTGGTTAATTTGTATAACAAAGTATTAGAAGAGCTTACAAATACTCTTAACTGTACTCTGAATATTGTATCGGAATTTGCGGACCACGGCACATATGATTTTGAAAATAACATTTGGTCTGGAGTGATGGGTGAAATCGTGTCGGGTCGCGCAGACATCGCTATTGCCGATATGTCGATGACTAGTCTTCGAATAAAAGACGTCGACTTCACGCTGCCCTTGATAGTATCTAAAAATAGCTTGTTTATCAAAGAACCAGGAACTTGTGGTGTCAAGTGGCTTGGTTATTTTCAGGTAAATGCAATTAATATTAATTGCAATTGAATAAACTTATCTTGATTTATTTGTATATTTCATTATTCTTTAAAATTAAAATACAAGGAAAAATTAAGAAAAGAAATTTTTATTTTAAATTAATAATTTTTTAACTTGTATATTTATAACAGGTTTTTAATTTACAAATTTGGATTGCACTTATTACGGTAATAGCAATTACACCGCTTTTGTTGTTATATATAAAGTATTACATGCAAACATTTCATGGATTTCGACACGTTGTCAATCTGATTTCTGATAATTATCTTTGCATTTGGGGCATCTTCTGTCTGCAATCACTTATAGGTACTATATTACTTGTAGTTTGTTTTACAGCTGTAAATTACAAATTTTAAGTATTATATAGATAGATATATTTATTTGTTCCCCTCAGGGTTACAATCTCCCTCTCCTTCTCCTCTTCCATACACATCCAACTTACTTCTAACTTATTCTAACTTACTCTAACTTATTCTATTTATACTCTATCCTTAACCCTAAATCTACATCATAAGTATTCACGAGCTTCTCGTGCCTACCCCTTGTACACACACACACACGCTTTGTGGACTTCCGTTTCCTATTGCATCTTTTAAATCATTATATACTCTCTCCCCGCCTTCCCCTCGCTCCCCCCCTCTCTCTCTCTCCTCTCTCTCTCTCTCTCTCTCTCTCTCTCTCTCTCTCTCTCTCTCTCTCCCTCCTTCTCCCCCTCTCTCTCTCCTCCTCTTCTCCTCTCCTCCCTCCTCTCCTCCCTTTTCCCTTCTATCTCTCCCTCTCTCCCTTTCCATCTCTCTCATCCACCATTCCCCTTCCCCTTCCTCTCCCAGTATTCTTTCTACTACTTCCTGCCAACTTTTCCCTCCTTCCTCCCATTCTCTACATTCCTCCCAAATGTGCTCCCACGATTCTATCCCTCCTTCACACAGCCTACACCTCCTTTTTTCCTCCTCCTCCCAATACCTCCCTTCTCTCACCTCACTTCCTAATCTAAACCTCGCCACTCTCTTCCACCTACTTTCCCCCCACCCTTTTTTTAAATACCCCGGTATCCCCTCCCTTTTCACCATTCCATACCACTTATTATACCTTGATTTTTCTATTCTTTCCCATCTTTCCTGTCTGTCCCTCCTTTTCCCTTCCTCTACTATCTCCTTCTCCCATTCCTCTCCCATCTCTCTCCTCCTCTCCATTTCTTTCATTTCTATCCCTCTTTTCTCAAAATATTCCTTTCTTTCCCCCTCCCAATTCGATCCTATTTTTCCTTCCTTACTTCTCTGTCTTATTTCCTCCCAACATCTTCTCACTAATTCCCCTCCCTTACCCTCCCTCAATCTTCTTTCATACCTCCACGCTCTTATCCCTGCTCTTTCCCTCAATTTCTCTCTTTGCATCTCCTCCCTCACCATATACCCCGGCGTCCTACTCTCCACTCCTAATATCCATCTCAAATATCTTTCCCCTACTTTCTCCACTTCCTCTCTCTCCTTCCATCCCCAGATCTCCACCCCATATCCCATCACCGTCCACACTAACTTATCAAAAAGCCATATCCTTCTTCCCCAGTCCCTTCCAAATCTTCTTTTCCCTATCCCCCACACCTGTCTCATAACCACCGCTGCTCTTCTCACCCTTTCTCTTATTTGCGCTTCCTGCCCCCCATTTCTCTGTATCATATATCCCAAGTATCTATATTCTTTTACCTCTCCTAGCTTTTTCCCTTTCCACCTCCAATCCTTTTTCCCCATCCTCCCTCCCCTCCTCCTAAACCTTAGGATTTTCGTCTTTTCCGTGTTCAGCACCAAATTTTTTCCATCCAGATAACTTTCCAACCTCCCTATCATGCTTCTCATTTCATCTTCACTCTCCGCCACTAACACCATATCGTCCGCGTACGACATTGTATATACCCTACCATCTCCTAACTTTACCCCACCCCATTTCACCTTGCTCATCTCCTCCTCTAAATCCGCCATCAATATATTAAATAACAAGGGACTTAGCGGGCACCCCTGCCTCACCCCTCTCGTCGTCCAAAAACATTCCCCTGTCCTCTCTCCTACTCTTACTCTGCTTTTAGTTTCTTCCATACTTTCCATACTTCTCTCTATAATCCCCTTTTCAATCCTTCTTTTTTCCATATCTCCTCTCAATACTTCCCTATCTACCATATCAAATGCCGCTTTCAGATCCACAAACAATGCTACCATTTTCCCTCCTTTCCTTTCCAGCTGCCTATTTATCAAATAATTCAGCACATATATATTATCTATCGTTCCCATTCCCTTCCTAAAACCCGCTTGATTCGGTGATAAACTTTCCTTTTCTCTCATTTCCTCCTTTAACCTTTCCGCCAATATCATCATATATACTTTATATGCTGTCGGCATTAACGTTACTCCCCTATAATCCTCTACCTTCACTCCCTCCCCTTTCTTAATTATCGGAATTACTTCTCCTTCTCTCCACACCTCCGGCCATCCTTCCCCTTTCCATACTCTCCTGCATACACCCCATAGCCACTCCTCCACCTCCACACCTCCATATTTCCACACCTCTCCTGGTATTCCGTCTTTTCCTACTGCCTTTTTCTCCTTCAGATTTCTTATCGCCCTTTTCACCTCCCCTCTACTCAACTCTTCTCCTCCTCCCTCCTCTGTTTCTTCCCTCTTCCTACCTCTTCCTTTCACCCTGTTTTCCACTCCTCCCAACATATCTTTGAAATATTCTTCCCATTCCTCCATTTCTATCTCCTCATTCACTCCCTTCCTTCTCTTTCTCTCTCTATTTATTATCTCCCATACATCCCCCTCTTTTTTTGCCTCCATCGCTCTTCTCTCCCACCTCTTATTCTCCTCTCTCTTCTTCTCCTCACACAATTCTTTGTAGTCCCTTTTCTTTTCTCTATATCTCTTCCCCTCCCCTCCCTCTCTCCTCCACCTCCTCATCTCCCTTCTTAACTCTCTTTTCACTTCCTTACATTCTTCATCCCACCACCCTCTTCTCTCCTCATTCCCCCTTTCTCTATCTTCCCTCCCCATTTCTCCTAATACCCCTCTTATCCTCTCCTCTCCTTTTCTCCATACCTCCTCAATTTCTCCATCTCCTACCTCCAAATTTGCTAATCTCTCTTTGAATCTCTTTTTCCCTTCCTCATCCCATTTCCCTCTCCATGCCTTCTCCCCTCTTTTGCCTACCTTTCTCCACTTTACCTTCCCTTTTATCTTTATCTCAATCGGCTGATGATCCGACTCTACCCTGCTCCCTATTCTCATTTCTCTCACCCTTTCCTTAGTCCTGCTACTGCCCAATATGTAATCAATTACCGTATTTCCCTTCCCTCCCGTGAATGTATATTCTCCTCCTTCATCCCCCTTTACCCCTCCATTAAAAATTTCCCACCCTTTCTCCCTTATACATCTTACCAATTTTTTTCCCTCTTTATCCACCTTCTTATCTCTCGACATCCTCCATCCATCCTCCTCTCCCCTTTCCACACTTCCCTCTATTCCCCCACCTTCTCTCCCCGTTCTCGCATTAAAATCCCCTCCCATCAATATTCCCTCTTCCTCCTCCTCCTTCTCCATCCATCCCTCCAACTCCTCCAATGTCCTATCTATCCCTTCCCTCCTAACGTATACTCCTATTATCTTCCATCTCTTCTCCCCTATTTTTATATTCCCCACCATTATCCCCTCTTTCTCCTTCTCAATTCCCGTCCCTTTCTCTAATATATCCTTCCTTATCCCCATAATCATTCCCCCCATAGCTCTTCCTTTCTTATTTACTTTCTTTGCTTCCTGCATCCCCCATATAAATCCTCTCGGTAACCACCTCTTTATCTTCTCCCATCCCTTTTCCCCCACCCACGTTTCTGATAATACCATCACATCCCAGCTCTTCAGATAATTCCAAAATTCTTTATCCTTGTTTCCCATTCCCGCCACATTCCAAAATAATATCCTCCATTCTCTCTCCTTCTCTCTACCTTCCCCTCTCTCTCTTTCCCTTCCTCCACTTTCTTGTCAATCTCTCCCTTCTCCAATTCTCCCCTCCTCTTTTTTCCTTCCCTCCTCCCTCGCCGTTCCTTTCCCATTTCTCAATACTTCATTCTCCTCATCCCATATCCACCATTCCTCTTCTATTCTTACCTTCCCGTACACTCTCCATACTCTTTTTCCCTTTCTTCTTTCCTCTTTCGCTATTTCTTCCAATTTCCACTCCATTCTCCTCTCCCTCCATGTCAAGTCTTCCCTAATTATTTCTTTTCTCCCCCTTAACTCCCTCTTCCTTCTCATCACCTCCCTCTTCTGCTCTTCTTTTTTTAACTTCACCCACAGCGTCTCCGTTCCCCTTTCTATATTCCTTCCTAACCCCCTCATTTCCTCTATCTCCACCTTTGCTCCAATCTCCGCCATTAATCTCTCCACCGCCTCTCTCCTCCCCCCTTCTCCCACTTTTAACTCCTTAACTATTACATTCTTCTTCCTCTCTTCCCTTTCCCTCCTCTCCAACTTTCTCTCCAATTCCCTTACTCTACTTTCCACCTTCCCTTCCTCCCCCACCTTTCTCTTCTTTTCTCCTTCTTTCTCCTCCCATCTCTTTTCCATGTTTTCTACCCTTCCTTCCACCTTTTTAAGTCCTTCTTCCCACCTCTCTCCTTCCTTCCTCCATCTTTCCTCCCTCTCCCTCATTTCCCTCAACTCTCTCTTTAAATCCTCCACCTCCTTCCTCAACGCCTGCTCTTGCCTCCTTCCTTCTTCTATTATTTTCTCCGTTATTTTTTCCTTCAACTCTTTGTTCGCCTTTTCTCCATTTATTTTCATCTCTTTTACCTCCTCCATTAATCCTCTTATCAAATTTTCAATCCCCTCCCCTTCTCCTTTCCCTCTCTCCGGCGACCTCATTGTTTTTTTACATGTCCTGAACACTTCCTCCTCCCCCTCCCCTCCTTCTTCTCTCCTCCTTTTCCACATCTCATCTACACTCACACTCCTATCCCTCATCATTATTTTCCCCCTTGCTCCTCTCACACTCATCTTCTCCCTGTCACGCCTGCGCACTCTCTCTACCTGCCTCTCCCTAGTTACTCTCCCGCACTCTCGCTTTCCAATCTATCTCCTACCTTCTCCCTGACCGACTCGAGCCACTCGCTTACCTCTCTACCTTCCCTATGTTCCGCGCCTTTCACCTTCTTATATCACCTGTCTCTTTTCCTTCCTCTCTCCTTGCCCTTATTCTTTCTATCCCTGCCTCTCCACTTTCTCTCCCCTTCACATGCACCTCCACTCACACCCCCTCCACTCTCACCTTCCCTCCTTATCTCTATACCCTTTTCTCACTTAATTTTCTCTCACTACCGAACCACGTATCCTTCTCACTACGCACCGGAAACGGAAGTCCTCATTTTAAGTATTATATATTTATTTATAAAATATTTATAAAATACTTTATAATTGCTTCACTTTATTAAATAATAAAATAAAATTATATAATTTTACTTATATTAAATAAAAAATTCAAAGATTTTGTAAATAAAATTTAAAGTTAATTTTTGACTTTAGATTTTCCGTCGTCTTCGTCGCTACGTCTTGCGTACTTTACAATAATTTTAACAGCAGTGCTGATAATGACTCATTACTCGGCAGCGTTAGTTAGCTTTCTAACGACGTGCCCTAGTGTTTTACCTTTTCGGACAATCGACGAATTTGCCAACGATGGTACTTATGAATTAATAGTTCCACGCGATAATGCTGATTATGACGTAATCACCGTAAGTTCGTTCAATAATTAAGAATTTTCGTTCTCTTTTACTTTTTCTTCTGTACTTTTAGACTGTCGAAGTTATAACTGATTGTACTTACTAAACTTGATAACATGAAATTACAATCATATTTAATTCTGCTACATTCTTGTTAACATTGATACATATATTCAGCATTTATTTATGTATTACAAAGCATTTTTGCAATTGTTTTAGATGTCAGAAGATACTTTCTCATTGAAATTGAAGAAATTAATGAAGGACGAATCGAAACTGCCAGCAACTTTAATCGATGGTTTCGTGCAAGTACGATTAATATTTGTATTTTTGCATCGTCGCATATTAAAATAAGTAGGAAATCAATTTTAATAATGTAGCTAATATTGTTGTTAATTTTTTATTCGATAAAATTATTTTAATTATTTTAAATATTATTAGTTATTTTTAAGCTTACGATGTACATAGCGAGATTATTTATTATTTATTGTTTCTTTAGGTATGTAATGAAAAAAATGTCGCTTTTATGGAGTTAAATGTTATGAAGAAAAGTGTAGAAGTGATAATTCCGTGCAAACTGTCGGCTATCAGTACTGAAAGAATTGACAACTTAGGGATAGTTCTGTCTAAAGGCAATCCATACACTGCTTTAATAAATTATCAGTGAGTACCATAAAAATATTTAGTATATTGTCATACATACGTTGCTGTCAATTTTGAAAATATTGTATATTTCAGTTTGGAGAAATTTTTGGATAATGGAATAATGATGCGTTTGAGAAGTGCGTCATTTTCAATGCAGCCATTTAAAAATAAGGCTTATGAACCGGTTCGCATAGTAAGCGTCATTCCAATTTTGATAATACTGTGTGGAGGTTTTATATTGAGTATTTTTTTGTTTCTTATGGAAAAAATTTTTTATCGGTATACAAAAAGCGAATTTCAAAGGTCCTCTGCTAACTGAAGAAACAGTTCTTTATTAAAAAACGATAATCAAAATATTTGAAATTGGCAAATTCGTTTAATATAAATGTTTTGCATTTACAATTAGAATTAGAAGTAGAAACATATGCTACGTTTTCGTTTGTATCTATGTATTTGTAGATTTGCAACAAAAAATTAAATAATATTGATGTTTGCATATCATCTTTTCTTAATCGCTGTATGTATCGCATATCACTTTTGATGGTTTAAATTGTTAAAAATTATTTTTACGACACCTTGTAAAATGCTGAATAAAATGTAGTAAAAAAAAATTACAATATAGTAAATTAATTAAGTATTTTTTAGGACAATATTCTCCAAAAAAGCAAATGTTTAAAATTTGGTTTCCAGTTTTTATAATGTTTTTTTATAAAAATATCTAACGCTCAGTATGATTAGCTAATCAGTAGTGACCTATCGAGTGATCGATACCAAAAGTTTTTTCTGTATTCTTTTCCAACAAATATATTCTTTTTATAAGCTTAAATGTGTAAACTCACCTTCATGTGATAAACTAAAAACTGAAATACGTTGACATTTAAGATAATGATATATAGGCAAGCAATGCTGATTGCAAAAGCTTGGCTGCAACTATAAACAATCAATAATTCATGGATTAGCTGATGGTTCGCTGATAAGTGATGTATGTGTAGTTTGTGATAATGAAACCGCTATATTCACGTACTACCCTCGGTCTAGTACCCTCATTCGCATCCTCGAATCCGATAAATTCTATCCGATAAGATTCTCGAATCCGATAAATTCAAACGTCCGTGAGGATCGCCTTTCAGTCGTGCATTTGCAACTTCGTATTGCGGAATTTTATTCTTCAATTCATAATAAAATTCCGTTCCCGTTGGTTATCTTAGTAAAAATTAGGAATTAAGGTGCCAATTTCTTGTCCTGATATTTTGTCTATTTTTATCTATTTATTTTAATTTTTGTGAGAAAAATATTTTCTTCTTATAAATTAATAGTGAATTTAATAATTCTTTCTTTTTATCAAATTATTTCAACTTTATACCTCGAGATGAAACATTTGATAATACGATCGATTGCGACACTTCTTTTTACGCTGTCCGCTAAAGTGTTGACAGTAGAGATAGATACTAACAATTATTTCCGACTGATCAGTGATGTCCGTAAATATTATCACACTTCATCTATTATTTTTGTGCAGTCGGAGAATTATCGTGGTAAGTATTAAACTTCCACTTTTTGCACTACATATGTATTACACTCACAGTCAGTTAATGGATAGTGAACAAAAAGTTTCTGCAAGTTTAAAATAATTTTATTTGTATGTATCAAAATAAAGAGCTTTAGAGCCACAGCAGGATGTTCGTACACAATTATGATCAATTTATTGATAATATAAGACAATAATCGTGTAATGCAATTGCAACTTTGTTTCAATCTGTCAACTTCATCAAACAGTAGTATAGATAAAACATATAGATGAGCGCTTTACAATTAATTAAGCAAATAGCATTCAGTCAATTGCAATTGTAATTTATAGCTCGATGAAATTAAGTACGGTTAATATTACGGACATATTACAATTTGTTTGATCGAAATATTTGTTCTTTTTGCCAATAATCGTTGTTAATGTGCATCAAAAAATTAAAATTGACAATATGAACATATGTGTGCGCGAAAATAAAATGACAGATTAACATAACGAAAAAATGTCACCTTACATTGTCAAAAATGGAAACTGGAACATCCGAATATCATGCTGTGGTTTTGCAGTCCTTTATTTTATTACTTTCTGATAAATTTTGATAAATAGAAGCTATATTTATTTTTATTTGTGTGAATGTATTATATTAAATGTACAACAACTTAATTAACAATATGATGGTAATTTTTACATAGTAATTAATACATAGTAAATTTTACGTAGTAATTAATTTTTGCGTAGTAATTTTTACGTAGTACTTAATACATAGTAAAAATAGTCCATGATTAATATAATATATCGTGTTATTTACATTATATTATAACAATAAATTTTAAATTGCAAATTATTATTTATTTCTTAAATATTATATTACGTCACAGAATATGCTATTAGTACCAATTAATCATTAAAGATATTAAATATTATTAATTCAAAGTTGCAATTGCATTACACAGATTTAAACTTGACGACATTGGTGCACACCTGGTCGCGTGAGTTCTCACGACAGCAGGTCATGACCATGACCATAACTTTCTCGGAACTGATGAGCCAGTATAATAGGTACCAAAAGACCATCGTAAAGCCATTGTTCGTCGTTCTCCTCGACACTGGAGAAGCCATGAGTGAATTTGTTAAAGCGACAAGGAATATAAAGCCTATTTCTTTTCCCACCTGGTTCGTGATGTTCCTTCAGCATCCTGGGAATCCGCTCGAGAAGTACTGCAAACATCCCACGGATAACGTGTTCAACGTGGATTTCAGCACTCTCATGCTGGTACAGTGCTACGATCATCCGATCCTGGTCGAGTGGTACGCTATTCGTGATAATCACACCAGAACGTTCGAACTAGCCACGTGGACCGCTGATAAAGGTTTAATTTTGAGGACGCAGAAAAGCCTCTACGCTAGACGGAACGATATGTTTGGTGACGTTATGCGAGTGGCGTACGTGGGTGTAAGCATATCTTCTTTCAATTTTATCATAGACCATATTACCGTTGAAAATAAAAAAAAATTATTATAAATAATAGATTTGTATAAAATTTTTGAAATAAAAATGTCAATTGGTAATTTGTCACAAAATTAATATTAGAATCTAATAAAATTCAGCAACTCATTAATCGCTTAATGAATTAATTTAATGATTCTGTTGATAAATGACATTCAAAGGAGTCGCCATTTTTCTTGATAACAAACGGCACGACCGACGGATTTCTCGGGCTGCTGATGAAAGAACTCAGTAAAATGATGAATTTCACAATGAAGATTCTGGATCCGGTTGAAGCGTATGGTAGCTGGAGCCATACACAGAATATGTGGACCGGTGTGATCGGTCAGCTGGTATCCGATGAGGCCGACATTGGCGTCACTGAATTCACCATTACGTCTGACAGATTAAATGTCGTCGATTTCACATTGCCGTTGATGCACTCGCGAAATCGCATCTATTTCAAACAACCCAGCAGTTCTGACGTACAATGGTCTGGATACTTCAAGGTAATCATGTTCAAATTACTTTTATCGTAAATTTAAAAAACTAAAAATAAAGTTATTTAAGATTATTTAACTATACTTAGAAAAAAATAGCTTGAAACGTTCCTGAAGCAAGTTTTTTTAAATGTTTGTTTTATTTCTCCTTTTGCAAAAAATTGGATATAACATTTACAAATTAACAAAATGCGTAAGGATATTAAATAAAGATATTAATGCATGATGTTAATAAAGTTTGGATAGTAACGAAAAAAGCTTTTTCTTTCTGAAGCTATAAAAATGATTCACTAAATTATTGAAAACTGTAAATGATATAAATTTTTCAGGCATTTAGCCTTGAGATTTGGATAACGCTGGTAACCATAATAACAGCCGCTTCTATTCTATTAACTGTTATAAAAGCAAAAGGATTCTCGATAAACGTAATATCAGAGAGTTATATTAATGTTTGGGGCATTTATTGCCAGCAGGGTTTGTCAGGTAACGCTTACATTAGAAATATTTACAATTAATACACATTAATATTGTATGATATAAATTTTTCAAATTATTTGTTGTACTATTATTTAATTTTTAATTTATGTGTCTACACGAAATACATTTAATACTGAAATAATATCTTTTATTCTAGAATTTCCTAATAAATCGTCAATGAGATTAGCTTTTTTCTCTATCTTCTTCTCATCGTTGATAATTATATCCGCCTATTCCGCCTCGTTGATCAGCTTCCTGGCGTTCACTACGGCCAGCTTGCCTTTCTCCAATCTGGAGGGCTACGTTAACGATGGTTCTTATAAATTAATCGTTGTGAAAAACAGTGCCGAGTATGATATGCGTAAAAGTACTGTGAGTTTCCGTGTAATTAATGTGTAATAAATTAATTTTATTTTTATATTAATTTTAATTTAATTATGTTATAAAAGTTTGTGGAGAAGATGTGATATATTAATTGCAACTGAAATAATCTCAAATTATCAATATTCAAATTACAGTATATCAAAGACCCTGTCTTTCGAAAAATATACGAATTGATGGAAAATGAGGAGGAATTGCCGTTAACATTATCCGATGCATTCAAACAAGTTAATAGTCTTTTTTAATGTAATTTATTTATTTAACAATGTTAAGTTTCCTCAAGTTGTTTTATGTCAATTTTTGGGCAGCTATGCGGACAGAAGAAATATGCGTATTATACATCGGAAATATACATAAACAGTATGAGCATTCATCTGCCATGTAAATTCGTACAGATAGAAAGCGGAAATACTGATAGTTTGGCATTAGCTTTAACAAAGGGAAATCCTTACATCGGCTTAATAAATTATTAGTAAGTTCATAAAATATATGTATATCAATAATTTATATTTATGTATAAATTATGTACGCTTTATTATTTTATGTATGCATTAATATTTTTAAAAACAATTGTATCGAATATTTTTATCTATTTTTCAGCCTGCGGCAATTTCGGGACAACGGTGTCATGAAAAAATTGAAAAATGGGTATCTCTCAAAGAACAATGCACCGATGACTAACTACGACGCGGTCAATTTAAAGGATATAACGCCGACTCTGACGGTAATGACAGGTGGAATAATGCTGGCACTATGTGTCTTGATAATCGAGAAAACATATCATACTTTAACTGCTAGATTTAAAAATAGTAATCTTTTAGTTAAAAAGTCGAGTCTGCAATTCCAAAAAGTAAACAACAAAAATAGTCTGAATAATTTGAGATTATTCGGATATTTGCCATGATATTATTAAAACTAATCTGAAGTTTTCCAAAAGTTTTAACGTATATTTCTGATAGAATGTTAATGAATCATTTAAGTAATGTATATGTAAATTTATTTATTTTATAGATAATTAATAGGTAATTAAATATGTATATATATGATACATATATTCCATGTTTAATATGGTAAATAAAACTTGCAATTAAATATGATAATAAATGTGTGAAGATTTCCATCTTCTTTTTGTTTTATTTTAAATAGTTTTTTTATCTACTTAATATTTTCTCATTTTATTTAAATTTATTTTTTATAACAAACTTCATAATTAATATCTCTGCCAAAATATTATATTTTCTATCAGAAATTTTTAGATAAAGTGTCTTTAAGATTATAGTAATTTGTACAAACCAGTTTTCGTTGATGTCCACGATAATGCCAAATCATTTTCTCTCTCTCCTTTCTTAGTGATATTATAATGTCAGCAACAATGATACGGACGCATTCTTAATAACTGGTAACGCATGCATTTTTCCGCCACGTCATACATTCTCCGTTCGCGAAATCGCTTTCACCGTAAGTTCAGCAGCAGTAGCAATTCTTTGCATTTACAAACGAACAGATGTGAGAACGTGCGAACAAGCGCAAAGTAACTGTGACGTCTAAGTTTAGATATTAATGTTTTTCTTTTCTTAAAAAAAAATATGGATTCCATTTATCAATATTGTATTTGTAAAAAAGTAACATATTTGTATATAAATTAGAAAATAAAGACTCAATTGATTTAACAATTTAAATTATAGATTAAGACTTAAGAATCAAAGCTGGTTGTTCGTGTTTCAATTACATTTATAATAAATTATATACATGCTGGCTGTTATTCCAGCCATATTTAGTGTGAAAAGGTTACAGCGATACCAAATTCAATAAATAATGAAAATTGCGTTAGAAGCAAATATGCGAGTAACAATTAAAGCGCAAAAACAATAAAGCGATACGCAGTTACTTGGATCACTTTTTGAGATGCCAATTGTTACAAAATATAATACATTTTTTTTTTAACTATAAAAATTATATTTTATTATATTTATTTATAATTTTATTAGTTTTTTTTATTGTTGAACTTTAGGTTGAAAATGAGAGGCGATTTTTTTACGAAGACAATTATATTTATTATGCATGTAGATCGAATACAAGAGGTAACTTTGCCAAACGGTAATTATAACAATATAATCACTTATCGTGTAAAAGTGAGTGATGAAAAGAATGTGGAAATAATTAAATTATTGATGGATAATTTTACTTTATTATCAAAAATAGTTTGTTGTTTGAAAATAGGATTATTTTTGTAAACAGAATCTACCTGAGAATACGTCTTGCAGAGATTGTCATCCAGACGTCGTTTAAGGAGACGCGTACCGATTCGCATAGCATTACGAAAAGTGATTTACATAAAAAGAAGGCAAGGTGGATTACGTAATACCGATTACGCTTCTGGTTACAACGCCAATGAAGACACACTGATTTCTAAAGAAAAAAAAAAAAGGAAAGAAATGCATGTGATCCGTGACCTTTAGTAAAATTCGCCTACGCGGATTGTACCCACGCGAATGCAATGAAGCCCACCGTCTCTAATTTACAAGAACATAAACGCCCTCCTGATTTCATGCACGTGTTACAATCTCGTCAAATAGCGGCACGCACAAGCCTCGAATGTGTTTTGCTACGTGATAGCATGTGAAGCGTTCCTCCATGAATCACATTTCCTTCGTGAAAATGCGATTTATTATTTCTTATCATATTTTTTTCAATCAACTATTTTTCAGTTGCATACAAATTTAATAACAATAAAATAATATTACAATCTACATATTCAGAATATCGTATATAAAAAAATCTTAGATGCAAAAAGTAAATTTTGAAAAATTATGTAATTTTATACAAAATTGAAACATTTAAAGTTTAATAAGTTTATGATAAGTTTCAATTTTCTTCAGTTATTATAATATTATTGACAAATGGAAGTTGCATCAGCATCTTTCCAGCAGATGTAGCCGATTCGATACGCACTCAGGTAGCATAACTGCTGGCAGGCGCAACGGATGTGAGTGAGCACGCGCTACGTTTCCGCTTGCTGTTTGACCGGAAGTGACCTTTGTCTGATTAGAAAAAACTCGCACGCATGCATCAATCTCTGGCGACGACATCAAACTGCCGACCGTGGTCGCGCAGCCACTTCATATACATATATACGTGAGTTGCTTTTACCGTTGCGCCGAAGGTTGCAGCGTATTGATTACGAAAATAAACGCGTCTTCGCGAGTTTCAATCCCATCAGTGAAAAATTTAACTTGAACAAGGCTGATAACTGCACACGATTGCAGCAAGGATTGGTTCTATTACCGGATTACCTTGATTTTTGTTAAACGTAATAGATACAATTATTTTACGATAAGAAGTAAGCGAGTTATGGTCGAATTTTTATATTTTTTTGCAAAATGTATCAAAGCATATATAGTTTGCTGGCAATAATTGGTCATTCCGAAATTAGTTTGCTTTTGCGTAATTGCATTCAATGCAAATACAAATAATTAAGCGTATCAATTACTCGAGATATTAATCAAACAAGCATATTTAAACAAAGACTTGGTCAGTTAAACCGTGCTTTTGAAACCGGCACAAAATTTCCTCTGTTCTGATTCAATTTTTGGGTATAGAAAATTTTATTTAAGTAAAAAAGATTTTTACCATTTGACAAAAAAATACGTATACCTGTCAAGAATACAAAAATAATTTTTTAATTGTTTTTTCGTTTGTTTTTTGCATTTCCGGAGGAGCATTCTAATGGAGAAACGCACATCGATGACGATGAACGCGGTGTGACACGACTGCACGCAAGACAATTTATGCATCTTTGCGCCGCGCAGCCGGACGGCCTCGAAATGCATTCTGCAAACGTGATCGTTTATTATCGTTGCCGCCGATCGACTGTTTCAAGTGGAAAACAGGAATCCCCGAGAGACGACTAGGCTCTTCAAGTCTCTCTTTCTCGCCGCACGTGGTTGTCATTGTTGGTGCGTTGTGTCATCTCTGGGCTTGTCCAGAATGCCATTATATCGTGGCGCATGACAGAATTTTTGCAACTGATCGTAACAATAACAATAATTGCGAACCAGGAAACAATAATGCTGCTCGTTGCTAATGACGATTGTTACATAGGAAACAATGATGGCGATGTTAATGGTGCCGGGCGGAGCATTGATCCAAGAAATGAAGTCGTAATAAAATCGCGAAGTGACGTCTTTTTATGAGTCGCGACAGCATTTCGTGTGATTTAAGGATATCGTATATAAAACTCACTTTACACGATTTATAATTCACTATAAAATTTATAATTTTATGTACCATAAATACAGGAAATATTAAAAAAAAAAAAAAATTAAATCTTTTATTACGTAAAGTAATAGATAGATTTTTTTATCTCGAATATTGAGAATTTATAAAGCGTTTAAAGCTGTTTTAGATACACGTTGATTAAAAATAAAAATTAAAAAAGTAATTGTATTTTTATTACAATTAAATATAATTTTTAATTCTCTGTACGGAAGTAATAAATCATAGCTGGACATTTTAATGACGTTGACAAATATCGTACGAATGATATTGTTACATTCTAAAGAGTATGTTAAAGATTACTTTGCTAGATTTGAAAGAGGTCTCTTATCTAGAAATACGATTTCTGCCTTGATTGCAGGACACCCGGGTTCCCGGAAAGGCGTAAAAAAAAGTTGGTCATTAGTTTATGACCGGAAATCGGTCATAAATTGCACACACCTTTACCTACCTAATTCTATCTCAGATAATAAAGATCAGGTTCTTTTACATAAAATAGAATCTACGAAAAAATGCGTACTAAAAATTGAGCAAAAAATCTAGTTTCTCAATTGTTAGTTTATTTACAGACTTTTTTACTATATTAACTTGTTGATCAGATTTTGACTTTGGTTTGATTGTTACGATTCTTCCAAGTTTCCTGACCATATATGGCTCAGACAAAACTGAAGAGAACGTAATAAAACCAAAAAGTTGTGTTCAAAAAATCGCTGATTGAAAAATATAGTTTTTACTGTAATAAAAAAAAAAATTTGAAAACTTTTGTAATAAATCCATCACTATGTGTGTGTGTGTGGTTTCTTTACGGTTACTGCAAAGCTCATTAACGTGTTCGAGAGCGTGGGAAGGTGTTAGTGTTGGATCACTTGTAATGAAATTAACATGTGTAACGGATAATACAAGCTTGATGCTGGATTCTAGTAACCACTCATCTGTTTTTTTTTGTTTTATTTATTCCTTGACACAAATGTTTCGATTATCGTCGTACCCTTCTCCTTTCGATTAGTAGGCTATTTGTTCTTATAAGATATCGTCGCCGATTGATGGTTTTTAGAGAAAGCAACAGAAATTACTATTGCTCGAATGAGATTTGTGAATCCAATGAAAACAACTCATTGTTCTCGATATCGAGACCGTGAAGTTCAAAAATATTTCACTCTCCTTTTTTTTGTTAAATATAAAAGCATTTAATAATATGATTAGACTGCTATAGATAAACTGCACTCTAAATGTATTAATTTTTCCAACAAGCCAGATAATTTGATTAGTGGATCATAAATAATAGACGTAATCATATGTCGCTACACCACAAGCAATTATTTCGCATTTTTGATCGAAACAAGAAATTGTTAAGTAGGTATAGTAAATTAAATATTAATTTTATCTGATAATATAAGGTTTAATAATTTAATTAGTACTCGCATATTTCTCTTTAGTAAAAAGAAAATAAACGATCAACTGCCATTTAGAACACAAATTATATTATAATTTATCATAATTTTTAATTGATTAATACTTATTTCTATTAAATGTTTATTTGGATATTAGATTCTCCATTAAATTTATCACATTTGTCATAAACAACATAGCGTTAATCGTTTACTCAGTATCAAAACTGAAAGAACTGCTGATATATCACTTTATCAAAATCATTAACATTGTGAAACGGTCGAGCGTAAAAGCGTTTAATTGCCGTATCACATTATTGCCCAAAATAGGAGATCATCGAGATCCGTTCTAGATGCATGCAACAGAGTTCTCTCATCTGGGAAAGACGAGACAGAACGATTCCTCTCGCTCGCCTATTTACTTATTACACATTTCTTTCTATTTCATTTATACCTTTTAAATTTTTATTATTATACAGTTTATTTCTAATTTATTATTTTTGCTTTTAATCTATAAGTTACGCCATATCCTTTATCATTTTTATCGTTTTTAGATTTATTTCAGCAAAAGAATAGGTCCTTGTAAATCTCGATTTCTTGTCTCTCTCTTCCGCCAACGTCGACAGCCCACGTATACCGGGTGTCGCGTGGGTGTGGATCGCGCGTTGTGCACACACGGTGGGGGAGCCGTGCAGTACCGACACCCCACCGCCGTCTCAGTAGTGGCAGAATGGAATGGAAAGGAAAAGAGAGAGAGGAGCCGTAGTGTACAGCTGCCTGCCTGCCTGTTTGCTGTAGACACGATTATGTTTCGTGTCTGGCAAACCCATTCAGTACTTCTCACGGCACAGGAGCACATGGTGCGGTCGCCGCCGTAAACCGTCTCCGCGAGTGGTGCACGCACACGAGTGGCGCGACGAAGAAGTGCAGCTCCGGAAGATAAGCCCGCCGAGGAAGTGGAGGAAGGATAAAGAACAAGAAGATAAAAGCAGATAGGCGGAGACAAAAATAATACTAAATTAGACAGAAAAATACGAAGGTGACGTAAAAATATATTAGATGTGTGTTAAATGTTCCAGAAGATATTGTCTTAAGCAAATTAAAACATATTAATTATATTTAAAAATATAAATAAAATACAGCATGCAAACATGTGTATTTTATACCGTAATATAAATATTGAGATTTGTAAAGTTAAAAAGAGTTGAAAAATACAATAAAATAATAATTTCAAATAAATGAAAAGTAATTACGCCAAAATATCTTATTTTTTGAAATAATTTTGATTTTAAAATACTGAGCAAATAAGCAGTGCGTTACCTAAACTGCAATCGAATCTTCGTACACGTGCTAATACGCATGTACTTTGGCAAGTAATTCGGCACATGTCCGGTAGCCATGTGATGTGAGAAGTTCGGTTCCGTGCCAATTATGATAGTGTGCGCGAAGCCGTGAACGTTCTTGTCGATAAAGTTCCGCAAGTTCCGTGCCGAATGGTGCGTCAATTCGCGCTCTCTATTCCGCGTCGCAAGCTGGTGATCTTTAAATAGTGTTATCGCGTATCTAAACGCAGGCAGACATCCGAGAAGATAAAAACAGATACAATCTAGATAAGATACCGTTCAGATAAGAAGACAGAAAGAGAAAGAGAGAGAGAGAGGGAGAAAGCACAGTTGGTCAGCTGGAACAGAGTGATCCACGTTTCCGGAGACTGACTGAAGCATCAGTGACTTGCGATCTTAGAATCATTCGAGTGATATAAAGGTAATTAGAAATTATACTAATTAGCGAAATTTTAGTTGTACTAAAAAATTATTTTTTAGAAAAGAAAAAGATTTTTAGACAAAAAATATTTTTTTACGTTTTATACATTTTGATGTATCAAGTGATACATAAAAAATAAAATAAAAAAATACATAAAATAAACTAAAATAAAATAAAATAAAATAAAATAAAATACATCAAAATAAACGATACATTGATGTATCGTTTATTTTCACACGTTAAAATCTTGACTTGGCAACTAATAAAATAAATAAAATCGATTAATGAAGAGAGAGAGAGAGTCAAATAAAATTCGATGTAATAACTCGCGCGTTCAGGAGAAAGTATAGCAATTAAATGTAAAACAACAACCGGTTCTTCGTAATCGGGAAGATCAGTAGAAAAAGCTGAAATTAATATGGTGTGGTCAGACCGTGCGAAATTTTTAAGCAAGAACCCGATTCACCTGGCGAGATTTTCGAATTAATTGAGTCAGACTACTCGCCATCTCGCAATGCATATAATGGTCTACCATTGGTTCACAAAAATACTATGTTTATTAAAGACAAAGGATTATCATTACAAGCGAAGTAAAGAGCGTGGACTTGTAAATAACCTGTTCTTACTCACGGAAGTCAAACTAGTGGTTCTCCATGCGTGTAGCAGTGGCGTGAAATATATGCCGCGTTATAGTATAGATGTGATCAGAAATGTTAATTTAACCGTTAGAATTTCTCATTATCGACACGGAAAGTAACGTAACTACGTAACAACGCGGTCCCGGTGGCTGATAATTATGTCATATTCAAATCGCGAAATATTGTACGAAGTGAAACATTGTTTTGGAACGGTAAAAATCTTGTGACATTTATTTATTAAAACGTTTCACGTGAAACATCGATTTCAAGCAAATTTACAATTGAAGGAAAATTTGAAACCCGCCAAATTACGTAAAATTTTAATTAGGATTGATTATTTTAGTTCGATTGCGTGTGCAATATTTTAGGTGAAACAGATAGCGACGAGTCGCGTTACATGAATATAGATTATGTTGATTCGCTATTACGTCATTCGTCCTCAAGAAGGAGTTTCAAAAACGGCACTTAAATGTCGGTGACAGTGCTGTCAAGCTACGTTGCACTTTCTGGGACAGATTGTTGTTGCATAGTTAACCGGTAAAGCAGCGGCGAGAACAGTTCACCGCGAGTTCTCATCCACTTACGCGGAATTGGATCACTCGGAGTCCGTTCGAAATAGCTATGATTTACGGAGGAAGTCGATCCGCTAAGTTTCACACGGAGATTGACGGTGGATGCGATCTGGCATTATACTTTACCGGCGTAATCTAAGTGCGACGTCCGAGCGAAGGAAGAACTCTACGAGCGCGGTATCATTAGAATCGCGGTTAAATATAGCCATCGTCGTAAAGTTACTCTCGTTTAAGTGTGTGGAAATAAAAAAACGTCCGCGGTCATCTCCTATTCAAGTTAACGAAACGGCGTTGCGTAATTTGAATAAAATTTTTTTCTTCAAAATAGTATTAACGACAAATTTAGTTGATTTATACATGGAATGTTTTAAGTTTTTTTTTTTTTTTAATCCATGGATACTTTTATATCGATACAGAATTGAAGAGTCTGGCATGCTTTGTAAGGAAAGGAGGGAAATTGTGTCAGCGTTTCGTGTTAACGCAATTGCATCTTATTTGAATTATTAACAATGAAATACCTCATTATCTTAACTTATTCATGGACCGATCTAGTTAGACCCAGTAGCGGGCAATGCTACCGGCCTACTCGATTAACAAAGAGCGAAGCATTGAGCGGAGAGAACGGGAGCAACGTACGCATGGAAAGCCGTAAAATCGTTCATAATGACGTTCTAATGGAAAATGCATGAAATTTTCTTATTGCAGGTCTAACAAGAGAGACTAGCCGCGAGCAGAAGTTTCCCGTTATTGGATGTCGGCGAAGCGAAGAGAGAAAGAAGCGATTTGCCCGTTCGGACAATTTTGCGAATCTCACGGTTTCCCGAGGCCGCTCTCTCGCATCGAATCGCGCGATAAATAAACCAGGTAAAGCCAAATCGCATTGCTCATGCTCTCTCCTTCTCTCTCTTTCTCTCTCTCTTTCTCTCTCCAGCGTACAATTGCTCGCGCGTGAGTACGCTGCCGAAAGCGCAAGAAACGTCCACGTATGATAAACGATTTTGGATTTTGCTCCGCTGAGACCCGAATGCGGGAAACGACGTCTGTTCCCGTTAAACGCGTGCGAAGTTTGTAAGTTTATTCGCATCTTCTCTCGGGAGCGAGCGAGTCTCGCACGGTGAGACGAATTTGCAGATTTAGGCGTATCGCGATGATCATTTGTTAAATTAGAGTGATTGTAATTATTCAAAGTAAATGTTAATCAAATTTAGATAAAAAATTAAATTAAACTTTAAATTATACTTTCTTAAATTAATTTTTACTTCTCCTCATTGCATAAAGAATAAAAAATCAGCTTTTTACGTTGAATTAATTTTCATTTCGATAAGGTAAAAAGTTGATGGACTAATTAATCTTTAATTTAATTAGTCTATAAAGAAAGTTAATAAATTTATTTTCCAAATTTTTGTCTTTTGCAAAAGCAAAAAGAAAAATTGGTCACTATTTTCAATTGTATTATATAAAATTGTTAAATAAAGTAGAAAGTGCTATTACATATGTTAACCAATCTCTTATGAGGAAGAAAATAATATTGTCGTATTTAAATATTAAAAACAATTAATTTTTTTATGCATAAGTTTATTATATTATATTGATTCACGGTTGTGAGAAAAATATAATATGCTTTTAAAAATTAATCAGAATTATGAAACGGTTGTGTTAACAGTTAGCCGCTTGTAAAATAAATGGTTTTAACCTGAATTCAGGAAACACTGTCAGAAAATGCTCATTTAAAATAAGCAGATAAACAATAGCGTCTGGCAATTAGACTTGTCGCTATTAATTAATAACGCATCCAAAATAAAGCCAACGGTATATCGCGAGCAGGTATTTAATCAGATTTACTATCGCTAATTACCTATGTTCGTTACTGCTGTTTCGGAAAGTTTCGCGCTTTTGTTTTCTTCATTAACTTGCAGATTTATCTTAATGGAATCTGATTATACCTAGCGGAATCATGTGCTCGCTAGCTAGTAATTCGCGAACACAAGTTTGAAGCACAACTGTCAGTGTTTTATCACCGAACATAAGTATATTTTGAAAAAAATATATAGAATATAGTATTTGGAAAATGCGAAATTACTCATCACACAACTTCATATAACACCTCGAATAGAAATTTTATCTCTTATTTTTTTCTTTACGGTTGAATAAAGATCTTTTTTAGTGATACAAGACCTTGAGAGTCTATTTTGTTTCTTCGGAACTGATAAGTTAATAATTTGCACGCTTCTTTTCTAAAGGACAGCTTACAACCTCAAATTACTAACGTTGCAACTAATGTTACTTGCGCTCCAAGACTCATATAATATCTCGCGAAGGATAAAATGCCTAACATCTACATCATGCAACTTAAATCACGTTCGTGACGGTGCTCGCATAGTAATGTCGATAATGACGACGATCGATCTGTTGCGATCACAGGAAGCATCGCGCTTGTACGACCGCACCGATCGCTCCCGCTGGCCATTTATGGCATCTCGCGGGACGCGCGCTCGCGGTTGTCAACCCTCGATCACCGATCGAATGATTCTCGATCCTGCGCGATCCGTCCGCGATTAGAATGCGCGGCGAACGTTGATTAGAATGCAGCCGCGCTGCTCGGACGGCATTTAACGTGGACGATCGCACGCATTAACACGCATGACACCTACACACGCAAGCAAGTACGCGCACGTATGCAGACATACTGATGTGTGTTGTAAGACATGTGGCGGCCGGGTCGCTGCCCACATGCGTTGCGCGACACCCACATAAAACGCAGCTACCGACTCTCGATGGTTCGCCGTAAACCGTAATCCGCTCGTGCCGATTACAGACTCGGCGACTCGCGCTGCCGCTGCGTTTCCCGGTAAAATATTGCACGCTCGACAATTTTCAGCGTGGTCGGCGATATTTGAACGCCGCGTTACGACCTTGCGTGTCGAATCGACATCGAGATACGTATATACGACAAAGTTGCAAAAGTTGTCAGTGTTGCTTTAATTTACCGTATAAGTATCTTGAGAAACGGGCGGTGTGCGCAAAATGAATTAATAAATAAAATTTCGAAACTTAACGTACAAAGTTTGTGTGAATAAAATTAACTCTTGAGCGTCAAAATGCATGAATTACAAGAGTCAATATTTTGTCAATAATTTCTTCACCACAATAGCATTTTGAGAAATGCAGTATTATGCAAAATTGAGTCTAAAGATTTAAAAGAAAATCTTTCGCCACATCGCAAATGTCAGTTAATGCTTATTTGCTTGTTTCGTGACTAAAGTTCAACCTTTAAATAAAAAAAAAACGAAAGCTAAAAAATTGAAATTACATTAGTGGAGTATAAGCTTTGTTTCAACAGCGTTGAGTTTCACAGTTGTAATTTGCATAGATTAACGTCAACGTGTTAGTTGTTAGTGAAGCGCAATACCACGGTGGAAATCGTTACGTATCGATAGGTGAATAAGGCTATCATTTACTGAGCAGCGAGTTGTTTCAGATAATAATGTGCTTTCATAGTTCCATTTGGCCCTTCCGTTTCCTACGCGACAGCTAATAAAGTTGTTGGCACATATTTGATTTTAGTTTCTTCTACAGCTATTATCATAATTTAATGGTGTGTCGCGTTTTAATATTGAGCAATATTTTAAAGAAATATACGAGTCACTTATTTTTTAAATAATTCTGTTAAAAATTTTATACTTGTACGTTGTAATATTAAATGTAAATATGTATATACTTTGTTATAAACTTTAGTTGCGTTTAAGCAATTCTAGAAGGTTTTAGAATATATAATAATTATGAAACGATTTTGTGGGATAAAAGAATCATATATCGGTATTTAATCCGGTTTTGTATTTTACTAGAATTTCTTTTTAACAATTTAAATAAAATTATAAAACTTTAAAAAAAGTTTTTACATTTTTGCTTAAATAAAATTTAAACAATTGAGTAGAATATATATTAAACTCTGTCTTGTATTATTTTATCATAATAGATTTATTAATATACATATATTATGGATCTGGCACATATAATTTTAAACACATTGCATATAATAAATAAAATAAGAAAATAAAATTATACGCACACATGAAAATTATTTTCTTATCTTTAACACGTTTCTTCCGCCTGTTGCGTGGGTCGCAGAACTTTCCGTTCAAGCCACGTTTGACATTTCTTTTTTTGGCTTAAATTGTGTAAATAATGACAATTTATCAAAGAAAACATTTTTGCTTTACTTTGTAGCGTATTTTTCTTGATAATGATTTTTGCAGTATTATAAATATTATAAGATACTTGTTATAAGTAAAACTGTTAGCTTCGACAACATGGAATATATGTAATCCACACGGCGAAAAGTCATTGAAAATTGCGGCAGGGAACGTGTTAACGTTGTATTATTTTTAATTACCATTAATTGTCTCCATTAATAACGTAATCATGTTTGAATTTTCAGGTGAACAAAAATCATGATACGCATTGAATGATTCGTGATTGGTGACGAAGAGAGATCAATCAAATTAAACGAAGAAAAATGGTATACCGGGGCAGTTTGCAGACAGACGATCCAAGAGATGCGCCGAAGCTGGTTCGAATGTCTCCGTTGCGCAGCAGCAGACCCCCTAATCCCCGGCTAAATTCGCGGGTTGCTATCTCCGTCAAGGATCCGATCTATCACAACTCGTACACGGCGCCAATCGATATCAGTCGAGCGCGAATGATTGAGGAGAGACGGTTGAGTCGCGAGCGGGACATTGAGTCGGTCGAAAAAGTGATTATGAGAACCACCGGTATAAAGATCGGCGCTCCCAGGCTGCGCAATATTAATCAGATTCGCGAAACTGTCTTTATGGACCAGTCGTACACGCCGATCGACAAGATCGGCAAGCTGGAATCGAGAAATCGACCGCGCAGCGTCGCCGTTGGTCTTGAGGAGGGCAACGCCAGGATATCGAGAACCCATAATTCTCTTCTGGCGGACTTGCGAGACCTGGAGAGATTGAGAACCACTCCACCGACGCAAAGAAATCACAAAGGTTTGTCGCTGAGAACAGAAAGATCGGAACCAAAGTCGGTAATTTTGAGCAAGAAGAGTGACACGCCGACTTCGGCGAAAATTCGGTCGGACATCTTTAGGATCCAGCAGATGTTCCACTCAGCAGATCCCTCGTCTAGAACGGTCACGAAGAGCAATGATAGAAAAATCAGCAGCGACTCGGAGAAGAAGGAGAGGAAGTCTGGCACGGAGATCACCAGGACCCGGCTGCTGGCGCAGAAACTTTTGGAAGCATCTAGAAGTAATCGGGAATCCTTGAAGGATCGTTGTAACAATCCAAAGAACGTGTCGAATAAAGGCAAAAACACAAACGGAAAAGTGTCGAATAAGCTCCTTCAAGAGAAACTCCCGGAGAAGGATTTAAGAGACAAGAAAAAGGAGAAGGAGGAAGCGAATTCAGGTGATCAGCCGCGTCCACCTGTTCGTAGAAGGAGGGACTCGAAGAATCGAAGGTGGAATGACGCGAATTATTCCGCGGACGAGCGTTCACGGGAGTCAGAAGATCGAGGAGTTCGCAATCCTGATTATGAGGAAGACCGATGGAACGGGGCAGCAAGTGCGGAAGAGAGTTCTAAGACCAGTTCTAATCTGGAAAGACCGGATATTCTGGACGGGCTGTTGAAGGAGTCCGACCGGCAGCTGACGGAGCTAAAGAACGATCTTGGTGAGAGAGGACGTTCGCGGAGTCATTGGCGAGGATTTGTGCAATCCATGAGGCTGCATGACGTCGAGCTTCACTCCGACAGCGAAGATCAGCGAAAGGGTGAGTGTGCAAAACATTTTGTATTCGAAAAGCAGCATTTGAACTTATCAAATTATTTTAAGTCTTTTTGTTTATAAAGCACTTTTCAAATTTATTAAATTTTTTATAGTATAGATCAACTTTTAAAATATAAATTAACCACTGAAACGATGCAAAAATCGAAGAAAGGAGAAAATTATGTTGATGAATTGTATTAATTTAATTTTTTTTAAACATATTTATTTTTTCAACAAAGTTTGTAGAAAAATATGCCGAGTTTCTGGAATAATTTGATAATTTGTGAAATGTTGCAAAATATCTTGTGTTTCATGTTATCTTTGTTACACATTGCATGATTTGTTAACACAGCTTCATTAAAAAGGGATGTTCATCTCGCACTACGTACTCGTAGAAAAATTTTCGCTTTTATTACATTAATATTCGTAGGCCGTTAAATGCCTGATTGTAATTTGAAAAAAGAGGGACACTTTTTTAAGCCGACGGATTCGATTAATGACGTTTGTCGAAGTGTGTGAAGTTAGAGTACAATTGGCGTGCCCGTTAATCCATCGGGAACCGAAGCACCCCTATTTTTAGGCGCTCCCTCATACCCTCTCATTTGCTCGCTCAGTTGTATCACTATCGCAGGTCAGGGTAGTGTAGTCCAAATATAGAATGTAAATGTATCCCTCGAACATATGTCTGTACATATGGATTTAGCTGGGACGTACAGCCTCTTCTCTAATTCTATGGTAAAATCTCCTATTTGATGATTATCTCAAGCTTTTCGAGCGTTCGATTGTGTATCACAAAATAAATCTATGTGCATGATATAAGATCAAATCGGTACTTTTCGAGCATGAAATTTGCAAGCTCAAACGCTCCGTTTATTTGTTGCTTTTATTGCATCAATAATTTTATTTTATTTTATTTTTATGTATTGATTAATAATAGTTATTTGTCGTCACGCTTCAACAACGCTTTTGATTCGTATTGCATGCTTTAGCATTATTTATTTTTATTTGTTACCTTTAGATACTTCCAAAATAATTTTCCAAAATCTTATAATTCTTAATTAATTTATAATAAAATTTTCCTTTTTTATTATTACTTTATTTGAATAAAGTTGAAGAATCAAATAAATTTAATGGATGGAAGCCACTGTTAGCTTGTTACATATATATTTAATAAGCGTTTGTCTCTTTGTCTTATAATCAATATAATTGATGCAAATTACAAATATGCAAATGTCGAAAATGTCGATATGGTCTCACGGTTAACGCTTCCAGGAAGTTTTGTGATTCTCTGCGTGTGAATGCGAGTTCAACTTGAGCGGAATGGCATCGCCGCCACTTTTAGTTGAACGCAACGAAAAAAAGTGCTCGGTAACAGGCGCACCTTGTGTATTGCTCTTTTATCCTAGCTAAGCATTCTTATCTGCGACTTATCGTTTTATATGTGGACTCACTATATCTCTACTTACGTACGTGCCCGTCCGATAAGTCAAGCATGTTGATATGGGTCATAATTCTCAGATAATGCAGTTGACAGCGTCCATATTGTAAATGCAATATATGGAATAACAAAAAAAAAATATAAAAATTTAGACTTAAAAATTAAAAATTAAATTAAGAACTGATGATTGAATACGTTTTTTTATTGGATTGAAAATGCTACATAAAAAGAGGTATAGAAAAGATAAATTTTTTTTATAAAATAACTAATGCCATCTTTATGTCGAAATTTATGATTTCTAATATTAATATTAAATTAAAATGTATTTAAAATTGCATGAAATAAATTGTCTATCAAATGTATTAAAATTATTATTGAGAACTTTGTGTCGCCTTTGCAAAATGGATATCGTTACATTACGCTGACTATACGTAATCTTCCTGCAATGCGATGCCGACGTACACTTTCTCTGTCTCTCTCTTTCTTTAAGAAAGTCCTGTAAAGCAGCCGCGTCAAGAAAAATTTTTGAATCAAAAGATCTCGGGTCGTCGGTGGCTGCGAAGGGGTTAATCCTTTCGCGTCGCGGTGAAATACCGCGTTTATGCTTGAACTATGCACCTATGCCCGACTGCTATATGCTCGAATACTTGGCTGTTCACGTAACACTGCGCTCTCGTCTCGAAAGCCAGAAGGAGCAGGCTTTTCCCTCGCGTCGCAGAAGACACGATATTTACATTCTCACGGCATCGCGAAAGTTTTCCTAAACGAAGAAAACGTGCGTATCGCGGCGTGTGCAATTAACAGCCCGATGACACGTAATCATTTATATCGTTTATCTCAGCAAGTTCGCAATTTAATTGCATAAACATCGCGCGATGTAAGATTTGACTAACACGAACGGAATAATTATATTGCACTTGATTGTGCATAAATATTCTGCGCTTTATTATGTTTTAATGTAATAATCTGATATATCATGATATATTGCGAAAATGCTTTTTCTTAACAAGAATTCTTTAGACATTTTTCTGAATTTTTCGACACAACATAAATTATTTAATATGATAAATAGAAGCGTTTTTACACGCTCATGTAGTAACTTTTTACGATTCTTCTAATCGCACTAAATCTCAGTCACGACGTGCAAAGATAATAAAATCGATTCCGGTGATCGTGGGAGAACGGAAGAGTCGTGTGTAACCAATTATAGACACAATGGGGCACTATCGACGATAATTGCAATCGATATCGCCGCGTGTTGCATCGGAAGTACCCAAATTCCTTTTCACACGCACGCACGCACATACGCAGGCGGTTACACAAGTTTTCCTAATATAGGGTGTCTTAAAATATTTGATTTGATTTCTAAAAAGGATTTCTGAGCTGCTCTTTTTTTTTGAATAATTTTGAAAAGTCATTTGTAGTTACAATTTTTTAATATGCACATTTTTTTATTTTAATAGAATAGAGTTTGTATAAATTTTGATAAGTAATTAGAGATTCTTAGTTTTTTTTTTATTTATTTATTTCAAAAAGTCTTGATACTTTAACGCACACATTGTAATTAATGTAATCAGTTATTAAAATTAAAATTAGAGATTTTACTCTGCATATAAATTGTCGAATTTCTACTGCAGTCATTAATTGCAGTTTTTTAAATAACTTTTAATTTTTAATATAAAAAATTAATTTCTAGATTTTTAGCTTCAATTAATTACAAATTTTTAGTCAAACTTCCGCTATTTCTTTATTTTGCTTAATTTTATATCTTGCTTCTCTTCTAATTTCCGCGAAATAAAATTTCTGTAAAGTGAAGATTGACTTCACAAATTCTTTAACAAAATCACATTGTTAAAAGACACCCCATATAATTTTTGTCTTGCTAGCGGCCCTTGCCCTTGAGTCTACGCCCTAATATTGATCCAGCATTCCCACTACATCGGTCTCATCCCCTCTTTCTTCGACCCCGCCGTTGGGGGCCGTTGATCGTTCCAACGTCGTTGTGATGCGCTACATCGCCAGTGTAAACGTGACTGCCAAACCGTTAACATTTAACAGAACCAATCGATAGTGTTGTACGTTTCATTCAACGACGATCTCCTTCTTCTCCTGCACCTCCTTCATCTTTTTCGCCGCCGTCACCTCTTTTCAACCCGTCACGATGCTGCCCTATGTCATGAAATATCTTAGTGCTTGCGGGACCACGCGGTAGGATACACGCGCTCCGTTGTAACCGGCGGACATGGTGCTCTGCGACGTTTGTGACAGCAAAGGTGAGAGTAACTTTTTTTCTTTTCCTCCTTAATGGGAAAATTCTGGAGAAAGAGGATGATTTTGGACCAGTTCGTGACGTTGTCATGACAAAAAAATTATTCTCTTAAATTTTTAATCTTGATGACCTTGAAATTCTGCAATATTGCTCAAGAAACATATTTGGGAATCCAAAGTCTTAGGCCTGATTTACAATGCGCTTTTTGTATATTGTTTCTTGCTTTCTGATTTTTGTACTTCTGCTTTTTATGTGTTTGTCGCATGGAGAGAAACACCGTGATTTATAATTTCTTCTTTCTGAATTTTCGAAGGAAAATATGTCTTTACGCAAAGGCAGAAAACAAAAAAGATATTGTAGATTGGGGTTTTTGGGGGATGTATGAAAATTTTTGAAAAAACATTTAGAGAAAATTTTTGAAAAAAAAATTAGAGAACTAAGATTTATTTTTATAAATTATTATTTTATAACAATTTATCGATTAAAGCTGTAGCTTTAGAATATTAAAACATTATATATATATATAAATGCGCTAATTTTATCAAATATTATTTTTTTAATTCTTTTTATACTATAAACTTTATCGTATAGGTTTGGTCTTAAAAGATTAATACAGAATTTTCTGAAAATATCTGCTTTTTTTTCATAATTATGAAATTTTAGTAAAAAAATCTTGAATAAGGACAAATTTTAAGAAATAATAAAATTAGAAAATATTTTTTATATCTTTATTAATTTTTAATGTAAAATCTTACATAAGCAATTTTAAATTTAAGAGCCTTAAAATAAAAAATCCAAGATATTTGCAGAGACAAATGCGATTATGTTTTCCGTGATCATTAATTAAAATTACTATCTCGAAACGTTATCTCTCTACAACTGCCGCCAGCGAAAAGGTCATAGATTTTTCTTGTACAGAAAAATTCCGCAGCAGAAGGGAAAGTTTGCGGAATGTTACCGCGGATATGACAACAGGAAATTGTGTGTCTTCAGAATTTCCGAGAGAGAAAAAGTTTGTGAGAAACACGATGTGACGCACACGTGCACATAGTTCGATCGTGTGAGTAGTACGTGTGGGTTCGACCCTTAACGTGAGAAGATGAAATTTTATGACATTATACAATTTTCCGCAAACAATCTTACAGATGGCTAGTGATTCTTTTAGTTTTGCACGCAAATTCGCAAAAATTTTGCATTAATCCGACGTATATGTTGGCGAAGTGTATTATGTCAAAATAATCTTGTTTTGCTTATATACGGTGGCTTATGAAAAGGTAGTCAGAGCTTTTTTTCACCGTTAATGCTAATAAAAATTTTATACATCAAGATGTTCAAGTTGTAAAAGAATAGGGTACATATATTTGAAATTTTAAAGAAATTGAAAGGGAAATATTTGCTGATTTATATTGAAGAGAAATGAATAGAAAAATACACGAGTCATCGTCAAGATGATTTATAAATTGTATAATAAAATCTTTCATGCTCTTCATACAAATTGACGATGATTTGCTGTGCTGTTTGCCAAGCCATTTACAGCAAAATGCACAGCGAAGGTGAGAGAAATCTGTGATAGTTGCGTGGCAAATGCCTGACATTTTCACCCTGACGCGCATGAATAAGCATGGAATTGCTTCTCGAAAGTGAATACTGTAATTTTGATGTGTTATCCTAAAAATACACCTTTAACGAACCTGATTTCTCAAATATTAGCACGTTAATTAAAAATCGATATCTCTCGTCTTTTTTATAAGTAAATTTTATAATATGCGATTACCAGTTTTTCGCATATTATAAACATCTTTTTAACAATACATAGACAATTTTCTCACGAATATATACATAATTTGTTGAACTTTTTAAAAAGTTCAATTTTGCGATGTTTTCCGTTGAAACGAATTTATTTGATGTTCCGTGATCTTTAGAACTGGATGCATTTGTTGAAACCCCGGGCGTGACGCGATTGACTCGGGAACAATGCAGTTCGGCGTGGCGAAAGTTTCTATTTATGGGCACATGGTACAGAGACATATAACACGCATACCGTGGATTGTACCACGATTGTACGAGCCGTACCGAGAAGAACCAGATTAAAACTCCAGACTAAGCGGCTCTGGAGATTACGATGGCTGGCCGGGACTCGACGTAAACAAGCCTCGTTATGCACTTAATTACGAACGTAAATGCACATGCTGCTGCACATATGCGCGTTTGAGAACTCTGTTTAGCCATATTTCAAACATTTCTCTCGAGTGTCCCTTGTGAGCTCGAAAATGTTTACGAGAAAATTCTGAAGTGGGCGTAAAATCTACGTTGCGCATATCTTTGGAGCCGAAAACCACTCTCCAACTGCATCTCTCTTTCTCCGCATTTTATCTTATTTTCAAGTATAGCTATCGTAGTTCATTGAGCTTTTCAATTTAAATTGCGAAACTTGGGAGCAATCTTTACGACTTTTGTTCGACTGGTTGCGATAGCATCCCGACTCGCACCCTTGTTTATGCTTAATAAGAGATAATGTCAAATTAATCGATATAATGCGAGCTTTGTGCGCGCATCTGGTTTGCGTAAAATAACGCGGAGGAATCACGATACACATTTGTGATTTCCGCTTGCATTACAAGCCGTGACCTATTTTAATATCAAATATTCAACAATGCAAGCAAGTATAAAAAGCACAAGGTTGACCTATTTTAATATTAAATAAGATTTCAGCAAATGAGGATAATAACAATTTGTTTCCACTCTTTATATATTCTATTATTTTACCAATTTTCTTATTATATAAATAGCAATTAGAGAAATGAAATACATAATATAATATTCATTATTTCATACAACGATGATTATAATAAGGCATTCAATGCAGTGTTGAATAATAGAAGATATCTGTCGCTGAGTTTTGCCGCAGGCGCCTGCTTATCGCAGCTTTTATTCCGTAGGAAAGAATTCTTATCGGGGAGAAATGCGCCCGGAATATTATACCGTGCATTTCGAAGCACTGAGCAACATCCTGAAATCTGTCTTGTCATTAAAATTTAATTATATGTTTAATGAGTCTCTCGACGGTTGCGTAAATAATGGCGTGCGGCATTAACGCCGACAATTTTAATTATCTTTACATTGAAAATTCAGAATTATACAGTCTTCTTGCGACATCTTGCAACAATTAAAAGTTTATGGCAAGATTATTTCTTCAAAGTTCGCTATTGTTTCACTTGTTCGTAAAATCACTGTTTTATTTTGTTCTTGAAATTGAATACAATAGATGCTAATTATAATCCCTTAAATTACTGCAACGTAATTTGTATGCACAATTTTATTATTTCAAAATAGAACAAAGATCCAAGTGCAACGTGTGCGAAGAAGTATTTAAAGTGCGTTCGTTTGCAACGACATTAATAGATATTGCCAAAATATGCATAATATGAGTTTGCAACGAGTACAAATAAAATATGTATGTGTTAAATATATATGCTAAAGATACATTCAAACAGTTCAATTCAATTCTTCGACTCGAAAGATATAAACTGTTTGACATGCAAACAGATCCATACTACTTAATCATCTGACATTTCCGAGTACTATTTGAGAATAATTTTATCTGAATGAGAGAATAAAATATTATTTTGAACATTGAGCAAAGTAATTATTTTAATACAAAATTAAGCTAAATGTTAATAACATTTTATACAAATTTTTATACTTTTTATTAATTTTTTAATCAATTTGTTTTATTTAATTAATATTTTATATAGTAATTTTATGAAATAGAATTGAAACATATTTTCCCATAAAGATTCCTAAGTTTTATTTTACACTAAAGCCGAATTGCAAAAATCATCGGTTCTTAAAGCAATACATTACACGAGACACACCGTCACCGAATTACACAGACCGACAAATTGCTGTGGTGGCGATGGTGTAATTCAATTCAGCGATCTGTCGGTGGTCGCGTTGTAGAGGGGAAGGGGCGATACCAAATTATTACTTATGGTGTTCCCGCGGCGGTCGCCGTGGCATAATGGCGAAATTCCGGGAAGGCGCGGTGTGGGACGGCATTCTCTCTTATGGGAAGAGAGATGCATCACAAGCAACATGGTGTCTTCGCTCGCATCGTCGTCGTGCGTGACAATTCGCCGTGCTTCGCACAGTGACATTAGCTTCATCGAATGGTCACGCGATAGTGCTGGAGATGATAGTTCTTATGTTAAACAACCCGCCTCGAATCGAATTTGAGAGAAAAAGAAGATGGAGGATTCGAATTACTTAATTATACTTGATTTAACCTTCGAGGCTGCTTCTTGTCGGTAGCCATTCACGGAACTAAAACATTTTTCCCCTTGTATTGCTCGAGGCAGACCCGGACGGCCTGATGGGATCATTAGCTCGATGAGCTTTTCCTTTGCAGCCCATATATTGTGCGAAATTGCGTGGAAGTTTAATTTTTCACGTCATTGAAGACCCACAGATTTTTTAAGAATTCAAAGAGGACGTTAATTATATAGAACTTTTAATAATCTTGTTTGATTAGAGAGATAATTAATTAATTGCAAGTTTCGTTTTTTAGATCGTCGTAACTATTGTAGATTGAAGTTGTTTCTGAGAATTTTTATCTAATTAGAGAGAGATTATAATTAATTTTGTTATACATATAATAGTTATTAATTGTTTCATTAGAATAATTATCCTTCTTCTCACGTATGCTAATTTGATTACAACTTCATTTGAATGAAAAAACAATTTTCAGCAAAGGGAGGTGTAACGTGCAGTTGCAATCAAGTGCATCTTGTCGATGATATCGTGGTATCCATTTGCGGAGGAAGTTTGCGGTTTTTTAACGAACCCAAAAGTTGTTCTATTAACGGAAACCGGAAACTTAAACTGTACTTGCCCAGCTGATTGAAATTCGGCGTAAAGATAAAATTTCCTGCCGAACGATCCTTTTCTTGGTCAGCGATCGTTGACACGACCGGTCAATCCCGTTCACTTACGATCGCATGACCACTTAAGCATCGCGTACATCCTGTTAACGAAGGAATATTGCCTCGTTAACACGTTAAACTGACGCGTACTTAAAAAAAAAAAAATTGCGTTAAATTAAAAAATTTTTATCTATTATATTTTCGCGCGACACGTATGTGTATTCAATTTTAATAATTATCAATAATCATACTCAATTATGTTAATTACTGGGCACAATTGTAAAATGAACACTGTTAAATTTTTATTTCATAATTTATTATGCAATTTTGCGACAATAACACTTGCGACAAATTAATATCTCTATTTAAAATAGCGATCTTAACAATATTATTATAACAGACGCAACTTAAACAGTTGTCAAAAGCCATTCACGTCACGTTATATTCGCGAATATATTACTAAGTACGTTCGCATTCTCTCACGTGAAGAATGCCTATACCAGAATATAAAAGCGGTTGTGAACATAATTTACTTTCCGCAGTATAATGCCGCGAATCCTTCAATTTTCTCGTTCAGCGGAATCTTTATTTGTCCATTCATAGATGCTCGTTTCTAGTAGAAACCGTACAAACTAGTAGTTTCCTTCTTTACATTTTGACAACTTTATTGACACACACAACTCTTACGCCTCATCTTTGCAGAAAATTTATCTAGCTTCCTATTCGTTACATTGTGGCGTTTAGTCGTCTATTCATCTACACCTTATATTTTAATTTATTCATATATTCTATTTACAATTATCTGTCTAATGTTTAGTTTATTTCTGCATAAACAATAATTTTTATGAATGCATTGCTTTATGTATTCTTAACTTCTTCAATTATAGGATGCTCACGTGCAATTACACACGCAATTTCAATACCACAATTTTTTCAATTCTTCCTTCTAAGATCTCTGTTATTTATAATTAATCTACGAAACCTTGATTTGTGCTTTGGTGCATTTTTTTTTATTTATAAATGTTGGAGAACCATAAATGACGGTAACGGTAAACCTTCAAGAACGGATGTTAGATATTTTTTCTTGGATGTAAATATTGTGTGTGTGTGTGTGTGTGTGTGTTGTATGGCCTCGGGCTGAACGAACGCGATGTTACGCGGATGTATAGAAACGATTTTGCTAATATTTCCAGCGGAAATGCAAAGCGTTGCCTCACGACGGTCGGCATTCGCCATTACGTCGGTTCCTGCTATCTTATTAAAGACTCGGAAGAGCAACCAGTTATTTTTTCATTATTTTTTACTGGTATAAAAAGAAACTGTAGTGCAAAAATCAAGATAAATATGTGTTTTAAATTGCAAAGATCTAATTAACAAATTGTGTGAATAGGAATGGCAGGAAGCTTTATCGTTGATTTATCGCCATATTTGATTCATGTTAATTACATCCTACTTCCGATCTCTAAGAGTGTAAGTTAAAATCTGGAGATTTTAAAGAAATCTCGCACATGAAAACAGCATCGATCCAATCACGCTAAAATGGTGACAATATACACGGACGATCGCGTAATCGCGGGAGCGACGGCGCCGAGGTTGAGAACTCGCATAATTGGAGTCAACGATGCGTACCGAGTGGCCTCGGCCATTGTCTGCATACAGTTATTCGATTATACCGCGGACACGTTCCGAACAATTCGCACCGTCGACAAAAGTGTGCGCTGAAATGTCGCGCTGTCGCAGACAATGACGCGTCTCGTAATATTGCGTGATGAAATATTGGAAATATTAACTGAAAAGACGAGGGCAATAATAGCAAATTTACATAAGAGTATGAAGCAGTTTGTACAAGTCATCGTATTGTTCGGCGAAATTCACGCTGACAATCCCTGAGAAAGATGGCATTAAAAGCATGGAAATTAATTTTGTCAACTTACGATTCCGAAAGTTTCGGTTTGCGGTTTTTTACGTATTCATTGATTTTTCATCGATAATAACAATTTTTTTATGTGCACCATGTAGCAAAAAAAGATACATCTCGAAGTATTCACGCAGTGCGCATTACATAAATATTTAATATGAAATAAAATAGAATACAACAATTATAAACAAAATAGAAAATAAAAATAGGTCAAATTTAGATAAATTAATAATAAAAAAATTAAAACATAATATGATCTCTTTGAGAGCGCATGCCTCCAGCTTTCAATGACATTTTGTTTAGACTTTTAATTTGTGATGCACTCCCTAATACAGACACGCTTTTCGCGCTGATTCAGCTGTTTCGTACGCAATCTCGACGAGCGGTGCACGACACGCGATACTATATCAGTGACATAGTGCAACGTACTGACTACTCCGACGCGTCATTGACCTTGCTCGAAATAAAATTACCGCCGTCACAAGCGGAATTATGTCGCTTTTCGGAACACGAGCTTGAAGAAGCTTCGTTACGCTGTCGTCGTGTTGGAAGTGGTGACGCAACGCCGTCGTGACCGTCAGGGATGAATTTAACCCGTTAAATCCTGAACGTGGAGAATGAAAGGCCTCTTGAACATGTGCCATTTGTCTCCGTCATTCTACTTTTATAATAAAAGATGCTGTTAGCATCATAATATTAGAAACTTGATATTGATCTCAGTAGTTGCAGTAGCTGCAAATTATTTTATAATATTCTAATTAAATTACAAAAAGAAAACAACAATTACGATCTTAACGTAGATAAGAAACGACTGTGAATTTCTAGAGATAAATCAAACAGTTCTCGTCTCTTGACGTTTTATGACGAGTATTAAATAAACAGTTTTTACAATCATTAATTTTGCCGTTAAAAAAATTATTACATTTATCTCATTAATTATTCCAATTATCTCAGCCTTCTCTTTTCCTTGATTCTCGATAAATCGCCTATGTATCTTCCTCTCATCTTCTCGCCACGTTTTTTGTGCAAGCGTTTCTGGAATTGGTGGAGACTGAGCGGAGATACTTATACGGTGTACCGTTTACGCATTCCTCTCATGCTGGTCTACTACGCGTGTCCAGCTGCAACTGTGCACTCCACACGGGCTCCTTTTTCATTCCATTTCCAGCCCCGTCGCCGTGTGTGCCTCCATCTTCCTTCTGCTTTGAGCGAACGTCTTTAGCTCTTTTCTGCGCGCTGACGTGTACCAGAAGAATGCTCGTGTTGCCCGAGAGCTCGATTGCCGACGGCGTTCGTCGTTTTATGTAAGTCGAACTAGCGCATAGCCGCGATTAGAGGACGATCACGGTCTTACGGAAAGGAAAAATCACTTTTTGCACCGAAACAAAGCGGTCGATCCTTAATTATCAAACGACATTTAATTGACACGTCTAGTGATCATTGTGCAAAGTTCAGAATAAAGCGTGAAATGTGCACAACGAATAGAAAGAAATACTGAAAATTAAAGACAATTTACAAAGAGTGAAACATGATTTTTGGCTTAATATTTTATCTTTTCCAAGCTTTTTATTTTCAAAGCGTTTATGTTTAAATATTATTCTACAGTTTCGATCAAATAAAATTTAAATTTATCAAATTTTTTTACAAAACGTATAATAATTTTTATAATCAAAAAATGCCTTTTCTGCATAAGGCAATATTGAATGTTTAAAACATTTATAAAGTACAAGAAGTGCGAATTATGCTAAAATATCTCTCAGAATCACAGAAGACGAATTTAACAAAGTGGTTTTCGCCGTTTCGATGGCAGCGCAAATTTTCATCGAGAACGGCCACTTCGTATGCATTATAGGGACCAGGCTTGCCGAGGCCCTCCGAGACACAATGAGCAATAGAAGAAACATTCTCCGGGCTTGACCTCACGCACGGCGTGTCACTTAAGTCACGTATACAGACGAACACACACGCACGATTGCACGCGCACGTGTTGCCGCGTATGCGTGCGTCCGTGCGTACTTGCGTACATGTACCTCTTTAAAAGCGCGTTTATCGTCACCCGCCGACATCCTCGTCACTCCCGGCTGCGTTTGGTTATTTATGTACGAGTTCCGTATATATAAGCTGATAAAATAGGGCATCATTCGTGTCTGATAGTTTTCTTCTATGAAATTGATAATGTAGATGAATAATCCTTTGATAAACGAAATTATCAAACAAAACCAAGATATTTGTGGAAAGCAATTTAAGAGAGTGTGTTTTAAAAAGCACGGAAACATTTATTTCAAAAAACAGTCAGAAATTTGTCAAATCAAATCTTGTGATTTTGTTATGCATGAATTGTATAATGTGTTAATTGTAAAAGTCTTATTTTCGCGCATTTTTAAAGCAATCCTAAATTGCGCTTTCATTAATTAAACAAATTTATTCTCTGCCACACGTCTTATATATATTTTTATCTGATTATAATATCGCACAAGACCAGTTGAAAGATGTGAGTCAGCGCGTTTACAGGTTTTGATGCTTCAGAAACAAATTATGTCTCAGGTCTAGCGATATAATAATATTCAATTTTTTTATTATAATCAAACAAGGATTAAACAATACACATATGCATGTAATTATCTATAAATATTTATAGATATTATTATTTTATCTCTTCTGTTAGCTATTTTTGTTCGTAAACTTTTGAAATCTGGGAGAAAGAGAGCGAAGAAATGTTAATACTATTGATGTAATAAAGAATAAAGGAGATCAAGATTAAACAAAATTTAATTATTTTTAACTAATTAGCTCTTGTTGAAAATTGTTGTGCCTCTTATGAAGTTGCGCGTGTCCACTTTCGTGCGAATCCGTCACAAAGGACACGCTCACATTATCGCGGAGAATAATGTGTCCCGCCCTGACCATGAAGTATATGAGTGCAGCTGTATATAACATGTGCATGCAGTCGTCATGTTGGTACGTTAACAGAAATGTGTGTGTGTGTGCACAGATAGATGTATGCGCGCTGGTATGTGTGCATGTAGCGAAAGAGACCGCTTGGCTAACACACACCGAAGAGTTCTCACAATCAGTACAATCTCTCTGTAATCGTGTACACGGTGATTCGTTAAAAAAAAAATCATGACTTATCTCTTACATGTTGCATTTAGCTATCCGATATTGCGCGACTAAACAACATCAACGTTGATGTCTTCCCATTATTTTTATAACCAAATTATAGATAAAAATTTTTTTATTAAAAACTAGAATCTACATTTGTAACATTAATATTTTTTATAAATTTTTTTAGGTCGGAATAATCGCTTCCAACACGTTTTCTTTATAATGTCTAATATGTAAAAAGTTTTTAATATATCGTAAACAAGATTAATGCAATTTATTTATACGCAATTTTGTGCACGTGTTAATGAAGTATACGCAATTGCTACCAGTGAATTCTATTTGGATTTATTTGAAGAGATGTGTAATCAGAGTATAGCGAAAGGATCGAAGTGAAAGGAAAATGATTTGAGAATAACATATGAATTATGACATGATATATGATTTATAAATGCAGAACAGATGCTAAAAGAATGCTAATGAATAAACAGTGCATATGTTAATGAAATAAATATTTGATATCGATGAATCATAGCAATGTTCAACTGAACAATCAGCGCGATTACTTATTTTGTTTAAAAATATATGAAGCTATAAATTGTGCTTAGAAATATATATGAATCTATAAATTGTGCTTATAAATATACGGATCTATAAATTTTGAACGTTTTGTAGTGTTAAAGTTTGATAAAAAGTATATTCAATTTGACAGCCAGGTATGAGCACTTTTGTTCGGTATCACCGTGTATGCACAGGTACACACGTGTGGTGTGCACGCCGTCACGCACACGCGTGCGACGCCTTGTACACGACAACGTGAGCGTGAAGCCCGAGAGGGCCTTTCAGTCCATGCCGAGACCGCGTGCGGTGTAGACCCCGCGATTTCCGAAACGGAGAATCGTTGTCGAATTGTCGAGGAAACTGCGCGCAATTGCGAAGATTCGCGTCGCCGAACACGAAGGATCGAAGGACGATCGACGACCGTGACCGGCGACAGCAACGCAGAGCATTCGCTCGGAAATCAATCGGCAAGGATCAAGCCAAAATGCTGGCCTACATCATCGGTTTTCTCTACGTTTACGCCGAACTGCTCCGTTTAGAGCTGCAGATAATGATACACTCGGACCAGTACAAGCTCGCCAAATTTCTACTATAAGAAAAGATCCGTCGAGTCCGTTTAGGAAATGAGAAAAAATAACTGCGCCAGAAGAATATTTTTAATCCACAAAAATATAAGCTTTGCGGAGATTTGTGCAAAGATCAATTATCTATCAATTCATGTAAAGAATAATAAAAAGAGGAAACATGATCCGATGAAAAATTGCATAAGCGCAAGAAAAATTGAATTCTACGAGGTCATGAAATTCATGCTGGAACAAAAGTATCACACGAGTGTGGAATTAAAGTTCTGTGACAAGTAAAAAAAATATCTAGAGAGAAAGAATTATACTATGAAAAGATTGCGTGAGACAAGAAAAAAAATTCTGTATTTGAAAGAACAGAAAAAAATGTTGAAATTTTTGTCATAAGAAAGACTACTTGAATTTATTGTTTAAAAAATATCTAGCAAGACTGTCTCTTGAAGTCAGTTATAAAATCAATTTTAAAAGATAATAAAAGGAGATGATAAAAAATAATAAGTAGAAAAGATAATAATGCATTTAGAAGAATACCGGATTTTTCAAATTTCGATAGGGATTCGAGATAAAAAAGACTGATTGATATTTCTGACAGCTCTTCCGCGGTCTATAATATCGATACTGATTTGCATGGAGCTCCATGACGCCAGGAAATGTTAATTACACTCCTCCCGGTCAAGAAGCCTTTATTAAAAGAGCTGATTTGTTCCGAGATTAAATTGCCTTATTAATTTCGAATTTAATTATTATCTTGAAGATGAAGAACCATATCTCGTGACAGTGCAAATAAATAAATATAGTAAATATAAGCAATGTGTGAATAAAAAATATTACTGTGTAAAAAAAGCAAAAATAAATTGTTTCTGAAATTTAATAAAAAAAATATAAAAGCAATTATACTCTCTATTTTGTAAAAAATACACTGGAAGAAGCATTGAAAATTTGAATGTTGGAAAAAATTCCATAAATACAATTCTTTCATTATTGTACTCTTTCTACCGTTTATTGAAATAATATTGGCTAGTAATGAATGTTTTGTGAGGTTAAAGCCAAATTTTTCAAGTAATATTTCTTTCCAAATTATATTCTTTTCACTAAGTATTCAAAGAATTTCCGCTCTGAGATAGAGGTTCCGTGTGTGTGTGTGTGAGACTTGACTCGAAAAGTCCACTATTTCGTAGAAGCTCTCGAAAATTACTCGATGAGAGAAGTTCCGTCACTGACACCCACTATTATTAAATGGTTTGAAGGCAATATCTAAATTTACCAGCGACGTCAAAGTCGCTGTTATAAGTTTTCGCACGTGATCTCCGGCTACGAGCTGTCGCTAATGAAGTAACCAATTAGACGGACTCACCGATGCATGATCTTACACATATACATTTAAGGTGGTCAAAAGAGTGTATCAACAAGTACAACGTCCGGTTGGCGTGGCGAAAAAGGCCCCGCAAAATCGGGCGCATCCGGAAAACGAGAAGTGAAAGTGCGTTTTGCACAAGATGATGGTAACCCCGTCGTCAGAATAACGGCGAGTGCAGCCGGCATCGGTTGGCGCATCAGTTTCGGAGCGACGAACGCCGAATGCAGCAACGTCATCGCGTTAGATCGAAAGATCGCGCGGATTTCATAACCCCATTAATAATTAATGGCAGCATTAATTCATGAACTTGATTTGACCCGACTCTGTGGTGAAGTTCGTCGCTGTCTTCGATAATTCATGACGTTGTAACGCAAAAAGTAGTGTTGTGAGACATATCATGCTCCGATCTTCCTCAATCTCACCGTCCAGGATGCGTCGAGACGGCAGGAAGAGGGCAAAGTCGACCCCGCTAGATTAACGTCATAGAAAGGCCATTTCGCGGCTGATCCCTTCGTTTTCCGGCCACGTGACGCCGTAGGAAGGACATGGAGACTATATTGAATTGTAATTACGAATTAGATTGTAGCTTACAATGGGAGCTGTAATTTAATCGGTATAATGCGCACAGCGGAATGAGGAATTGGCGAATGGAGTTATTACAATTGACATAACAGGAATACATCGCTTGACGCATGATTTTAATCGTTTTTATTCGTTCAATAACGTGTTCAATAATGAATTAAATAATGTATTAATTTTATTCATATATATGACTCTAGTAATATTAGTTGATATAGTTGATAGACATTTAAATTAGTTTCAGTTTTAATTAAGCTTCCTATTTGATAATTTATAATATAATATATATTTACTCTATTCTTGATATTTATCATCCCTAGAAAATTATATTGCTATTGAATATTGATCCTGATATTGGTTTTATTATTTCTATAAATTTTAAAATATACTTTTCTATTTTACTTATTTTTTATTTATTATCCTTGAAATAAATTTTTAGAATCCAAGAAAAATGTTTATAAAAATTATCGATAACATAGAATTACATTAAAATTTATTAGTTTCTAAAGTTGACATTGTTTTAACTTCGAGTAATATGTTCGAGCAGCGGCGATTAGTATGTCCTTCATATTCGTCGGACAAGTCGCCGCCCCGCTTGTTTTGCACCCGATAGTGTCCTATCGTTACCGTTACATTCATCCACGCTGTGACGCGTCTTTTCGTCAGACTCGACTCGTTATCTGCGTGTAAATAGAAAGATGTGCCACCTCGCGCAGGGAAGAGATAAGTGTTTCCGGTCGTTAAGGTCTGACGGTCGGGAAGCGGAACATTTTTTTTTAGAAGCGATATTCTTGGCAACTGCATTTTCGGTCGAGCGAGAATTAATGATCCTGATCCTGAGCATGATGCGCATCCTGAATGTTTTTGTCTCTCGTTTTTTTCAGACTTAAACCTGTGGAACAAGAGCATCAGTCAGCGCTGGCGGAAGCTGCGGCGAAGATGCTCCATCCAGGAGTCGTCGGAGCCGCAGGAGGCGCTGATACAAGGTGGTGGGAATCATGGTGTTATACACGCGGTACGGTCGACACCGGCCAGCAGAGAGGCCTCGCCGGCCGCAAAGAGTCTTCAGGATGGGAACTCGCCGAAGAAACTGCTGCAAACTAGTTCTTTGAGACTGCCAGGTGAGTTTAGATTGATTGAAAATTAAATTACTTTTATTTTCAATTATTATCGTTAAATTTTATCGTTAATACAATGTCCAAACATACATTATTAGATCAGTGATTTATTTTCCGGAAGTATAAAAAATTAAAAAATTTAAAAGAATATTGAAACAAAGATTAAAACTCGAAGTAAGCATTAAAGGAGGGAAATATATATGTTATACTACACAATTACGAGACAGATGATGCTTTGTACGTATATTCTATTTAAATACGCTTGCAGGTACGACAAAGGGCATCGCCGACATCCAGCATGTGCTCCGCAGCAAGTTCAGCAAGATAAACGCCGGTATCAGGAAGCGAAAGGCCCTCAGCGTGACGGAAGTGTTCCCACAACAAAAGGACAATGCCTCCAACTTCTACGTGCCAAGTCCACTCACCTCATCGTCCAGTCAGACCTTCGAAGACAACCGTTATGACTCGAGCGAGCCCACGTCTCTTCCGCCCTATCCCTTTCACGATAATTTGGAAACTCTGGCGGAGAACAGCGTTCCGAACTCACCTCACTGCGCCAGCCCTCTCACCGCCGGCAACGGCGACGCTTTCACCTACTCCGAGAGCAACTACGAGCAAAAGGACTATTACGAGAATGTGACGTTTCTCGCCAGGTCCTCGCCGTCGTCCTGCTGTTCGAGAACCAGGCCCGTTCTCCAGCGCAGCCACTCGGAGAACCGCGACGCCAGCGTGCCCGATCATTCTTACGAAAACGTGCGCTTTCAACGGGTCGAAGTCCCGGCTTCGGCAAGTCCTTACATAGGCAGACACTTAGCCAGAAGCAACTCTGAGACCAGGGATCACTCTTACGAAAATGTGCACTTCCAGAAGAACATCAGGACCAGGAATCAATCGGAGCCGTCGTTCGAGGAAATACACATACCTAGAATTACGCCCAGAAAAAGATCGATTGACTTCAAAGTCGGCGGTCAGGTGAACAATTACTTAGGCGATGCTACGCTGAGCGCCGGCAGTTGTAGTAAAGAGGATGCACCATCTAGTCTGACAACGGATAGAAGTCCTGGTAAGAGAAACCCAAGAAGGCTCAACAGCAGGAGCGTTGCGAATATTCCTAGCTCTTCCGGGGTGAACTTGAAGACTTGGCAAGTGAGTAAATTTTACTTAAAGAATCTCTGAAAGATCTTGCATATACTTGATGAAAAAAACACTGCCAAAAATAGCGAGACTAAAAAATTCGCGCACAAAGAAATTGATGCTTCAAAATTAAATTTCAGTTTAAAGGAATATTTGCGTGTTGATACTTATTCATATAATATTAAACTTTATTTATATTTTCCTCGCGTTTGTAGTTCGATTAAAAAATGTGCGATTTCTTTTTTAGGGTACTCAAGACGCAGACGAAGGTTTAAACACGGACTCGGAACTCGAGGACATCGACGAAGCTGCCGAGGGCGAAGAGTCGCGCTTTTGTACTTTGCCAAGACCGGGCAAGTGCGGTGCATCCTACACGATACTGACTGCTAAATTTCTCAAGGGTCCCGGACACAAGGGACTCGGCTTCAGTATTGTCGGCGGAACCGACAGTCCTCGCGGAAACATGGGGATTTACGTGAAAACCGTGTTTCCCAATGGCCAAGCCGCTGACTTAGGCACTGTCAAAGAAGGTAAAGACAATTGATTAACTATATACATTAAAATTTTTTTCAATTTTTATCATTTTAAATATCTAAAATGAAAACATTCTTTGTGAGACGATGTTTACGCGAATCGTTTAACATTGGAAAGATCTAAATCGATCTTTTTATGAAATGAATGTCAAAAATTACGCTCTTCTTTTTTGTAAAAGAAATGTGTTTTAAACCAAAAATACAGTTTATCGTATGCTATAACAAAATTTTAAACAAGTTTCTTTCTGAATTAAACATTAACATATTGTCAATTTATTATTTGTTATATGTACATTTTTTTGGTGATTCTTAAAAATTCCTAATTTTATTACACATCATGTTTCTCTTACGTACATATGTATGCACATATATTATCATATTTACAAACAAGATACTTTAAATAACTTTGATAAATGTGTTTGCAGGGGACGAAATTTTGTCGATAAATTCGAAACCTCTTCATGGCATGACCCACGCCGAAGCGATCGCCGAATTCAAGTCTGTGAAGGCCGGGGATGTCGTTCTGCACGTAGGACGTCGCGTGAACAAAAAGAAGAGGGAATCACTGACTCTGGTGCCGGTTAATTCTTCCGCCCCGAGACAGCCTGTCACGTGAATTCGCACAAAAGTTTCAATGACAAACAGTTTTTTTACTATCACTTTCACTAAACTTTCGCAAATTTCACATTTTGCGAATATGAATCGTATAGAAGCAATACCGATAATTATTGCTGCAACAATGCTGCAACGCGAAAAATCGAGGCAGGCTGTAGTGTGATTTACTTTGGTTATTCTAATCCTGTTGACTTGCGAGGCAAATTAATGTTAAATTTTTATTTAAGATTTTATTTTTAGTTTTTATATTTCTAGCTTTATTTAATTAGGTTTTTTATTGAACAATATAAGATTGCTTATTCCAAATTTGATATATTGAAAACAATTTAGAGAAGGCAGACATCGATCAGTTTTTCTACTACGCATTAGAAATTTTCATTATTTTATGAATTGCTACAGTTTTGTAACATAGAACATTTTTAGTGGAATTTTTCCAATCATATTTCCATTTTTTTAAAAGTCTGAATATCTTATATTAAGCATTTATTTTATATTAAATGTGAAAAGTGTAAAAAAATGTATCAGATCTATATTTGATTTCTGGATTAACATTTGAAAAGATGACAAAGTTAATTACGCGTATTTGTGTCTACGATCACTTTCAATGAAATTATCAAGAGATTCCTTCAATATTTATACATATCTAAAACGAGGGTCTTGCGAGGAAAATGAGAAGCGCTTACAATTGTGAATCGAGGCATTATCAAGAGCAAACGATCTTTATCTTTATGCTGCTCTATCTCATCGATATAAGGATGATTCAAAACTGATTGCTCTTTAATACAACACACGTGTAAAGAGAACGAGTCGATGATAAGCAATGTCTCACTTTGGCTTGACAAACATAATCAAACGATGAGGCGGATGATGAATCAAAACGCGTGTTAATCGTATAATACGGCTGACTTGCTCAGTGCTCGCTATATCGAACATTAATATTTATCAATTACTCACATAATCAATCGTGTAACATTGTCTAAACTTACTAAAGATATTAATGGAACGGAGGATTGCTTAAACCTTTGGCTCAGTCACATTTTTTTATATTTTACTTGAATAAATAGAATGTAGAAAAATTATACACACTGAAAAGAATTTATTGTATGGAACATTATTTATTAAATTGTACTATTGTGTCGTCCTAGCGGCGTAGTAAAGCACTGAAAAAAAAACTATTGGTCGTTTCGCTTTACTAAACGTCTCGCTATTAAAGATTTGATAAGAGGTGTAGCTCGTTAGAGCTGCATTACGCAACGAAGTCCTCCAGTTTGTGATTAACAGATTTATTTTTGTAAACGGGAATACTCTGCGATTTTTGTACAATTGCGAGCAAAATGACATTTATTAATATGTATGCCAAATCAACGAAGTGAACAAAATTCATCGAAATATAATTATATGATAGAGATCTCTCTCACGGCCTGATCGAATAATAGGATGCGTATCTGAATCGCAAAAGTGTAACTCTTCGTCCAAAGGAAATGCAAAGACGTTAAAACTGACGAGAAAGTAGTCGAATTTTTTATTAAATATTTTATCAAATAATCCAGAATGACAACACGCACACAATTAATTTTTTACATAATTATTATCTCGTTTCTTCACTCATAAATGCAGATGCTTTAAAAATTTGACGATTTCTCATCATTTTCTCGGTACTGTCTTAAAGTTTTCTTTAGACTTTTGCATATTTTCAGACATGCGACAGAATGCCCAAAGCCTATGTTATCGCAACGTTAAGAAACGAATTATTTTTTAACTATAGATTAACAAAGATCGTCCAAAGATAAAACCCAAAAAATATTTTTACTACGAAAACGAAAGACACATGTAGAGAGAAGTGTTATATCTATATAAATACACACACACACACACATATATATATTTTGATCGAGCGAGACACGCGTTTATTTTAAGAAAAAGCAACATTATTAGTATCTAGTCGATTTATAATATTTCTTTTTAAAGGCTTTTTTATAGTTGTGATGATAAAAGAAAAATAAGAAAAGAAATTATATATATATACATGCATATAGATATATATATATATATACGGTGATACATATATATATAATTATATATTTCTTATATCAATTTTTCAAGATGTAACGAATTGTATAATCGATTAATAATAATAATGTTTAAGAATTAGAATCGCTGCTAATCCGACAAAGTTATGTTGCAAAAATAATGTGTGCTCTGCTGAACGAACAAGAATATTAATTTTAGACGTTTATTAATATGTGTGAGTCTTGATGAGCGAATAATATAGACGCAAAAAGGAAAGCAAAAATTTAATTTAGAGTTTTTAAAATAAATGGCATTTTATCAAAAATCCGACATTCCGCTTAAAGTAGTTTGTATATCCGTTTTGTTTTACGGATAACAATATGTACTAATATAATAAGGAAATTACATACTGCCTATATATTGTGCTCGTTCGTGGTTTGAGATTGTAAAGATATGATTCTGTAAGAAATTTAGATATAACTGGCACACACACGTATAACTCTGGCCGAGACCACTGACACGCAGCTCTTTCTT